>NC_081411.1:581036337-581358337 GCF_030272615.1 Cryptomeria japonica | reverse complement strand
ATGCAGAGGGTAAACCGAAACTCGGTTCACCCAACTGTTGGTTCATTTGCTTTTTCATGAAGGGTATGCATGAGTCATCATTTTAAAATATATAAATATTAAAGGAAAGGCAAATCTGTTAACCAACAATCACCAAATGATAAAAGATAGAGACTAACCTGGATAAAATTGAGCAGCTATACTGATATGTGCCTTCATTCTCAGTTTCTTGATGTGATGGTTGATAAAGTTTGATCTCAGAAAGTTGCGTACCCCATTTAAGATTGATCTATCTGATTTCGAGTGTATCCATCTTTGTTTTAGACAAGATAATGATCACTTTATATGGATATGATATGATTGATAAGACAATTTAATCAGTTTGATTGCAAATGTTTGACTGGATAGTTGTATCCTTTGTTAACTTCGTGCAAAGTGTTTGTTGCCAGATATCTGCTAGGGTGTTTGATTCTTGCGAGACATTTTATTGCAAGTTTTTTTATTGTTTTTGTGGATCGATATTTGAATATTTTTGGTTGATATTTTCAGGACTTTATTTGAATGTTTTTGGATTTTGTGGATTGATATTCCAATGTTTTTGAATTTTTGTGTTTTCCCAATGTTTTTGAAATTTTTTTTCAGGACTTTATATTATTTATATTATTTTGGCAGCTATGCTCCCAAAATGCAGACCTATATGACATGATGATCTGTAGAATGCACGTTGAGATAATAAATTTTTGACATGACCTATGTTAGTGCAATATGCATGATGAAGATGCATTACCTATTTGAACAAGGATGATTGTGTTTGTTTAGCCTTTTGTAATACACCAATTGAATTGGAGGTACAAAAACATTCCATAGATAAGGGGTCAATCGATCCTTAAGGTCCCTTGGAACATCCAAATTAACACACTTAGTGACTAGGATTTACAAATGAAGATGTGGAAAACTTCCCCATTGGTTCTTCAAACTTTGATCTTCTTTTGCCCATGTATGTGCAAATGAGTTAATTCCTGCTCTTGAGTTCACTAAATATCCTTAGCATCCTATATGACTATCTACATGGATTATTATAACTTCAAAAGCATCCCGCATAGAGTCTCACTTCCAGCAAGATTTTAGAGCTTCGACGAGGTTATACACTGTAAATTCTCAAATACTGCTCCACTGTCAGCAGGCGTCCATAGCCTTGATGGAGTTATTCGCATGTTCCCATAGTTAAGCTTTTTGTCGCACTTGTATGCATGATATTTTAGTTATATATCATTGCTCTTTTGCCTTGAGATGGATATTTGACATAGCATTTTTTGTTTTTTTGTTTTCTTGCCTTGACTTGTAAGTAATGAAACCCACTTGGGTGTGACAATTACAGTGGCGTTGAAGTAGAATTGTAGATTTTTTACTAGTCATATGATCAACTAGGTGTCTCGAATGAATTAGAGATTCTATTAATGTGTTTGAGATATAGCAATTGATAGATTTTGGGTTAACAAGTCTCAAATAGTGAAATCACTACCCAACCATAAGTAAAGCGTCGTCACAGGGTAATATTGAAAATGTATGACCTTAGGACCTCAAAGACTTCATGTCCGAATATCTAAGAAAGGAGATGACAATTTTTTTCCCTTAAATGAAAACAAATGATAAACTTGGACAATTGCCTGTTTTATTGGTGTTGATATATACCAATGCAGAAACTATATGCTATGCAAATTGTGAATATGATGTGCTTGGAAAGAAACTATATGCAATGCAGTGTTATTTAAGAAAATGATATGCAATGCAGAAAGTAAAATCTAAACTAACCCAGCCCTTAGATCTAGTATCATTTAAGGTGCATGATATTCATGGGATCAGGAAGTGGGTCTCCCTCCATGACAACCAAGTTATATGCTTCGTTTCCTATAACTCTTGTTATGATAAAAGGACCTAGCCAGTTAGGTTCAAACTTCCCTAGCTTTTCACATTCTTCTAGGTTCCTTTGGTTCTTCTTGAGAACCAGATCTCCCAATTCAAAATTTCTTGGTCGTAGTCATTTATTGTAACCCCTTCTTAGCTTGTTCTGGTAGCCTTGCAAGTGATTTAAAGCAATTTGTCGCTTTTCATCGAGCATTTCAAGATCTTGTAACCTTGCAACTCGACAGCCTTCCTCTAATATGATGTGTTTTAAGGAGACTCTTAAAGATGGTAATTCTATTTCAATGGGCAATATTCCTTCTGTACTATAGACCAATGAACATGGTGTTGCTCATGTAGGTGTGCGCACCCCTATTCTATAAGCCCAAAGAGCAGGATTTAATTGAAGATGCCAGTCTCGTCCTACGTCAGTGACAACTTCTTTAGGATCTTCAATATTGTCTTGTTTGTTGCCTTTGCTTGTCCATTACTTTGCAGATAATAGGGCATTGCAAATATCTGTTGTATTTGGAATTGTTCACATAGTTCTCTCATTTCTTGATTCTTGAATTAACGTCCATTGTCAGTTACTATACACATTGGAATCCCGTACCAGCAGATGATGTAGTTAAGCATGAATTTTGCTATTTGCTTACTAGTGGTGTATGTTAGAGGGATTGCCTCTACCCATTTGGTAAAATACTTGGTAGCTGTTAACATGAATTTGTGCCCATTGGATGAAGTACCTAATTAACTTTACCAACAAGATCTAACCCCCATTGTGAAAATGTCCAGGGTGATGTGATAGGTTGGAGATCCCGTGTTGGTGCATGAATGAGGTCCCCATGCACTTGACATTGTCTACACTTTTGTACATATTTATAGGCATCCTCTTCCATAGTAGGCCAATAGTATCCAATTCTTAGTGATTTCTTTGATAGTGCTAAGCCACTTGGATGTGCACCAAAAATTCCATCATGTACCTCTTTTAAGGCAAGTTGTGCTTCTTCAACATCAAGACATTGAAGAAGTGTCCCATCAAGACTCTTTCTATACAATGTGTCAGCAATAATAGTGTGTCTGGATGCTTGACGAATAAGAGTCTTCTTTTATTTTCTTAACAAATCAGGAGACATATGTTGGTATTATGGATGACTTTTTCATGTGTTGCATTAATTTTGTCATTGATGTCAATACTTGTCTTCTTGGAGGTTTACATTATGGTTCACCGGTATGGTTAGTGACTTATGCACAGTCATCGGTATATGTTCACTAGCACGTTATATTGTTCACCGACAACGATGATAACTTGGAGATTTTTTGGTTATGTCAAAGACATGGATTGGAAGTTTGGTTTTAGTGTTTTGCTTATTGGTCTAATCGGGTTGACAAATTTGCTTTTACCGGCAGATAAGTCTAGGTTTTGGACCGGTACTCCAGATCAGCATGACACATCATGGAGATTGTTTATTGATTGGTTATTATGGTAAATGTATTGAGCCGACATGTTGTATCACATCAAGACTCATTTGTAATTGATTTAATTGTAATATCTTTAGTGAGCTGACCTATTCATTTGGTCTTAGGTTTAGTATATATGATTGTAAGATCTTATTGAAGATCATGGTAATCATGAGTGAGTGTGGATATTGAAGAGCGAAAATAAGCAGATCCTTGTGTGAATCACATGGACATTATTCGAAGGTTGAAGGAAGGTTATGAAGGTGTTTTGACACTCATGTTCAGAGCTTAACCAGTACTGAATCTAGTGTTGGAGATGTCATTTTGAGCAGTACATTATTATTAGATTTAACCATCCAATTGTGTAGTCAGTGTGACTCCTATTTTGTGATTGAGTAGTGAGCTTTAGGCAGTTGGCCTTTCTGCATGTGCAGACCCCATTTGTATACACATACTATCTGCAGTAGTATCATCTGATTGTGGGTAAGGTTTCCCACCATGTTTTTTCCATTACTGGGTTTCCACATCAAAATCTCTATGTTATGTGTTGTGGATGTTGTTTCTCTTTATGTTTCATGCATTAAGTCAAATCGATACTGCTATATCTGTTAATCTGTTTTACCGACACTTAAGTTTGGTTTACCAGCATTAAGGTTAAATTGGAATAACTTGCATTTGGATTACAATTTATTAACAATTGGTTCACAACTGATTCACCCCCGCTCTCAGTTGTCTTTCCAGGGACCTAACAATTGGTATCAGAGCCAAGTCCTCTTTTTGCAGAAGCTTAACAGCTTGAGGAGATCCTATGGCAACAAATATTTTCAGAAAGGATAGTCTGAAGCTTGATGGAACTAACTATGGTATATAGAATATCAGAATGGAAACACATCTGAACTGCATTGGAAGAGATATATGGGATGTTACAAAAAATGGCTATGTTGCTCTTGTTCCCAATCAACCTCATCCACCAACATTGGCTAAGGACATGGACAATGATTGTAAAGCAAGAGAAGCACTTTTCAGCACATTATCAGATCAACAAATCATGGGATTATTAGACCAATCTATTGCTAAAGCTATTTGGGATAAACTAGAGACACTGAATGAAGGAGATACCACTGTCAAAATTGGAAAACTGGAATGTTACCGGGTCAGGTATGAAATTTTGAAAATGGAAGAAGATGAAAGAATTTATGCATTTATGGAAAGAGTTAATGAAATTGTTTTAGGAATACAATGATGTGGAGGATCTTTAAGTGAAGATGAAATTGTATCTAAAGTTTTAAGAGAATTTCCACTAGCCTACAAAATGAAAGTAACTGCTATTAATGAAATGAGAACAATGCCTAATACTTTAGTTTCTAGAGAGACTTTGGTTGGAAAACTTTCAGCATTTGAACTTGAGGAATTTGGTCCTGTCGCTACTGTAAAGACTGATTTAGCTTTCAAAGCATCCTCATCATCATCATCAACATCATCACCATCTGACAAAACTGATTAGAAATCACATTATGCAAAAGAACTTGAATATATGAGGAGAGAAAATGAAGAACTTGAAGAACTTGAATCACTATTTGCAAGGAAAATGCCTAAAGGTCTAGCAGGAAGTAAGTATGAAGGTAAAGCACTGTTCAAATGTTTTAATTGCAATAAAGTTGGTCATATGGCATCTAGATGTCCTGATAGACATGCGAGATTAAGGGAGGAAGCAAAAATATCATATAAACCTAACCCTGAACATCAGAGATATAGATTCAAGAAAAACATAGATAAGTCATGTTACTATGTAGATGAAGGTGTTACAGATGACTCAGATGAAGATCCAGCAGATAACAGATGGGATTTTGTTGCAATAAAGGAAGAACAACCAGCACCTATTGTCAAACTGGTAGAGTAGGCAGTGACAACAAAAATTGAATAAAAAGATGAATGGATTATAGATTCCGGATGCTCACATCATATGACTGGTGATAAAAGCAAATTCTTATCTTTTCAAGAAATTCATGGAGGTCTAGTAAGGTTTGGAGATGATAAAGCTTATTTAATCAAAGGAAAAGACACTATATCTTTGGATGGTAAGCAGAATACTGATAATGTTTATTATGTAGAAGGTTTAAAGCATAATCTTTTGAGTGTTGGTCAGTTAGTGGAAAAAGGATTTCAGTTACAGTTCAAGAATGGGAAATGCAAAATCATAAACAAAATTGGATTGGAGATTGCAACCGGTAATCAGACTAAAGGTAATATCTTTCACTTGAATACCAATAATAAAACATGTTTGATTGCACACATTGATAAAAGTTGGTTTTGGCATAAAAGACTCTGTCATGTGAATTTTGATTGTATTGTAAAGATCAGTTCAACTAAGGCAATAAGGGATTTACCTAAGATTGTGAAACCTCATAATCCGGTATGTAAGGAATGTCAAATGGAAAAGCAAGTTAGAACAACATTTAAGAGCATTACTGAGAAATTAAATAATATTCTTGACTTAATTCATATTGATTTGTGTGGTCCTGCAAGAACAAGAAGTCTACAAGGAGATAGATACTTTATGCTAATAATTGATGATTATTCTAGAATGTGTTGGGTTACTTTTCTCAAGGAGAAATCAGAAGCTTTTGGAAGATTCAATATATTCAAGGCAATGGTAGAGAATGAAACCGGCAAGAAAATCAAATGTTTGAGATCAGATCAAGGATGGGAATTTACATCTAGGAAATTTAATGCATTTTGTGAAGTGAATGGAATCAAAAGACAACTATCAACACCCCAAACACTCTAGTAGAATGGAGTTGTGGAAAGGAAGAACATCACTATTTTGGATGCAACAAGAACAATATTAATGGAAGCAAATCTACCTCACATGCACTGGAGAGAAGCAGTGAATACAACGGTTTATACTTTCAACAGAGTTCACATCAAAAGTAAAACCAGTAAGACCCCTTATGAACTATGGTTTGGTCATATTCTTACTCTTAAATATTTCATAATATTTGGAAGCAAATGTTATATTAGAAGAGATGAGTATATTGGCAAATTTGATCCTAGAAGTGATGAAGGAATATTTCTTGGTTATTCATCTAAAAGCAAGGCATATAGATGTTATAATAAAAGGTTACATAAAATCATTGAGAGTACTAATGTGAAGATAGATGAACACTTTAGAGGAGATTCAAGATCTGTTGAACTGACAATTGAAATGATCATAGATCAACTGACACAGACTCCACCGGTACAAAATGAAGACTTAGTGACACCGACATCATCAGAAAACTCAAAAGTGACTGAAGAACAACAACCTGTGAATGTTAATCAGAACAAACCCATGTATGTAAGATTGAATCATTCAGAGAATCGGATAATTGGAAACAAGAATCAAGGTGTTATGACTAGAGGAAGACTGGCAAATGAAGAGATATGTTTAATTTCTCAAATTGAACCAACATCTGTTATTGAAGCATGTAAGGATGAACATTGGATAAAAGCAATGGAAGATGAATTAGAACAAATTGAAAAGAATAATACTTGGACATTGGTTCCCCGACCTAAAGACAAATATGTAATTGGAACTAAATGGGTATTTAGGAATAAACTTAATGAAGATGGAGAAGTAATCAGAAACAAAGCAAGATTAGTTTGTAAAGGTTATTCACAGAAAGAAGGAATAGATTATAACTAAACCTTTGCAGCGGTAGCCAGAATTGAGGTAGTCAGACTATTTCTTGCATTTGCAACTTATAAGAACTATAAAGTTTATCAAATGGATGTAAAATGTGCATTTTTGAATGGAGATCTTGAGGAGTAAGTTTACATTGAACAACCTGATGGATTTTCTTTGACAGATAATAAGGATATGGTTTGCAGGTTAAGGAAAGCTTTACATGGATTGAAGCAAGCTCCCGTTGCTTGGTATGCTAGATTGGATAAATATCTTTTGAAGCTTGGTTACACAAAAGGTAATACTAACATCAATTTGTATGACAAAGTCACCAATGATGATATTTTGATTATTGAAGTCTTTGTAGATGATATCATTTTTGGAGGTTAGGATGGATTGTGTAAGGACTTTGATAATCGGATGCAAAAAGAATTTGAAATGTCTATGATTGGAGAGATAAAATTATTTTTAGGTTTGCAAATTTCACAAACTGATAAAGGTAAATTCATATGTCAAACAAAATACTTGAAGGAACTTTTGAAGAAATTTGGTATGGAAAATTCCAAACCGGTAAGTACTCCTATGACTACAACTGATAAATTGACATTGAAGGATGATTCAACTTCTATTAATCCGACAAGGTACAAATCTATGATTGGAGGTTTACTGTATTTGACACAAACAAGAGCTGATATAATGAATGTAGTATGTATTGTTTCAAGATTTCAAAGCAATCCTAAGGAAAATCATGAATCAACAGTAAAAAGGATTTTCAGTAAAAAGGATTTTCCGATACCTACAAGGCACAACAAATTTGGTTTATGGCATCCTAAAGATGAAAATTTTGATTTATGTGCATACACCGATGCAAATTGGGCAGGTGATGTAGATGATAGAAAGAGTACCATTGGCGGTGCATTCTTTCTTGGTAGCAGATTGATTTCATGGATAAGTAAGAAGTAGACTTGTACATCATTATCAATAGCAGAATCAGAATATGTTGCAACAACAACTAATTGTACTCAAGTATTATGGATCAAGAAAATGTTGAAGGATATAAAGGTAAAATGCAAAGAACCAATAATCATTTATTATGATAATTCAACAACAATTGATATATCAAAGAATCCGGTATTTCACTCTAAGACAAAACATGTTTCTATTAAGTATAATTTTCTGAAAGAGAATTTTGAAGCAAATGAAGTGAAATTGGTTTATGTGAATACTAAAGAGCAAATTGCAGATATCTTTACAAATCCTTTGCCTAAGGAAACATTTGAATATCTCAGAGAGCAGCTTCGGGTAATTTCCCCACCGACAGAGACTTAGATGTTGAAAATTGGCATCAAACCGATAGGAACTCACAGAAAAAATATTTTTTCGGCTTTGATGGAGGAGAGCTACTTCTCAGGGGGAGTAGTTGGCAGAATGTTAAGTTTGAATTCTTAATTGCTTTGGCATTTGATGTCAAAGGGGGAGAGATATCTATGGAAAAACATTATTCCTTTGGGGAGAGATTATTCATTTTGGGAGAGATATACTTTTTGGTTTTGGTTTTTGTTTCTTTTACAAAACTTTGTATTGATCTATCTTTGGGAGATTGATTGGTTTACTGGTTTTGGCATTCTGTTTTTTGGCACTTAGATTTTTTTCCATCTAGTGTTGCCATCAATGCCAAAGGGGGAGATTGCTGGTATTATGGATGACTTTGTCATGTGTTGCATTCATTTTATCATTGATGTCAACACTTGTCTTCTTGGAGGTTTACATTATGGTTCACTGGTATGGTTAGTGACTTATGCACAGTCACCGGTATATGTTCACCAACAGGTTACATTATTCACTGAAAATGATGATAACTTGGAGATCATTTGGTTATGTCGAAGACATGGATTGGAAGTTTGGTTTGGGTGTTTTGCTTATTGGTCTAATCGGGTTGACAGATTTGCTTTTATCGACAAATAAGTCTAGGTTTTGGACCGGTACTCCAGATCAGCATGACACATCATGGAGATTGTTTATTGATTGGTTATTATGGTAAATGTATTGAGCTGACATGTTGTATCACATCAAGACTCATTTGTAAATGATTTAATTATAATATCTTTAGTGAGTCGACCTATTCATTTGGTGTTAGGTTTTGTATATACGATTATAAGATCTTATTGAAGATCGTGGTAATCATGAGTGAGTGTGGATATTGAAGAGAAAAAACTAAGCAGATCCTTGTGCGAATCACACAAACATTATTCAAAGGTTGAAGGAAGGTTATGAAGGTGTTTTGACACTCATGTTCAGAGCTTAACCGGTACTAAATCCAGCATTGGAGATGTCATTTTGAGCAGTACATTATCATTGGATTTAACCATTCAATTGTGTAGTCAGTGTGACTCCTATTTTGTGATTGAGCAGTGAGATCTAGGCAGTAGGCCTTTCTACATGTGCAAACCCCATTTGTATACGCATACTATCTGCAATAGTATCATCTGATTGTGGGTAAGGTTTCCCACCATGGTTTTTCCCTTACCAGGTTTCCACGTCAAAATCTATGTGTTATGTGTTGTGGATGTTGTTTCTCTTTATGTTTCATGCATTAAGTTAAACCGATACTACTATATCTGTTAATCTGTTTTACCGTCACTTAAGTTTGGTTTACCGGCATTAAGGTTAAATTGGAATGACTTGAATTTGGATTACAATTTATTAACAATTGGTTCACAATTGATTCACCCCCTTGTCAGTTGTCCTTCCCAAGACCTAACAACATATATTGATTATGTAAGTATGTTTATATCTCATTATACCATGGGGATTTAGGACCCACAATTACACATACATATTCTGATGAGGGAATCTCATATGCCGGTACCATCAATTGTTCTACAATAAACTCAAATTGAGTTTCATTATTAGGCATGTCTAGGAGAGACCCTACTGTAGCCATGGCAACCGCTGCCTTGTTCTGCATTCTTGGAATCTATTCAAAAGTGATGTTACTGAAGTGTTATTTGCAATCTTCTACCATTTGTTTATAAGGCATCAATTTATCATCTTTTGTGTTATAGTCATCATTAACTTGGTTGAGAATTAGTTGCAAGTCGTCATACACTTGTAGTTCTTTTATCCTCTACTGTATAGCGGTATGAAATCCTGTGATGAGAGCTTCATATTTAGCTATATTGTTTTTATAGGGAAAATTGATTCTGAATGACTTCGGGATAGAATCACCTTGAGGGGTGATGAAAAGAATCCCAACTCCCGCTCCATGATTTGTGTAAGATCTATCAAAGTATAATTTCCAAGTGGTGGATGCTGTCAATGTAAACACCTATTCATCAGGAAAATCCACTAGTAATGGGTGACTGTCTTGCAAGGGAGCTTTTGCTAATTGATCTGCTATAATCTGCCCTTTAATTGCCTTTTTGTCCACATACTCTATGTCAAACTCACTTAAAATAATGACCCATTTGGCCAATCTTCTAGTTAATGTTGCCTTGCTCAACAGATACTTGAGTGGATCAAAACGTGCTATGAGTTGAACTTTGTGACTTAGCATATAGTGTCTAAGCTTCTGAGATCCAAAAATCACTGCTAGACATGCTCGTTCTATGGGAGTGTAATTAAGCTCATATCTAATTATGGTTCTACTTATATAGTAGATTGCTCTTTCCTTTCCTTGATCATCATGTTGTGTCAAAAGGGCTCCCAAAGTTGAGTTTGTTGTTGATATATACAATAATAAGGGCTTGTCTTGAGTAGGTGGAACTAATACTGGAGTATTCAAAAGATAATATTTTAAAGCTTGAAAAGATTCTTGGCACTGTTATGTCCATTTGAACGTGTGACTCCTTTTCTGAGTAAATGCTAAAATGGATGACATTTATCTGCTAGCTATGCTATGAACCTTCTTATAAACTGTAATCTTCCTTGTAACCCTCTTAACTCCTTGAGTGTTGATGGAGGTTGCATATCCATGATCACTTTGACCTTTGTGGATCTACCTCAATTCCTCTGTTATAAACAATCAAGCCTAGAAGTTTGCCTGATGTGACACTGAACACACACTTATTTGGGTTTAATTTGACATTGTATTGTTCTAATCGATCAAATATCTTATCAAGGACTTCCAGGTGTCCTCTTGTTTGTGATTTAGCCAATAGATCATCAACATAGTCTTACATGATATTGTGGATCATGTCATTAAATAATGTTGTCATAGCCCTTTGATATGTTTCTTTAGCATTCTTAAGACCAAACGACATGACGCTCCAGCAATATTTTCCCCATGGACAGGTAAATGTCATCTTGTGTTGATCTTCTGGTGCAATCCTGATCTAGTTGTATCCTGAGAAACCATCCATTAATGAAATCATTTCATTCCCAGCAGTTAAGTCAACTATCATGTCTATGTTAGGTAATGGGAAATCATCCTTAGGACATGCCTTGTTTAGATCTCGAAAGTCTGTGCAGATTCTTATGCCCCCAGTGGGCTTAGTCACAGGTACCAGATTGGATATCCACTCTGCATAGTCAATAGGTCCAATGAAGCCCACATCCAAAATTTTATATAATTCCACTTTTACCAATAATGCAATTTGTGGATGCATCTTTCTGAGTTTTTGTTTGTACGGTTTGATTCTTGGTAGCAATGGTAGGTGATGTAATACCAATTTTGGATTTAAACCTGACATATCTGCATATGACCAAGCAAAATTTATCGGGCGTTGTTTGAAGAACTATATGAACTTGTCTTTTTCTTCCCGATTTAATGATTCTGCTAAGTGGATATTATGTATAACTTCTCCTTCTGCTATATTGACTGAATGTCAAATTCTCTTTTTCAATAAGGAGGTTATCTAACTTGCTTTTCTCATTGTTATCACTTTCACTTATATATACTGACATAGAGGAACTTGCTTCTCCAAAGTATGTTGTTCTATCCAAGTCTATAGCAAATATTGCCTTATGATCACCATGGGGAAATCCTTCTCTAACACCAAGGAATTATGCAATAGCTTCATCATTCTCAAACCAGTCCAGACTTAGTTTTTCTTCTTGCCCCTAATCAATTAAATGTGAATGTATAAGGGGTAATTCATTGCTTTCTTCTATTGAAAAAGTCTCCGACAACATTTACACTTGGTTATTTTGGACATTTTTTATTGAATTTGGATGACCTGGTATATCCTCATAGGCAATGTCATCATCGATGGGTGATTAGTTTTCATCTGCCGTGTCTATTGCTTGTGGGTTGCCATCATGGTTAGATAGGAATTCATAGTCGTGAGAATCTGTCATACTTTCTGTGCATGTTCCACTGTCTGAGGCAGTGTCACTTATCTCATCTTGTTCTTGTAACTGAACTTGTTCTTGACTCGTGGATCTCCTTTGTGTGGTGGTTACCCTTCTCAAGCCTGGTATAAGACGTAGTATTGCTTCATTCGAGTCATTTGGTAGATCTTGTGTTGTTTCTCTTGACAAAAGTATTAACAAAATCCAAGGATTAGGCCCATTCATCGATGCTAAGCTCGTTTCTGTTACCACATTTGCTTATGAAGATATTTTAGGTACTATATTGTTAGATGGTTCCACATTAGTTTCTTTTAGAAGATGCATCATATCTTCACCATCTGATTCCATACTGGGATATGTTGCTTCTTTCTTACTTATCTAAGCTGAAGGGGGAAATACTCGTGTTGATAACTAATTCTGAGATATGTACTTTGATGGTAGGTTGGGTTTGTTCATTATATCAAGTGTTTGTTGTCTTACCTCTGTTATCTTTGGGACGCTTTTATAACTTAACCCTTAATTCTTTGGGTTTTATTGAGGTAAAATAGGTTCTAATCTTCCTTGTTTTTGTAGTCCCAATCCTGTGGTACCATCATACCCATGTTTTTGTAGAATTTTGAAACCGTTGCCATACTGATCTAAAGGTAACCTGGGTATTGTTATGTCATCTTCTTCTTTATATATCCATTGATTGACATCTTCATTTAAGGATTCTTCCTGTAAGTCTCCCCATCTAATGAATCAGCATGAATCTGAGTACTTTACTATCTCTTTTCCTTTATCTTGTTTCATCATAGTGTTATGAGGTTTCCCAAAAGACCTAGGAGAAAGAGATAATTATCTAACACTCGAGGTACTTGGAATGGAGTATTCCCCACAACCAACATCCTTAATCTGTAAAGAAGATGTCGCAGGTGTATCTTTCTGTGTTTTTGTGATTGTCAATAAACCCATTTGTGTAGTAAGAGATGTTGCTTGATTAATGGGTACTTGGTTATCCTCATTTGCCTTTAAGTGATTACAATGTTGAAATGGGTTTGGATCACCATGGATGGTGATTTCAATGCCATTATATGGAAACTTAACACATTGGTAGAATGTCGAAGGTATGACCTTCATGGCATGAATCCATGGGTGGCCTAAGAGCATGTTATATCCCAGTTCTCTATCCAATACTTGAAAGGCAACCTTTGTTGTGATAGGTCCTACTTGTACTGGTAGTGTGACAACACCTTTTGAAGGGTGTTCATCATCATCATATGGTTTGATGTTTATTCTCTTTGAAGGATCAATGTGAAGTTCAAAATAACCTAATGCCTTGACCAACTTTAGTGTACAAATGTTAAGACTGTCTCCTCCATCTATGAGTACTCTTATGATTTTCTTCTTATGTATGTAAGCCTCTATATATAGTGGATCATCATGAAAAAGTCTATCATTAGGAACATCTTGTTCTGTGAAAGCAATATTGGTACCATCAGCCACATTCCCTACCATGGATTGAAAAGAATTTTCATCTATGTCTTTGTTGACTACTGAATCTTGAAGTGCTTTATCTAAGACAACTCTGTTATTTGGTGATATACGCAATAGCTCAAAGAGGGATATCTGTGTTGGGGTTTTCTTCAGTTGCTCAACCACATTATAGTTCCCTATTGTAGGTGACTGATTTGATGGTAATGCTTGCAAGGTTACTTTTGATCTACGGGTAATTACTACACAATCTATGTCTCTTGGATTTATTGTGATAGTTGCCACTTATTATCTCTTGTGGGGGACATTTCTTCAACATATGTTGTGCTATCAAGATTTATTTCATATCCCATCTTATAGTCATCCTGTGCAAGTCTGACACCCATGATTTGTGCTATAATTTCATCTTCAAACCATCCTGAATAAGGTGGTTCTTCCTGCACCCAATCCATAAGATAAAGATTCTCGTCTTTATCATATTTTGGTGCTTCTGACATCATGCAAACTTGGTTATCATAGTTATCAGTCTATTGATCTTGCTCATCATTATCAACTTCTTCTTGTGAATCAACATCTACTACATCTCCTGAGCTAATAGCATGAATGGTATAGTCATATGAGACTTTTGTGTAGTTGCCAGTGTTGTCTTATGTTCCTGATGTCAATGCCTTACCTTTGTCATGTTTGACAAAAGGGTCCTTAAAGATGGTGTGATTTGTGTTTTTCAAAGTTTTGTCGGTGTCAATTGTGAATCACCTTGATCTATCATATCCTGGATTAAGTTATTAAACTTATAGCAACTTGCAGTCTTATGACCTTTTGTACGACGATAGTCATATAAATCGTTATCATTCCACTAGGTAGGTTTGAAAGGACCTAGTTCATACACTCTAACCTCTGGCAATGTAATCATTTTTGTTTGTATTAATTTCTTTAACACTAATTCAATGGGCTCACCCAGTGGTGTGTAGTTCCTTCTTGGAGCATTCATTCTTGGGAATCTTGTGTTTGTAGCTTGTGCAACATTTGCATTTGTTGACATTGTATTATTTTCTGTATGTGGACTTTTATTATGACTAGATAATTGAATTGTTCCTTGTAAATATACAATTGGTTGAAATCTGTTCACTGTATGAGCGTTTACCACACCATCATTAGTCACATTCTTGTTTCTTGACCATAACTTAGATTTATCATTGTTGGCGTTGTTTGTAGAAGTTCTATATTTTATGATACGTTGTTCTACAAGTCCCTTCTCACATTTTAAGGCCTTTTCAGTGATTTGTTTAAATGTGGTCAAACATTGCATTTGTATTGGGTACTTAATCTTTGGGATTAAGTTCTCTGAAAACATGTCAACTTGCTCAGTTTTGGGAATAATAGTCTTGCATCTTCTGTAGAGATATCTCCATCTTTGTAAGAAGGATGCGAATTTTTCATTTTCATATTGTTTTGTAGCACATAGATCCATCAATGTAACTGGGGTATCAATGTTATGTGAGAAGTTAGCAATGAATTGTTCAACTAGTTCACCCCATGATGTGATCGTTGGTGGGAGATGCAAAAACCACTCCAAGGCAAAACCTCCGAGACTTTTTGGAAACAATATCATTAGATAAGTGTCTTCAGTTGCAACCTCTATACATGGAGTGAAAAATTCTCTGATGTGATCTCTAGGATCACCTTTCCCTCGATATTTGTCGAATTTCAGTGTTTCAAAATGTGGAGGGAAAGAAGGCATGTATATTGTATGCTCAAAGGGATAATGACGTAAGTCCTGCATTGTATAGCTCTTTCTGTCATTACCAATTTGCATAGTTGTCACTTGTTGTTGTAGATTATGTATTTGTTGGGTTAGAATTTTCACGTTTGAGTCAGTGGTACACTTTGTGTATGTATGTTTCCCACAAAAGGGTTTGTGGTAGTATAAATAAGAGGTTGTTGAAATGTACCATAATTATAATTCTGCATGTTGTGGCTTCCGCTGGTTATTGTGAAATAAGTGAATTGTGAATCCATGTTTGACTGGGTTGCACTCATTGTATTAGCGGAACTTGGGTTTATGTTCTGATGACTGTATGTAGAACCTATTGAGTAGGAAACCAGAGGTTGAGTTGCACTTTCTGTATGAGAAACATGTGAGGCATGTGTTTGACTTGGTGTCGAAGCACTTGACATTATTGGTGTAGTTTGAGAAGCTATAATAGCCTACGTTTGTGCACTAGCATTCATTATCGAGGATGATGCACTTGCTTGAGAACTTGTGTTTGACACCAAAGTTGCTTGAGTTAACGATATTGATGCATTTTGGGAGGAACTTGAAGTCATAGCTTGTGTTTGTGTTACATTTGGTACTTGATTTCTATTTTGAACCAAGGTAATTCCTAGTGGTAAGATCATTGTGACATCAAAACCTTGAGGTAACTTGGCACCATTCTATAATAACAACGAAAGATATCGATCTCTATCATTATTTATCAAGGCATTTGGAATCATAAGGACATGTGGGTCCTGTTGAGCTGACTCAATTTCCTCACGTGTTAAGTTTTGTTGTAGCTTGTGTATTGTCGACGTGCCATAAGGATTTGACTATTGAGAATTTTGACTGCTTGACATGCCCATGTTCCAAGTAGGGTTAATTTATGGGTTGTTGTTTGAGTCCATTTTACTTTTTACCTTTTGTGAACTTGTGATGGGCATTTAAGACTTCTATATGAGGACACTTAGGGCCTATTAAAGATGATGATAGACCTTGCGTATGAATGCAAGACTCTAGACCCAAAAAGTGAGGTATGAAACACTAGACCTAACTCTCTACTAGGGATTAAGACGTGAAACTTATTGAGTACTTTGAGATTTTTGCAACACAAGTTTTTCAAGTTCTTGTTTAAGGAGTTCTGCTGCAATTTCTCTATCAATTCTACGAGCAATTTTATACTCTCTATCTATCTCAAACTCAACCCCTATGTACTAAGGTGCACTTGTCTTTAATTGCTAAGCCAAGTTATCTAAGCCATCAATGATTTCTTGTTGAGCGTCATTCGACACTAGATTAGGTTGCTGGAAGGGGAGAAAACCATCACCTGGTAGGCCCATTAGGACATTAGGACACATGCTATGAATTTCTAGGATGATTATGCAAATGACGACGGACCAAGGCAAATGTATATGGAGTCTAAATAAAGACTAATATGAAGATTATAACAACACTAAAATGAACTAGGAGGTTAATGGGACACAAATAAGGACTTATGTGAAGATTACGACAATATAAATTATAATGAGGATGATAATGAGGACTAGGCAAGGACTTATGCAAACCCCAGGGATATAAATGAGGACTATAATGAGGATGATAATGAGGACTATGCAAGGACTTATGCAAATTCTAAGGACGTAAATGAGGATGATAATGAGGACTATGCAAGGACTAAGGACTCTAAGAACACCTATGGTCACAAGCATGTAAAATTTTGGACTTTGTTGGATTGTCAAATGTTTCAAGGTAGACTTTGTTACAAATAACTTTGTTTGTAGGACAAGTCTATTTTTCAATTATGAGAACACTGTTTGAAGATAAGTATAGCTGGATGAACTGTGTTATGACAAACTCTGAGAATTCAAAGATACGCAAGGTAGGGCCTAAAATAGCCCAAATACTGACTCAATATTGGTTTAGCACAACGATACACATAAAAACACAAAAGACAATCTTAGGTTGGAAAGTGGAAACCATTTAATGGGGCCCCACAACAAAATACCAAAACAAGATGAACAAATAAAGAGTCTGGCAGAACTGGCTTCACTCCATGGCACACACTTCTCGGGCATGCCAGTCTCTCTTACCTCAAAGATCTGAAGATCTTATCACCGAGGATTTTCTGTCTCATCATGCAAGGTACATGGAGGGTATCTATGGGATATGACCGGCATGCCCAAAACTAATAAACGTGGGATTTGGGCTACTAAGTTGGTTCTTATTGTAAGTTTTGAGGGGTCCCGATCCAACGATGGATTCTCAGAGCAAGCTGCTTAATGCTTTAGTTAAGCTTATTGGTGCAGGAAAGGCCCCCACATACGTCGAATTCACTCAACACTCTAGCCGCCTGACCACTATATTTATCTAGCGGCTCAAAAAACCCGCTCGAGAGTGCGCTAGGAGATATGATATCCCCAACGCATCCCAATTCAAAGTAGCTCTATGGAGTGATGAAATATCCAGTCAAAGATACCCCTCACTACTAAAAAGAAAAATTGAGTGTCATTAACACTTTTCTCTTGCACTCAGGTCCATGAAAGCTAGGGGAGAGGATAGTGTGTGTTAATAGAAGGACCACTCCAAAAAAGAGCAAGTGCTCAAGATTCCTTCTTTAAGATATAACAATGTGTGATTTATTCTATTAATAAGCCCGATTCACGTTCATTTTAAAGCCCAAATTAATTAGATATGCACGTGCATGTTTATTTTAAACACCAAAGTGAAGTGTGAGATCATGCATGCCAATTTTAAGCACCAAACTGAAGTGTGAGATCCTACATGCCAATTTTAAATAGATTTTTTTTAAGCACCAAGTTGAAGTGTGAAAGCATGCATGTCAATTTTAACCATATTTGTTTTAAGCACGAAGCTGAAGTGTGAAAGAATGCATGTCAATTTTAACCAGATTTGTTTTAAGCACCAAGCTGAAGTGTGAAAGCATGCATGCCAATTTTAACCAGATTTATTTTAAGCACCAAGCTGAAGTGTGAAAGCATGCATGTCAATTTTAAACCCAAAATCCAAAAGTGATTTAACCCTAAAGGATCCTGCAATCAAATTGTTAGTGGTTTCCAAAATAATCTGGGATGATCAAGCCTTTTCTGTAATTTTGCCACACGCTGCAAATAGGGAATCGGTAACTAGTAAACACACAGAAAAATAGAAAACCAAACTACCTATTAAACAAATGCGTGATCCTAATAGAGCGAATGTGTAAAAATATCTAGGCGATTACGTGATGATGACTAAGTGAATGCGTGAAAATGACAGGGCTAATGCATGATAGATAAATAGACAATTTAAAAAAAAAAATCCACAAAAAGCCTAAACTTCACCAAAAATCTGCAAAACAGACTGTGAGGCCCTAGTCAGATCTCTCATCAACCATTCTATATTAAGCAAGTCATATTTCACTCTATATGATAGAACTAGGTTGTTGTATCTGTCAATAGATGGTTGGTCCTCTAGGTCTTGTATCCTTTTTTCTGCCTTTAGAATTCCCTGATAATGTCTAGCTTGCCTCCTTTGTTCTGTTGATCTTCGAGCACCTGAAATCTTAAATTTTACCTTATGTGCCATAAGATGTTATATTGAAAGCATCATATAAGGATAAAAATTCTCCAGATTTGCAGAATTTAATACAAAATCTAGACAAAACAGAGGATTAAAAAATAGGAAAATGAAACAAACAGAATGCCTAAATATGAATGACGAATGCATAATTATGTCTAAGCAAATGCGTGAAGGTATCAACATGAATGCGTGACCCTGACAGGTTGAATGCGTAATTTTGTCTATGCGATTGTGTGATATTTAATTCCGCTTTTAAAATCCTTACAAAACCTGCAAAAAATCTGAAAAATCCTTACGATCTGTAAAAATCACACAGAAAACACAAAGGGTTAATTAGTTGTTGTTCACGTCGGGTTCACCAAAATGTCATATGTAAAATTCATCATTATTCAGTTAGAATCAAAGGGAAATCATGAATCCCTATCTAACCAAAGAATCCTAAATAAAGCAATAAAATAATGCAAAACAAAGTAATAGGAATATAAAATATTCAATTAGACCCCCTATTCCATGACTGCATATGGCTTCCATTGTTCTTTTCTTCTTCATGGTATGATGGCTCTCAGATATTGCGCTGACAACTGCAAATGACACAAAGATTCGAAGTTCGTTATTGTTGAAAATGGAGATTGAACACTCAATTTATAGATTATTGGAGAGGATTAATTGAGAGGTGGAACAAATTGATCAAGAGGTGGAACTCAGGTGAGGTCACATGTTGATTGATAGTTGAACTGTTGATTTGGAGGTGGAATAGAATAAATTGAATAGTTAATTGAGTTAACTGATTGAGAAAAAAATTGATTGAAAGATGAAAAAGAATGATTGGAGGAGAATTAAAGAATGATGTAATTAATCAATTAAAATAGATGGAATAGTTAACCAATTGAAAACTTTTTAGAAAAAAGCAAAGTGGAAGATAAAAATAGAGATTGAAAAGATAATGATTTAATTAATAATTAATTGAATTAATTAATTTAGCATGTGCTTGCACTTTGACTTTGAATTTCAATTTAATCTTTGCATGAGATTTAATTCAAATATTGAATTTATTTTAAATTAAATTTATCATTTGAATATATTTAGAACTTGACTTGGTATTCAATTTGATTTTTGAAATCATGCACATGTATTTGAATTAGATGAAATTAGAAGAAATATGAATTTGAATTTGGAATTGAGGAATAAAATGAAATTAGATGAAATTAGAAGAATTAAATGAAATTAGAATTTGGGAATTTGGAATTGGAATTTGAAGAATTAATTAACTAATTAAATAATTTAAAGAAACTATTTAATTATTTAGAAATCAAATTTAATTAAATAATAAAGATTATTTAAATTAAAGGATTAAAATCATAATTAATTAAATAATAAATATTTAATTAATATTTAGAAGAGGGTTAAATGATAATTTGACGAGAAGATAGAAATTGAAATTGAATTTATTTAAATAATAAAAATTATTTAAATTGAAGGATTAATAACCACAATTAATTAAATAATAAATACTTAATTAACATTAGAAAATGGTTTAAATGATTAAACGATGATAGAACTGGAATTGAATAATTAGTAAGATGATTAGGAAATATGAATTTAGAAGAATAAGATTAATTAACTTAATTAAATAATTAAAGAATTATTTAATCAATTAGAGAAATAATTAGTACATGATCAATGAGACATTTTTAGATGTCTACAATTGTAGCTGAGATGAAAGCACACAAAGCATCACAAGTTATGTTTGCACCCAAGTATGAAGTTATAGTTGAAAATGAAGTTGAAATTGCAGTTGCAATTAAAGGAGAATGGTTTCAACTTGTCCACTTCAAAATAGTAGTATGTATTTCAGCATGAATTAGTAAGTGAATTTTTTTATGTCTTTCAAAAAGCATTGCATCTATTTACTTATTTTCTACTTATGATACACTTCTTTTTGGTTGCTCATAAATATGTGAAGCATTGTAAGTTGATGAGAAAATGTAGCTATTTCATAGAACTAGTCAATGGTTTTGTTTCAGAAAGTCTTGTTTGTTGGTTAGTGTAGATTAGGATAGGTTTTGATTAATAAGTGTTGTTTTGATTAAGTAAAAATAGGTTTTTGAAAGGAACCCAAACCTTTTTACATATCAAGAAATAGAAAAAGCATTACAGCAGAAAAATACCATGCTTGATCACCCAAACAAAAAATAGTTCCCATCCAAAACAACAAGGGAACTCAAAACACATAGAGCCGCACAAAGACAACAAAAGGATAGCAAAAGAACAACACAAAGACAAAGACAGAGACCGAGACAACTAAATATTTTTCATAATGTCTTCTACATGAACCACCATCTGCTTCATGTTGTCCACAGAGGTCTTCAATTCATCCAGCTCTCATCCCTTGATATCATCTTGATTCCTGGTGTTGGCCCTAGTTCTCTTCTCATGACCTTTTTTCTCCATTTGGTCCTTGTCGCCCTCCTTATCTTTAATGTTATCAAATCTGTTAATCAGAATGTTCATATTATCCATAGAGGCCTTAAGAATCTGGGAATTCTATTCAACAATCCTCCTCACAGTTAATTCCATCTTGTTGACTCTATTGACCAGGTTATTCATTTCCAGCTCGTTCACCTCTCTATTCCATTCCATTTCCTTAACCTTCTTTTCTGTATCAAGGATTTTACCGACCATGGCCTCGATAGCTTCAACATTGTTGATCGCAACCACTAATTCTTTAACATTTTGAGAAAGAGGCTTCTCACCTATCATAGCTTTATTGATAGCATTAATATCATTCTCCAAGTTGCTGATATCTCTCACAATTTTGGTGATAGTATCACAAAATCCCTTAATACTATCATTATCCCCATGATAGTCACTAGGATTTCCCATTTTATTCTCTTGGCCCTCATTCTACAATCCTTGAGTACTCATGTCCTCACCAAGACCCACATCTGGAATCTCATCCTCCTCTTACCCTTCATATTGTCATTTTTTTTTCTCCTTTGCATCCTCATCAGAAGCTATCAAAATCTATTTTTTTACCTTGTTAGCTTCCCTACTAGTATTCTTATTCCTCTGGGTTTGTTTTCCCATTCCCTTTCCTTTCTTGCTTTTGATGAATTTCTCCTCAAAGGACTCCTCCTTAGAATGTGAGGGATTAGAATCAACAACAATCCTCTTTCTTTTCCCCTTATTCCTCCCCTTTTTGCTGAGATCCTCCGAATCTCCTCCAATTTCCGAGTCAAAGTTGAAACCACTATACTCACTTTCCGTGTCATCATCCTTGGTATTTTTACCTCTAATTGGTTTCTCTATGGATTTCTCTTTTAACAATTTGTAAACTAAAACCATAAAACCCCGATGAAGAGCATGGTCCCCCTGAAGGTCTTTCTGTATTTCTTTAATGGTGTGATCCATTGAACAAACTAAATACTAGGGCAAGCTTACCTTTTCACCATGTCGGAAGTGGTTGAGCAGCACGAAATGGTGCCTATAAGCCCTCATAAATCTTCCATCTAGAGTAATGTAGGTTATGGTAGCAAACAACACGAACCTCCATAGCCTACAGATTCGCTTGGGGGGGTGGTAGGAGTTATCCACCTTCACCATTTTCTTCTTTTCACCATCCGTGATAGGAAATCTATCCGCTACCTTATCAAAGACGCTTCGATCTCTATAGAACTTAATACCATCTTTCACCATCCCTATAGCTTTTGCAATAATATCTTCATCCACCATCATCATCTGGGTGCCCACCAGAACTTTGTCATTCTTCCAATTCTTTATAAAATGCTTGGTAACTATTGGGTCTTTACCATAGAGCCTCTCCATGAAAACACTTAAGCCCCCTTATTGTAGAATCTCCCAAACCTCTTTGTTCTTCTTCCAATCTGAACATGAGGTTGGTTCAAACCTCTTCTTGTTCCCTCCCATTTTTCCTTCAAATTCACTGGAATGCCTAATCTCTGCTCTGCTATTTCCTCTTTGGTTTCTATTTTTGCTCTAAAAAACAACCTAGAATTCGTGCCTTGTTAATATGATAAGACTGTTTAATAAATATTCATCACCACCGCTATAAACCTTCATCGAAAAAAGGGGGAAAAGCATTAGGAAATATGATTAATGATGCCACGTTGCCTCATCTAGATACGGTCCAGTTCGAGCAAGGATTTCTCCTCACACGCAAGTTTACCTTCTCCATTAATGGTAATGATTTTCTCAGATCGACAGGCCAGGTTGGCTGCCCAGTCAGCACACGAGTTAGCTTCCCTGTAAACATGTGTGAAAACACACATATCAAAGGTTTCACTTATTTCCTTCGCAACTTTAATAGCATTGTTTATAGACCAAGAGGGCGAGAACACCTTATTCAAACAATTTATGATGTTCAAAGAGTCACCTTCACACCATACTCTGGTACAATTGGCTTCCTTTGCTAGAACCATCCCATGATAAGCTGCCATGGCCTTAGCAACATGATTAGTTTGACTGCCAATAGGGATACATTTAATGGTTTTGCATTTTCCCCATTCATCTCTTAAAATCACTCCACACCCCGCATTGCCAGGGTTACCCTTTAAAGCGCCATCGAAGTTGATTTTCATCCAGCCATGAGGAGGGATTTCCCATTTCACACCTTCCCTAGGATTAGCCTGAAAGATGTCACTTCCCTTTAGTCTCCAATTCTTGAAAATAACATAATTATCCTGATCTTTGGGGTTGGCTATTCCACCCATGATGTTGATATTATCCACTATATTTCGTTTGATTTTTTTAAAAATTGTTTGAGCCTTAGAAGCCTTCTCTCCAAACACTCTTTCATTTTTCTCTTTCCATATTCCCCAACAAATATGAGGTAAAACCAATCTCCATAACTGAATTATAGACTTATTCCTTGAGGGGTAATGCCATGAATTAAAAACCTCTTGGACAGATTCCAGAAAGACCCAACTAAAATTGAAGTGATTTAGACATCTAGCCCAGATGTCAGCAGAGAAGGGACAGTGGAAGAACAAGTGGTTAATGGATTCCTCATTCTGCATACAAAGAAGACAAACACTAGGCATACAAAATCCTCTATTTTTGAGGTTATAAATAGTCAAAATTTTATTTTGAAGGACAGTCCAGAAGAAAATATTAATTTTGGGAATTAGGCCTTTCACCCAAGCCTTAGCCTAGCAAGGACTCTCCAAATTAGAAAACTGTTGATTATAGAGAGAGGCAACAAATAATTTACCATTTGTTGTAAGTTTCCAGATTGGTTGGTCATCACCATCCACCACCACCATAGAATTCATAATTTTATTCAGATTACCAAGGGAGGGATCAACAGGGGATAAATCCTTCCACTGTCCATCATTCCAGTAGTCACCCACCATAGTGCCATATTTATCCTTACACTGATTCTGAAATTTGCCCCAATCAGGGCTATCACTCAATGAGGAGTCAAGCAACCAAGAGTCTTCCCCGAATTTAATGAAATTACCTTTCCCCACCTTCCATTTCACACCTTTAACAATTAGATCTCTAGTTCTTGTAACATTTTTCCAGATGTTAGAGCCAATCGGGATATCTTCAGCATTGAGGAAACTTTGAAGGGTAGGAAATTGTCTTTTATACTTATTGTCCCAAATCAATTTTCATTCTCCCTAAGTGTTATAACCTCTCCATATCTGCTTGGCCATGAAAAAATCATTCATATCTTTGATTCTTCTAAGGCCGAGACCTCCCTTTCTTATAGGTTTACAAACCTTATCCCATGAAATTAGATTCATTCTCTTCTTTTCCTCAACCCCTATCCACATAAAATTTCTTTGAATTTTTTCAATAGCCTCCGCAAACTTGGCTAGAATTCTAAAAAGGCTTGTGGCATAAAGAGGAATGCTCTGAAGAGTAGATTTCAAAAGCTGGACCTTACTAGCTCGGCTGAGCAGAGAGCCTTTTCATCCAACTAACTTCCTGTGAAATTTATCCACAAGAGCTCCCCAGAAAGAATCAGGTGGGACTTGACATAAAGGGAGCCCAAGATAAGAAGCAGGAAGATTCCCCAAATGGCATCCCAAAATGTTACTAATTTTTATCTGTCTTCTTTCCGGAGTGTTGATGAAATAGACAAAACTTTTAGACCAGTTTATCAGTTGACCGATAACTGTCCCATAACTGTCCAAAGCTTTCTTTAAGCTCCTTGAATCTTTCACTGAAGCATTCCCCATAATAATAAAGTCATCCACAAATTGTTGATGGGAGAAAACTTGGTCCGCTGAAGAAGGTTTCAGCCCATAAAACTCTCCCTTCTCAACAAGTTTACCTATAAATCTTCCCAAACATTCCGCCATGAGAATGAAAAGAACTGGGGATAGAGGATCCCCCTATCTGAGACCCCTTGAGGATTTGAAAAAGGGAGAGGGAGACCCATTGATTAAAATAGAAAAGGAAGCAAAGGATACCAATTGCATAATAAGATAGATACTTCTAGAGTAGAAACCAAAAGCAGAGAGAACATCCATCATAAAACCCCAGTCAACTCTATCATAGGCTTTAGATAAGTCAAGCTTCAAAAGAAAGCCTTCTTTTTTAGCACTAGAGAGAGAGTGAATATTTTCATGGACTGTTATTATTGAATCCAAAATTTGTCTCCTAGGGACAAAGCCACTTTGCTAGGGAGAAATGATAGAGGGGAGCAGAGTCAAGATTCTAGAGGTCAAAACCATAGAGATGATCTTGTACACAGAGTTACATAGGCTAATAGGTCTAAACAGATCAATGGAATCAACACCCATCCTTTTGGGAATAAGGGCAATGAAAGTGCCATTCAGTTCTTTCAAAATTCTTCTCGTACCAAAGAATTCTTTCACAGCATTGGAGACATAACCTCCAACAATATGCCAATACATTTGAAAAAAGAACAAAGGGAAACCATTCGGGCCCGGGGCCTTGTTACCTTCAAAGGAGTTGACAACTTTCAAAATCTCATCATTGGATGGAATAACAATGAGATATGCATTCTTATCCACATCCAAGATGGAGGGGATGCAGTCTGTAAGGTCCTTTTGAGCCTTCAGGTTCAAGTGTTGTTCCTTAGTCAAGAGGTTGGAGAAGAACTCCAGGGCTGTCTTCCTCATAGACTCTTCATCTTCAACATTTCTACCATTGACTTTAAGATGAGATATCCTATTGATGGCCTTGTGTTTCAAAGAGGACATATGAAAGTATTTGGTATTTCTATCCCCTTCCTTCAACCAAATATTTTTTGACCTTTGTTTCTAGAAAGTTTCTTCTTTTGCTATTATGTCATGATATTTCATGAGAATCTCATCTTCAACCTCTCTTGAAACCTTGGTATAGCCATTATTCTGAATCTCATCCTGGATATCTTTCACATCTAAGAGAATGGTAGCTTTGGAAGCAAAGATGTTCCCAAAGAACTCCTTATTCTATCTTTTAACGTTATCTTTCACAAATTTCAACTTTTTGACCACCTTATACATAACATTTCCTTCAATTCTAACCTACCACCATTCCTTGATTTTGCTTTCCATATCCAGGTGTTTTGTCCACATTCTCTCAAATCTATAAGGGAAATGTCTTCTTCCCTTCTTGGCATCAGCCATAAGGGATATAGGATAATGATCCAACCCGACCTTGATATGAGCAAATAAAGAACAAAAATGAGAATTAAACCAATCCATAGAAATTAAAGCTCTGTCGAGCCTAACCTGAATTAAGTCTTCACCACTCCTTCTATTGGTCCAGGTATATTTAAGCCCTTGCAAGTCTAGATCATGGAGAGCATGATTATTGATGAACTTTATCAAATCTAATATGCTATCCAAATTGGTTTGGCTCCCTCCCTTTTTCTCATTTTCCCTCAAAGGGGTATTGAAATCCCCCATAATAATCCAGCTATCTTCAACAAAATTACTTCTAATCGAGGATAAGCTTTTCCAGAAATCACTTCTACCAGTCTTGGTGTTTGGGGCATACACATTAGTTAGAACCCATGAGTTACCCTCTTTCAAATGCTTAAATCTAATACATACTAAATTGTTGTCTTGAATCAACACTTCTCCTTGAACATTATTTTTATTCCAGAAAGTAGCAATACCTCCCGATGCTCCTTCTGAACTACCACCACTAACTCCTCCATTACTAAACATTTTCAAACATTCAACCTTATCCTTGGGCATTTTGGTTTTCTAAATCAAAAAAATATCCGGGTTTTTGTCTCTAATCGTACTTTTTATTAAATCATGTTTGTGAGGATTAATCAATCCTCGAATGTTTCAGGAGATAATCTTCATGACTTTTTAGAAATACCTACCTCAAAGATGGTTCTTTGAGTCCCGTCTACTAGATTCTTGCTTGTTTCCATGGTCCTCTTCTTTGCATTTGAATATCTTCTAGGTGATGTATGCTGATCTCTCACATCCCCTAGTCTGCTTCTGGTATTTCTGGTGGTTGTATTATTGTTATTGCTATTATTATTCTTTTTTTGTTCTTGTTCTTTCTTTTATCCTCCATTACTTCTTCTTCTTCCTGCTTCGTCCCACTCTTTCCTAGAGCCTTTTTTATATCTTCTTCATCTCCCCACCTTGGTTCATTCTCCTCTGGGAAAGTCAATTTGACCTGGGCCGGGGAGGCTAATGATATCTCTGAGATCCCTTGCTCAAAGATATTGTCTGGTTGAGTATCTTGTGTCCAGCTTGCTCCATTTTTTGACTCGAATTTTTTTCCTACTGAGTTAAAATTGTCTCCTTCTTCCTTGTTATCTTTGGATTGACTATCTCCCTTATCCATCTGACTACTATTCTATTTCACTCTGAGCTAAATTTTGTTCTGTCATATCCTTTTGATTGTTTTGACTGCTAACTTGTGACTTTCTTTCTCCATCGTTAGAATCCTTTCCATTGTTCTCCTGCTCCTTTTCCTGCTGGGAAATCTTATCTTTCTCTCCTTTCTTCATTTCATTTCTTGTTTCCTTGACTAATACCTCCTCGATCCTTCCTACCTGGGACTGTTTCTTCTGATTCAAACCATCAGAAGGAGAGACTTTCAAAGAATTATCCACCTTTTTCCAAACTTTAGTTTGGGTTTGAGTTTTGGCCACATTGCTTGGGCATTTTTAAGCCCAGTGCCCTACTCTCTTATAGTGAAAACAAGAAAAAGGGATTGATTCATAAACAATATTCTGCATCCATTTACCTAGTTTTGATTCTATCTCTATTTCCTCTGGCATATCCATCTCAGGCCCAACCCCTACATAGATTCTATCATAAATAAGTCTTCTTCTGGAAGCCGTCACCGGATCAATGGCGAGAAGCTCCCCAAAAGCATTGGCTATCCCACCAAACACATCTTCCTCCCAATATTCTACAGGAAGCCCAAGTAGCTTTATCCAGACCGGAACTTGGACCACAAACTTATCATCCATGCTCGCATCAGGGTACCATTTCTGGATATACATTAAATATTTACCTATCGACCAGGTACCATTGCAAAGGATTTGTCTGTGATCCTCCTCACATGAAAAAGAAAAGGAAAGACATCCTTTCCTCATAGAGACCACATCAACTTGTCCTTTCAAATTCCATTTTCTCTTGACAAAGCCATGAACAACCTCAATATTAGGTCTCGCCCCAAAGAATTTTCCTATCAGGGTAGTTTCCATCCAAGCAATATTTTGATCTATAATTTGATCTGGAATGGAAATGGCAAACTTTTCCTGAGAAATATTCGATGTATTTTTAATCGGAGGCAAAGACGACTTACCTTTGGGTTTGATACCAAACAAAGAGGACCATTTACCAATGAGTCCATTCAATCTAGGGCCCCCATCTAGGTCCCCCAAATTCAAAGGGGTCTCGAGATCCTTCCCATTAGATTCTATTCCCTTCACAGGGTCCCCTGAGCCGCTTGCCGCCTGCTGTCCTGATACATTTTCAGTTTTGCTGCCCACCAAATTTGAATTTTGAACCTGACTGTTCACCTTGTCTACTACCATCTTCTCCACACGTGATTAGGGACCCCCACCTGGGTCCCTCAAATCCAAATGGGCCTCAAGTTCCTTACCATCTGAAATCTCCCCCTCCAAAGGGCTCCCTGAATCGCCTGCTACATGTTGTCCTGCTGCTGAACTAGTTCTCCCTCCCCAAAAAATTGAATTTTGGGCCTGACCATTCCCCTTCTCCTCTCCACTCCTCTCTACCATCTGATACTTGGTCATATATTTTGTTTTTATCAATAAGTGTTGTTGCACAATGTATTTGATGTCTTTTTCTCAAACATTGAAGCATAGTTAGTTAGGTGTTGTTCAATGTAGTTTGTTACCCCATTTTTTCTTGTTTAGATTAGTTTTTTAAAGGTATACATAGTTGTTCGGACACATTTAAAGTCATTTACCTTTCAAGTATGTGAGTCATGTCTTTAGTTTTGAAAGAGAGTCTTAGTATGTGTTGTCAAAAAAGTTTCCTTTGGGTAGTTGGATCTTTATGAGATCACAAATATTTTACCAAATGGTATTGTCCAATTAATCTAGTCATATCTTATTTAATGATAAATGGACAACATTTAAAAGTTTTATTAGAAGTCATTGGATGGTGATACTTTAATGTAGTAACTACCTAGGAAGCTTGCAACAACTACCCAAGAAGCTCTTGAAAATGATGGTTGGTTACAATATTTAGAGTGTGGATTGCTAAAAAAACTAGCAAAATGATAGTAATATGAATAGATTTTAGTAATCAAGTGGACAACATGTAGATAGTATGAAAATGGATGCTCAAATAGAAAGATATGCCTATTATTATAGGATTTTGGTGAGGAAAATAGAGGGTGAGGATGCATTAGTTAATGAAGGGCTAGGATTGAATGACAATAAGTGTAAGGATTAAAGGCTTAGCTTTATTACAAGTGTCATATGGGGGAAGCATGAGAATGACATGTGTCATACGAGTAGGAGCTAGGGGTGAGAACACCATGTGTAAGAGTAGGGTAGCTTATAAAAGGGACAAGTGGAAGGAACAATGTGGCTAGTTATGTGAGAGATATAGTCACACGTGTATGAGAAACCTAGGTCATATAGGACAAAAAATGAGGTGGAGGTATGAAAGTGATCTTTGCATGCTCACACATGTGTGAGCATTGAAGGGGGAGTTGACACTTGTCAAATGATGGCAAGTTTGGTCAATCAATTAATCAATTAAGGATTAACTAATTAATTAAGATGAGAAGAATGATTGAATGGGAGAAATGGTAAAATTAATTATAAAAGAGGTGGGAAGATAACCAATTAAATAGTCTATAATAAATAATGAGAATGGATAATATTACATAATATGAAAGGTGATGAATTAAAAATATAATTAACTAAATATTTATTTAATTAATTATATGAGTGAAAAATGAGTGGTTAATTTCAAGTGTCTAAATATCTGCTCAAATTCATCATTGCTAAATAGGAAATAAGGAAAATCATGAACCCCTTTACTATCTAAGCAATTCGAACACAAACCAATGAAATAGATGCAAAATAGACTAAAATTAAACAATGTAAACTCCCTATTGTGCATCATGGCTTCCATTGTTCTTCTCCTCTTTGTGGTATGGTGGCTCTCAGATATCGCACTGACAACCTGCAAATGACACAAAGATTCAAAGTTCGTGATTGTTGAAAATGGAGATTGAATGCTCAATTTATAGATAATTGGAGAGGATTGATTGAAAGGTAGAACAGATTGATCAAGAGGTGGAACTCAGGTGAGCTCACATATTGATTGATAGTTGAACTGCCGATTTGGAGGTGAAACATAATAGATTGAATAGATTAAATGAGTTAACTGATTGAGAAAAAGCTAATTGAAGGAAGAAAAAGAATGATTGGAGGATAATTAATTGATGACAAAGAAAGCTTCATTTAGAAAAAGCTAACTTGAAGATGAAAATAAAGATTGGAGAGATAAATGATTTAATTAATTAATTTAGCATGTGCTTACACTTTGACTTAGATTTTCAATTTAATCTTTGCATGAGATTTATTCAAATAATTGAATTTATTTAAAACTTGATTTTCAATTTGATTTTTGAAATCATGCACATGTGATCGAATTTTGAAGAAATTAGAAGAATTTGAAATTAAATGAAATTAGAATTTGGGGATTTGGAAATGGAATTAGAAGAATTAATTAGCTAATTAAATAATTTAAAGAAACTATTTAATTATTTTATAAATGGAATTTAATTAAATAATAAAGATTATTTAATTTAAAGGATTAAATCATAATTAATTAAATAATAAATATTTAGAAAAAGGTTAATGATAAATTGATTAGAGATAGAAATTGAAAATATAATTTATTTAAATAATAAAGATATTTAAATTGGGGAATTAATCAGAATTAATTAAATAATAAATATTTAATTAATATTAGAAAATGGTTAAAATGATTAAATAATGATAGAATAAGAAATAAAATAATTAATAAGATGATGAGGAAATATGAAATTAGAAGAATAAGATTAATTAACTTAATTAAATAATTAAATAATTGTTTAACTAATTAGAGGAATAATTAGTACATAATCAATGAGACATTTTTAGGTGTCTACACTATTGACCAACAATCAAAAAATATTTTTTTGCACTAAATTAAAGGCAAGATTCAATAATAAGTAATATCAATCCACAACAATACACGATAATAAATACATTACAAACCACCAAATTTAATAGCGCCAATGAATACATTCTCAACAAAAGAAATAATTTGTTCACTATATAATGTTCTTCACAACACATATATGCCTACATATCAAGAGTATAAAACTCAACTAAGAAGCTAAAAACACATGAATCCTAAAACTTTAACCAATCATCCACAAGGATGTCACATTCCCAAAATTAATTATAATTACACCAAGATAATTTCCATAACATTTTTTTCTTCCATAGATAACATGATAACTTATCTCAAGATTCATTAATTAAGAAAATTATATTACACCAGAAGCTCAAGCAAATAATAACATAGCATAGGAAATTCCTACATAAGAATCACAATCCTTAATTAGTGACAAAAAAGTGTTACATGACACAATAGAAACAAGGATAACTTTAAGAACCCCCCCCCCCGCGAGTAAAGGTGTAAAATCCCGGTGAATCTTTCATTATTTTGGGGGAATTTTTTAATTTTTTTAATTTTTTTAATACAAAAATTAAAGCGAATCTTTCATTCTTTTTGGGAAAAAAATTTAATTTTATTGGTGAATATTTTTCTATTGCGTGATTTTTTTTGAAAAATTAAGGTGAATATTTCATTATTTTTGGGGGATAATAATAATTACATTGGTGATTTTTTTCATATTGCATGAAAAATGTAGAAAAATTAAGGCGAATATTTCATTATTTTTGGGGGAAAATAGTAATTACATTGGCGAATGTTTTTCAATCACATAAAAATTACAAAATAAATAAGGCGAATCTTCTGTTACTTATTGGAGAAAAAAACTAATATAGAAAACAAATCACATCTTAGTTGTAAGTGTCCAGCATATCCATATGAAATCTTTTTAGAAAGATGCTTTTTCGCACGTAGGAAATCTTGATCAAAGATTCTCTGCTATCCTTTTTGCATAGAAAATACTGCACCTGTCAGAGGAAGAAAAATACGAAGGATAGCACATATTTAATATTAAACGAGAAGCTACCAATATTAATCTGTGTTAAGGTTCATGGGTCATGTACAAGTGTCAGGACTATTGGAATGAAAACTTGCCTGTGGTATATTTTATATCAAGAGATGACAGAAAAGTACATCTCACACAAATTAATACAGTATGTGGAATAATCCAAAGTATAGACCTGACAGTCAATTGCCGCCACTTCACAAATTGATAAATAGGGTCATTATTCACATGCTGCATTTCAAAATGTAGAAGATAGACATATTTATAGAGATAAGTTTTTAGGAAGTGTTGTTGCCTTGCTTGCAAAGGTTTTAAAATGAAGTGCATAGAAGGTGCATCTAAATTCTGGCATAAGGAGATATAGTTGAAGGTTTGCAGCTGCCATGAAGTAAAGCGAATTGATGACTTACCTTGTAGCCATAGGGATTTAAAAATAGCCAAAGGTAACCAGAGGGACTTTAAAATGCTTGAGTGCAACTACAGGCTTCTACTGTAGTTGCAAATAATTCTAATCTCTCTGCCAACTGCCATTTCCCCCTTATAATGGGTAGAATGCAAAGAGAAAGATGGGTGAAGACACGGGAGATGCAGTTTTGGAGTCAAGCATCCTTGCTTCATCAAAACTCTCAAAGTTCTCTCCTACTAGGAAATGCAATGATAATATTGTATCCTGGTATCCTCTGCATCAATAACCACAAATGTGCGATAGTGGCATGGTTCATAAGGTAGTTCGCATTCATGGAATCTTTATGTGTCTTGGCACCAAATCTTTCATGTATAGTGGCTTGGCGGTTTTACGACATCCTATACATGCAATACATGTTACACATTCTTGTAAATGGTCGGTAGCTTGTTGCACTCTTTATGATTATAGAAGGAATACCAAGGCTATAAAGAAGGATTCTAAAATTTTCTTATCTCTAGGGAGAGTAGAAACAAGGATTTGTCTTGTCTATTTGTGTAAGGTGGTTTCATGGTGAAAGAAATTAGAATGTACACTTTCTCTTAGTAGTTTTTCAATTACTTAATGAATAGACTACTATATTGTTGCTAAGATTGTCTCCATTTGTACTTTCAGACATTACATGAATGATGAATCATAATATTAAGGATATTTTGTTTTGTCTTAGCAATTTCCTTGTCACTGTGTGATCCTTGTCAATGTGTTAACGTTAGGCATTGATGTTCGAGTGGTTCACTCATTTGAAATGATCTTTTTCTTGGGTTTACATTCTTGATCTCATTTTCAAATCTGTGCCCTAGACATAAGCACTGGTCTATTGAAGCTATTCACTATTTTTTTGGAAAATAACCCATATAGAAAACATGCCATGGTCATTGTAACTTGTATAAAAAATTAGAAAACTCAAAAAAGAAGATATATATACTATTAATATATACCGCACAAGGAAACTTATAGTAAGTGTGCATTTAATGAGACATTTAAGATGAAGCCAATCAAATGCCTTTAAATTGGGCATTGGGGTATTACCGTATTTCCACATTACATGTTCAAGTTGGAAACACAAAGGTGGGAGTGATGGACACGCCGATTATGCTTAGGGCAACGAAACAACAGACAACATTTGTAGGTGAAGTCACTGATAAACGGTTAGTGGGGGTCTTAATGAATGACCACTCGTGCATAATGCATACGGTTAAGACAGTGTTGGGGTTGGAGTTTCTGATAGCGTATCATAGACATAGGGTCAGTTCAAACATTTTGACCTTTTTTCTTGCCATGGTGTTATATATGAGGGTTTCCAAGGAGGGCGAAAAAACTCACCCAAATGTTGTTCGAGCATGCATATTTGTGCGACATTGATGCGGTGATCGACAATGTGGAGGAGAACCTCCTCATTCCCCTCCCACATAAGTATTACTTTGGGGGGTTTCTAAATTTCCGATTGTGCAAACACAAGATGCCTAGTTGTTGCATGGGCAGAGGAGTGATATACTATGTAGTATCAATTTCCTCCTATATGTAGCCAAAATCAAGGAACCTGAGGAGGACGATTGGAATTGGGACTACCTGACCACTAAAGGGTTGCTAGAAGAAGCTGAAAGTGATGAGGTGGATGCGACTGAGATTGTAGCCCAACACTGGAGCTGGGGAGTGGAGAGGAATGGATTGAGGATGACAGACGCGGTGTGGAGGAAATTGTAGCAGGCAAGCTCATGCTAACTGCGAACATGACTACTCGCTCATCTTACAAGCCAAGAAAGTCAAGCAGGATAGAATGAACGAGGAACATGAAGCAGCAAGGCGGGATTGGAATGTCTCCTAGTCCCGAAGTATGGTGCAACTGCTTCGTTTTGTTTTGAATTTTGTATTGTGGGTTATGGGTTGTTAAGTTTTTTTATTAAGTACTTGTGCCATATTTTTTGTCACTACTAAACATACAATGTAGTGTGATCATTGGAAATGCTACCAAGGATATATTTTTGGCTACAAGCCAAATACTATTGTATCTTTATTTTTAATGTTATCTTAATATAGTGGGTGTTGGCCCTACCCAGCTATTAACTTATCAAAAAAAATTTGTTCAAATGATTTATATGAATATTATTGATGAAGTGATATGTCATATGAGGTTTTATTTTAGCTGAAGTGAAGTGTCATATGTCATATGGGTGTTGGCCTTACCCAATAATTTACTTTTAAAAAGAAAAACAACTATCTAATTAGAAGAATAAGATTAAAATTAATATAAAATTTTATTGTTGGCAATTATCAGAGTTAGGGTTTATATAAACAGATACAGGTAATAGCTAGGTTTTCAAAATAAAACTTAAAACGATTCACTCTGCAACTCTTAATTAGGCTCGTGAAATTGAAAGACACAGAGAAAGTAATGATTAATGTAACCCTAGAGCATAAACCCTTACAATGGTAAATTCAAATTACAAGCACGTGTACTGGGTTAATGTCTTTGATTTTATTATTTTTTATTTTCTATAGTTTATAAAAACCTTAAGAATTGCAGAGTTAGCTTCATCGAGCATTTCCAACTAACTTTGCAATAGTGCGAAGATCTTGGCCATTGATCTTACAAAAGACAACCACACATTATCACACTTAGGAGATGAGCATGTTGGACCCATGTCCTAGCCAGGTTACATGGCTTTCCACATGTCATTGATTTAGTGGTCCAAGTATATGTCATCACTGTTGGTAGGGCCCGTGCGGGCGAATTTAGTTTTGGCGAGCAGCTTTGATTAATCGCACAATTGTGCAATGATTTGGGTCGTTAGATAAATAGGAGGTGACTACTCAATACTATGGCTTACGAGGAGGATAGATTGGGTCAACCCTTTCTGATGTGTCCTTTGACCTCTAGCATGCAAATATCTTATTGGTCCACTTAAGAAGATCATGATGTCAACAAGGCCCATGTGCCATGTGTGTGGGGCAGAGTTAAGGTGAATGAGCATCTTGATCTAATTGCACAGTCACATGGTGATATGGATTGTTGATCTAAAAGAAAGTGCTCAACGGGGTAAAAGCTAACAAAAGGGGCCGGTTACAATGACAATAAAGGAGAATCAAGTAGGATAAATGTTTCTACTTTTGAATATTTATAATATTTATAATTAATAATTTTTTATGGGCGTACTTTGTTGACGGATTTTAATTATTGCACTGTCCGAAAGAAGTGCTATGAGAAAGGGCGACAAAATGAGGAGAACACTGCATTTTATGGCAGAATGGAGTGACAGTTAATTTTTTGTTTGTGTGCCTTCACATCTCGATGCTTCAACCACTTTTTTCATTTTGAAGAAGCATTCGAGAAGGAGTGGTGTAGGGTTTCGACATTGGGAAATAGAGAAATTATGGAGGCGAATTTTATGTCGAAGACACACAAGCATCTCTGTCCTTTATTTGGTGATGTAACATACAAAAGACTAAGAGGAATGTTTTTATTCCAAGATGAAAGACTAATTAAGTGTGTGCAAATAATTCTGGGAAAGGTTTTTGGAAATTTGAGATATAGATACAAAACAAACATGGATGTTTACTCTTTAATTATGGCATGGAGACTGGGTGTGTGTGAGTCGGTGGAAATGGTGAAGAAGGTGATGGAAGCAATCATGCACAGAGATTACTTGGGCATCATGGATTCAATCCTTGAGTGGGTGATTTCGAGAGAAGGGATTGATATCCATGAGGGAATTGAATTGGCAAGACATGAATGCTTTGAGAAACCCTTTCCCTTTGTTCGTTGGCCAGAAGGATGTTACAAAATACATCACAGAGAAGAGGCCAAACATGGTTGGGAAGCTTTAAAGGTGTTTGTGCAGATAATGGAGCTTGAAGTAGTGATTCAATAGGCAAAGGTAGAAGCGGAATCCTTGAGGGGCAGAGTGTTGAGATCATGGAAGAGGAAGAGGATGAGTGGGCTGGTGGAAGCTGCAGAATTGGGGAGCTCGCATGGTGCATGCAGTTAATCTTTTTTCGTTCCACAATGAAGTTCAAAGTTTTTTTTAGGATGGTCTGTATTTTTTTTTTTGGTTTAATAAAGATTAGTTCAATTTCCAAGTTTAAGTAGGACAGTGCAGACGGGTTATGCCAACTCCTATTTCTGAAAAATGTGTACTGGTTTTGCGAGCGATTTTTTGAGCTCGTCAATAATGTACTGGGTCGAACATGGGTTTTTTGTGGAATGTATGGAAGCCTTTTTATAGACTATGATGTACTTTTTGATTTGAATAAATAAAAATCATATTACCAAGCCAAAAAAAGAACTACATTTCCTCTTTCAATTTTTTGTACATTTCAATTTTTTAATAATTTATTTAATTTGCAAGGATGTATTCTTGATTTTTATCAAGTAAAGCTTGTGATATTTTGCTTATATTTAACTTTTAAATATAGTTAAAAGTTTTGATTATAATTTATAAATTGGAGTGGTAAATTATGAATTTAATTTTTATTATATTTAATTGTTTATAAATTTATTCATTACTTAAATTTAAATATTAGGTTAATTCATTCACATATATATGTTATTTTTGTAATATTAAACTACATTTAAATTTTATCTTTCTAATTTTCAATTTTTTTAATAATTTATTTAATTTGCTTGTAAAATGTGAATGATGCATTCTTGATTTTTATCAAATAAAACTAGTGATCTTTTACTCATATCTGAACTTTCAAATATAGTTAAAAGTTTTTATTACAATTTATAAATTGAAGTGATAAAATATGAAAGTCGTTACTTTTAATTTTTATTATATTTTATTGTTTATAAATTTATTCATTACTTAGATTTAAATATTAGATTACTTTACTCACTTGTAATATTAAACTACATTAAATTTTATCTTTAATTTACTATCGACTATCTCTTGAACCTCATATAAGGTGCAATTGCTAGTTAACTATGAGTCTATAATAAATTAATCAATTGATTTCATGACCCTTGGATGATCGCAGATCAATGGCATAAGGTCTATTTCAGGCCGAAGTTCTAAAGGACAAAGGTTTCTTCAAAAAGTCTTCGGAATAGAGACACGTGTGAGCATTATCTAATTAACTATTATAAATTGTATACTTAATTAACTCTAAGTCTATACTTAATTAATTTTAATCAATTTAATGACCACTGATTCTTTTTTAATCCTCCAATCCCCATGATATCCTTTTTTGGAGAATTTTTAATTCCTCCAATGCATCTTGTGGAATGTGGAGATACGAAATGCCTTTAAGGCATATTTCTTGGTCTCCACACCCTCTCTTGGACCTTGTGTGAGCTCACAAGTAAATCTTAGCCCTTCATCTTGAATTCATCCTAGCCATCCGTTTTCCTCTCCTCTTCCTATAAAATAGGGCTCCATCCCTTCATTCAAAACATCTTGAAATCCTGTAAGCTTATGCTGCCCTTTTGAGCCGAGGAAATCATCTTGGCAGCTTCATCATTTTCATCCTTATCATCCTCCTGAAATCCCTTTCATGTTGTGCACATCATTGGAGAGCCATCCACATCCAACAATCAAAGGAGCACATCAAGTGGAGCATTATCAAGGGGCACCTTCACTTCATCAAGCTCAATCCGAAGGAGAAGGTAAAATAGCAAGGTGAAATGGTCTTTTAATGATATTTTAGCATTCTGCATGTTTATTTCATTATGTTTTGATCATTTGACCTTCAAATCTATTTTCTCCTCTTCATTATTCACTTGAAATATTAAATTATGTTAAATTTTATCTTTAATTTACTATTGGCTATCCCTTAAACCTCATATAAGGTGCAAGTGATAGTTAACTATAAGTTTATAATTAATTAATCAATCAATTTAATGACTGTTGGATGATCGCAGATCATTGACATAAGGTCTATTTCGGGCTGAAGTTCTGAAGGACAAAGGTTTCTTGAAAAAAGTCCCCAGAATAGAGACACGTGTGAGCACTGTCAGGAACGAAAGGTTTTAATAAATGAATGAATGTTTTTAATAAAAGAAAGAAAGAAAAAGATACAAAATTTAACCACAATTTTTCCCTTTGAGGAAGCTCTTGAAATTAAGGGAGATTGGACTTTGGAGTAACCAGTTAACCAAGGAGATTCATAAATTAGAATCTAGATTCAGGTATGCAACAAAGTTTGTCTGCACCAGTCTATTTTTAAGTTTTTCAACCTTGCAGTTTAGATTGTAGGATTAAGGGACCTTCATTTTCAACCTTGTCTACCATCAGTATCACTACCATACTAGGCTACCAACAATGGTTAAAGGGAATGAAATTTTATAGGGATCACAACATATCAGATAAAGCAGCAGATAAGTTTCCAGTCACGGACGAAGAGAGGAGAAAGATGATTAAAATCGACAACTCCTACCATGCTCCAAAGAGGATTTGTAGGCCATGGAGGTTTGTTTTATTTGCTTCTATTCCCTACATTACTTTGGACGGTAGGTTTACCAGAGCCTACGGTCATCACTTTGTTTTTCTCAACCATTTCCACCATGGGGAAAAGGTGAGCTTGCCTTATTACCTTGCATGCTCTATGGACCACACTATCAAGGAGGTTCAGAAGGATCCTAAAGGCGACCATGCCCTCCACCAGGGGCTTATGGTCCTGGTTTATAAAATGCTTAAGGGGAAGTGCATTGAAAAGCCTATTAAAGGCAAAAATTCAAGAGATGAGACTACGGAGAGTGAAGCTAGCGGATTCAACTTTGAATCAGAGACTGAGGGAGAAACAGAAGAGACTAGCAAAAAAGGGAGGAATAAGGCTAAGAGGAAAAGGATTGTGGTGGATTTAGACATGTCAGAGTCTGAAACTGAATCCTTTGAGAAAAAAATTATTAAAAAAAAGAAAGGGAAAGCAACTGGAAAGCAGACTCAGAGGAAGAACACTAAAAAGGGTAACAACAAAGACATCAACCATATTCTGGTTGATTTTGAGGAGGATGTTGAAGAGAACAAGAAGGAAGAGGGTCAGGATAAAGAAGGGGAGGTTAACCCAGTGATGGGCAACATTGAGGTTTTGGATACCACAAGTCTGCAGAAGGAGGATAAAGGGGATAAAAGTGGTATTGGTGATAATGATACTATAAAATATTTCTATGAGACCATCGCTACCATGGTGAAGGATATCAACAGTTTGAAGATAGATACAAAGGCTATCATAAGAGTTATAGTTGGTGATAAGCCCCTGACGGAACATGTTAAAGAACTGGTTGTTGTTCTGCACAATGCGGAAGCTATTGAATGTATGGTGGGTAAAATAATAGCAATGGAAAAAAAAAATCAATGAGATGGGAGATAGAAAGGAAATGAAAAATAAAATGAACAACTTGGACAGCAGAATCGACAGGCTAGAACTCAATGTTAAGAAGATTGCAGACCAAAATTTTTAGATCCTCAAAGCTTCGGTAGATAACATGAACATCCTAATCAACAGGTTTGAGAACAATGCTGAGAAGGATGGTGATAAAGAGCAGCTGGATAAGAAGGGTCATGAAAAGAGGACCAGAGCTAACACAAAGATCAAGGGCAACATCAAAGGTTGTGAGCTGGAGGAATTAAAGACCTTGGTGAACAACATGAAACAAATGGTTGTTCATGCTGAGGAAATCATGAAAAGTATTTAGGTCTTTGTCTATTTCTGCAGGGGTCATTGGTTCTGTCTTTTTGTTGTCGATGTGCTTTCCTTTCGCTGTCTATTTCTAGGTTTTTTATGATATGTTATGTAAGCTGATCCCTTTTGGTGGGATCTTTTATCTTTTTGAAGTGATCAAACACTTTTCTTTCTCGCAGTTCTGTTCTCCTGGCTTGTACAAGGTTCGGGTACCTTTCAAAGACCTGCTTTTACTTAATTAAAACAATGGGGAAAGCCAAAGAGATACAAAAAATAGACTATGCCCAACTGGTTAAAACCCAGGTTTCACTGATGAATTTCATGATATTTATGATCTTGTAATCCATGGTAGGCTAACCACACAACTTAGATTTTCATGCGAGAATAAGGCCATAGGGGGCATGCCTGGCAAGGCATGAAATATTGTGTATAATAAAATATTAGGCCAAAACATAAATAAAACTACAACGTGAGATGTTGGATTGGGATGCATGGTGCTACCTGAGGTTTTCCCTTGCTCAGAAATTGTCATGGTCTGTGCCCAAAATTATGATGAAAATAGATGAGCCATTTTTAATAAAAATATTCAAAAGAAAATTTTATCCATTACTAAGGAAGAATTTAAAAGTTTGTTGGACTCAAGACTTGGAGCAGGGGATTTTGGACACTCAAACGCCCACATTGACCTAGAAAAGTTTGCCTGTGATTATGAAGCAATCGATGAAGAGGGGAGAGATAATTATCTCAAAGCGATAACAATGGATGGTAAACAATTGGATCAAAATCATAAGCCTCCTTATAAAGGAGATATTTTTGTGTCATGGGTTCAGGATACTATTGCCATGCTAAAATTTTGTCTGGGATTGGAAACTAATATGGAAATGGGTGCAAGCCTCCTTGAAATGGTATTTAATATCCATTGTTTTAATCAGCCTATTAGTTATACTTTTGTTGAGCACGTTGTTCAATCCATGCATGAACAATTTTAAAGATTAAAAGAAGTTCCTCTAAGAAATTTAGGTTTACAAGCTACTAGTGTCTAGTGAAATATAGTGGAACGTTCGAGTCCAACAAGCCTCAGATTCAGATGTAGAAGGATGGTGAGGTGAGAACAGTGCATCCAATATATGAATGGATCACTAAGATAAGGATGCATGATAAGAGAGGGAACTACAACCATTTTGTAGACTTCTTTTTGCCTCCAATGTATCATGCAATTACAAACACTCCAATGCCTAGATTGCCCGAGCCTTGTAGAGATTGCATTCAACTAGGACCTGAAATACAATTGGCTCATTGGTACCTCATGGAAGAATATACTATATTAAGGTTATATGGATCAGGAGTAGAACCCTAAAATCTTCCAATACATGTGACAGAGAAGGTTTTTGCATTGGAATATGTACGACAGATGGAGAGTACAGATAAGCTCTACTTTTATGGTCAGCAAAAGAAGAGCATATTTCCTTCGTTACCTTTTTCATGTGGAGGGTACACATTTAAGAGAAAAGCATTCAGTGTAGTATATAAAAGTTTGAATTTTTTTAATTTCTATGTTGACAGTTACTGGCAGTATGATCCATGTAGCATCATTAAAGCAATGGTTGTGGCGAATAAGAACTTTGCAAGTAAAATCCAACATGAAAGTAAACCCTTGTTAGAAATATTGATAAACAAGGATTCTTGGGATGAGGTCAAAAAAGTGATGGAGGAAACTGCTGCTGAGAGAAGTATTTCTCTAGAATAATTGTCAGTACAAATTATGACATTGCACACAAAGAATAATAGAGCAAGAGTTCCAAACCCGGAGGTCTGACAATTTTCACAAAAGAGCTAATGTTCCATCTACTAGAAAAAGTATCCCAAAATCTCTATCAAAGGCTTGTTTAGAGGCAAACTGGACACAAAACAAAATCAACGAATTTTGGTCTATGAGGAAGAATCTAGGTGAACCAAAGATTACTGCAGATTTTGAAGATATCCCAGAGGATTCCAAGTTTAGAAAATTGTGGAATATAGAGAATCCCTATGAATAAAATGATGATAGTGATAATGATAGAGATCATGATAGTGATAATGAGATACCCTCAGGTCAAACTCCAACAATTGTTACAAAATCTGCAAAAACATCTATTTTGAGTGAGACCATGTTAGAAAGATATTCTTCAGAGGCAGCCATAATGGAAAAATTGGGTTATCAAGGTGGTGGTATGGGGTCCAAAGGAAAAGGCCCTTGGAAACCACTAGAGGTAGAGTTACCAGGAAAAGGTGCATATCATCAAGGCATTGGAGTTAAATCAATAGGGAAAGGTGATAATTATAAACTTGAACCTCATTTTGTTATAGACTCAAATCCCGACACTCAGATTCAATCACAACTAGTACATGGTGGAGAATCAAGTGCTACTGCCACTAGTGAGGATGGTATGGGTACTAGTACTAGTTATCATCAACAAGTGCAACGACAAAAAGAAACTTAGAAGAGACCAACAGTAGAAGATAATATACAAAGTGATCGAGGCATGTTGAAGAAGGAAAAGCTAATGACAACAATGATGAGTACAACTCCAACTACATAAAGTTCCACCATGAAGGTATAGTTTCCAGCTTCACAACAAGCCCCTGGCCCTCAAACGAGTCTGATAACCCCAACTATAAGTTAGAGTGGGGTAGGATTAGGAATGGGTTTTGCATATTTTACTAGACCTCACAATGAATTGGTTGGAGCCACAAGCATAGGTGGAGGTGCCTACATCACTGCAAGTGTTATTTCACCATTCAAACATTCAATCGTGTCAACAACCCCAGATTTTAATTACAATAATTTCCTTGATCAATTTAGAGAGAGAGTAGAAAAAATAAAGAAAAAAGGAAGCTAATGATGAAGGTTGCAAGTACTACAATTGTAGAGGAACAACTTGCAATGAACAAGGTATTTCCCACATATGACCCAAATAAAGAAATGATGGAGCACATGGTTGTTATGCCCCCAGTTCCAAATCAAAATAAACCAGAGAATCATATTGATCCCTCCCAATTTCATGTTAGCACCATCCAAATGGATTTCTCAGGAGTTAAGAATTGGACAAAATTAATGTGTCAAGAAAGACCAACGGAGTGGTGTATACATCATTGCTCAAGCAAGAGAGAGAGAGAAATAAGTTTGAGAGACAAATATAAAAGTTACAGAGAGACCTAGAAAATGAGAAAGCAAAGAGGAAAGCTACAGAGAACAATAGCAGTTAATTATAGAAAAGGATAAAAAAATCTGCCGCTACATCTACAAGTGCAGATAAAGAATAGTCAGAGGTAGAACTGAATGAATTGAAGAAATGCTTAGTTGAAAGCATAAAAAAATTTGAAAGTGAAAGAGCCTCTTCAGTACAATTATACAAAAATATGGAGAACGCCGCTGCCTCAACAAAGAATTTACAAGACCAATTGAACAAAGAGGAGGAAAGAGCAAATTGATGGGAAGAAAAAGCAGAGGAAGAAAGAAAAAACAATGAAAGACAGACACAAGAGTTGCAGAAGGAATACAATATTAACTCTCTCAATGACAAATTGAGTGGATCTTGGAAACAAACAAAGAGGTTTATAAAATAAAAGATTTGGAAGAAAATAATGTAGAAGGCTGACCAATTGTGTTAGTTGTTTGAATTGATTGGAAATATTAGTGTACATTATGTGAAGCTGACTGAATACATTGCTCATAACATAATGTTGATTTTAAGAGAGAAAATTGTAAATCAAATTTTGCAAACAGTCTACAAATCCAATGACAAATATTTGGCATCCAAGGGAATTCATGACTGCATTGATGCCTTAGTAAAGGATTCATTTGTCATTCAAAAATGTAAGAAACTATGGGAATCACATGAATGTTTAGATAAGGTTGATAAAAAGATGAAGAAGCTACATGGAAAGGTGCAGAGATTGACAAAACTTGGTTTGCCGATGAGTTTTGATACAACACAACAATACATTGGAGATGTTGCTTTCAAAAGTAAGATGGAGGAGAAAATGAAGCTTGATTTGGACTTGTTTCCTAAAGACAGAAATGAAGCTAACTTTATGGCCATGGTCAAACCATTGATAGCCTTGAATGCAACTTTGGATGAAACATTGATGTCAACTTCCACTTCCAATTATGAATTGTTGACAAATTTGCAAGTCACTTACTATATGTTGAACAATTTGGAGTTTCATCAGATGGAGAGTGGAGCATGCTACAGAAGCTCAGACAATGACTTCATAATATGTATTGTATAATTTGTATTCCCAAATACATTCAGGCTTTCTGATTTACTTTTTTTGTAATTCCAATAATATTGTAATTTGTCATGGCTTGAATTAACTATGTTTTATCTCTGTGTTATGATTCTATGAATATTTTGTCGTGGCTTGAATTAACTCTGTTTTATGATTCTACGAATGTTTTGTTGTGGCTTGAATTAACTTTTCATGGCTTGAATTAACTTGTCATGGCTTGAATTAACTCTGTTTTATCTTTGTTTTATGATTCTATGTGTTTTGTCGCGGCTTCAATTAACTTTGTTCTATCTCTGTTATGATTCTATGAATGTTTTGTCGTGGCTTCAATTAACTCTGTTCTATCTATGTTTTATGATTCTATGAATGTTTTGTCATGGCTTCAATTAACTCTATCTTATCTCTATTTTACCTTTGGCAAGATCAATGACTCATTATCGCACGATTGCACGATTGACTGAAGTTGCCCATTTGTATTAACTCCGCAACCCCGCCACTTACTTGGTGGGTGGGACCTACTCACGATGACTGTATATGTCTGGACAAGTAATTAAGTCATGATTGGAAGACAAGAGGACATGGAAGAAGTGTGGGCCTTATATTCTCACACGGGTTGCACTATATTGAGCGGACAACTTGTTTGAGATCAACAGATAGGATGCTCGTGCAATTGATGGAAGTTACGCCCAAAGGCTAATTCCACAACTTCGCTACAGATGTGGCATGTGGGCCCCATATAGATGATGATAGTGAATGCCTGGACCAATTAAGATGTGGATACTTGGATGTTTATTCCATGCAGAAAGGATGAGGGTCCCACTTTCTCACTATCTAGGAGAATTAAGAGGCGATATCTTCAAAGCAAATGAATGATTAGGATGCTTGCGCGATTGAATAAAGATGCATGATCAATCTAATATCACAATGCTAAGGAGATTTATAAAGGGATTAAAAATAAAAAATAATAAGACCATCACACCAGTCTACGTGTCTGTAGTTAACGAGACGGTTATCTCCCGCGATCACACCAGTTAATGAGCTTAATTGCCTGTCATTATCCAGATTTCCCCAGCTATATCATCATTGTCTTTTGGTAACAATTTTACATTAACCATGCTCTGTATACGTTTTGAATCTCTCTGTAATTTTTTGCTATCACAATTAGGGTTTATGTGATATTCTCCCTTCATTTGCTATACCATACACATTACCTTCTGTGTATTCCCTTGATTGTGTATATGTCCTTGAGAATTTAGGTTGAAATCTGAGCTTGAATTCTATAGTTTTAAGTTGATGTCTCCACAAGCTTGGGCAAACCCTAACCTCGACAATGGTAGAATCTTCCAGCTTGGGAAAAATAAAGTTTTTAGAAGAGCTAATTGCTCAGCTCCCTGGCTCAACTGAAACACAAAAGAGGTTGAAGCTAGGGTCTAGGCCAAATGAATTTATCATTGATCACTTAGCAGGAATTAGGGATGCACTAATTCCACCACAGGGTTTTAGTCTGTGGAGAAAATAGCAAGAAGAAGGAAAAGATTCCATTTTCAAACATATGGAATTGCAATTTGGGCAGACCAGTGGTCGTAAATGTATATGTAAACACTGAATTGATCACTGTCATTGCTGCAAACTACAAGCCATACTCTAGAGAGATTGGGGCAAGTGAGGGTGGCAGGCTCATTGAAATCACAAGGGATGTTATCAATGAGGTTTTCATGCTTAATCCCAATGCAGATTGGGCCATTGATCCAAAGGAGTTGGATGCAGAATATAAGAGCAATGAAAACCTGTATAGGAGGAATTTGGCTTCATTTAGGCCTCCAAAGATAAAGGGGGATGATAGAAAGTTGACTCCACAACAAATTTCCCCCTACAACGTTGATTTATTTGCTAGTTATTTCACAAACACTTAACATGCCCTTTGCTAAGTATGTGCTACAGATTGAAGAGACTTGATTCCTAATTGGATGCTGGTGATATGTATGGATATCTAGAGTAGAGATATCAATAGGCCATTTGACTTTGCTTTTGTGGTGGCTGAGGGCCTCCACAATTCTCTTTATGAATTCAAGACTGAAAAATCATCAATTTTCAGGTACTACTCTTTGCTAATCCATATATTCTTGTACAAGGGCCTCAAGGTTTGACATCCAAGCTTGCAGATTAAAGCCATAATTGGAGGAGAACAACTCCCAGTCCAAGAATAGACATATATGGGTCTCTCATATGAATGAGTCTAATTACTTGTTCTTTGAAAATATCTTTGTTAGAAAACTTTTAATTATTTTGCAAAAGGAGGTTAGATGAGGTTTGACCCAAACAACTAAGGAATTGTTGAGACCCAAGGATCTCAAGCCTGATTTGGGTATTTCTCATAATTGGGGATCATGGTTCTATTTCAAGGACCACACAATCATTAGGATTTTGGGTAGCCTTGTCACTCCTCGAAAGCTACCTATTACTGTTCAAGATAGGGTTGCCTTGTTAGAGATTATGCATCAACTGGTTGAAGCTGACAAGCCTTTGGTTGGTGGATCTCATGAGAAGGGATCAATGATCCCATCACAGGTTGTGATTGGGATGTATCATTTCCTAAATAGGAAAACATATGAAATTCTTGATTCCATATTGAATAAGTATAGATTACCCTAAGTCAAGTATAGGTTTTATAACTCTAAATCGTTTGTCAAGAAGCTTGGGAAAGAAAAGGTACAAGAACATGAATGGGATGATGAAGAAGATATCATTAGAAATGCTGAGGACTACAATGATTTTTTAAAGAGGAATGAGGGGTGGTATAAAATTCAGTACATGGAGCATAAAAAGAAAAGGGAGGATAGTACATATTCTCCATCATGGCAAATGCTAAGAGTTCCAGAAGTTAGAGTAAAGGCAATCTTTCGTTCTTATCCTGATGTTGATAGAATTCCTTTGCCTCATGAGAGGCCTCAATTGGAAGTTATGCCACCAGTTCAGATATTAGAGGAGGAAAAGCTAGTATCTCCTCAGTCAATTGGTTCCCCTATTGGTCCTACCTCCCCTCCAACAAGTTATGATGATCCCCCTCTGACCTCAACTATTGTTCCTATGTATTTTGACCCCTCCCCTTCACAAAGATTTCTTGTAGAGGTAGCTATGAAAAATACTATGGCTGCATCATCCTTAGGTGGCCCTATTACTTAGATTCCAGAAAGCCCAAGAGTTGTAACCCCTCTGCACATGTTATCCATGGGGAGAGAAATTCCATTTCAGTCTTATGAGGGTTTTGAATTCCAAGGAGATGAGCCTTTTCCCCCTCATAGGTTTAACACAAGATTGGGTGTCATAGTTGAGGATCCTCCTAAGGAGTGGGCCCTTGATGCATTTAAGCTTGGGGGTGATCTCAGTGATGATGTAAGGCTAAATGCTTGTGAACAATTCATGAGTGATGATCAGTTTGTGAATACCAAAGAGTTTAGACATTTTGTAGTAAGGAATTTGACAAATGAAATAGAGGGAAAAAGGGGTATTGATTTTGAAAACCTCAAGAGTATAATGAAAGAGTGAAGTTGAAGGATAAAATATTGAAGGTGGAAAATCAACAATTGGCAACTATGGCCCCTGAGGTGGGGAGGGAGATTGAGAAGAGGAGTGGAGTGCTTCTTTTGGAAGGATAGGATATCTAATCTACTATTGTTTTTTTTGAGATTAGAAAGAGGCATGACATTGATTTGGAGGCAATGGATTTGGAATAGAGAGAAAAGGTGCTCTCTAGAGTGATCTTCGATGGTCATCTTGGTCAACTGGTAATCTGGTGCCTTCATAGAGTTACAAAGAGACTTGGAATGAGTTAGGAAATTGACTATTTATTTGGAAGTTTGCTTGTTAAGAGAGTATCCAATACTTCCATCATAGAGGCAAAAGGCCTAAATTTGAATGTGGAAAAGTTTGCCCACAAGGTAGCTTTGAAGATAGAGGAGGAAGTGGTCATTCTAAGAGAAAATGTAATAACATTGCAAGAGAAGTTGTATACATGACCTACATATAAGCCTCCCGACATGATTAAATATTCATCTAAGGAGGTGATAGGATTAAGGAATGATTTGGCCCAAGCCAGGTTGGATGTAACAAGGTTGAGTAATGAAGTTGATATATTAAGGGCAAACACTTCACAAGTAGAAGAAAGAGTAAGGGTGGACATGGCTAAATCATTGCTGGAGTCAAAAAGCATTGTGATTTTGGAGCATGCAAATATAGCTTGGGATAAGCATAGAGAATTACTGAGACTTTCTTAGGAGAATTAAAATGGAAACATTTCATAGCATGCTCATTATCATATATGAGAGAGAAAATTTCAATATTGGAGCTTTTATCAACTAGAGTTCCTCATGACCAGTTTCACATCATTACTATGAGTTTCAGGGAAAAGTTTGAGGTGGTCAAGAAGATCTTCATCATCCATAGAATGTATGCAAATAGAATTGGAGTTGAGTTCAAAAGTTTTCAATGTTTGGTAACAAGTCATATGCCTACACTATTTGGTAGAGAAAGAAGCAGAGTAGGAGGTGGAAAGGTCCTTAGATCTAAATCAGAGTGGAAGGTAGACCTCAGAACCATACAAAACCAGAATTTTCCAAATGTTATTGCAGATGATGCATGGCTCTTGAAGAAGTTGGGGTCATACATGGATGCATTGTCAAGGCTTGATAGTGAGATGACTAGAATGGAGACAATTAGATCAGAAATAGAAGACAAAGAGTACAAACAACATCTCAAAGGACTCCAAGAGCTCAAGGAACATGGATTTGATTCACAATCTTCTTCTTCTCTGTTTTTTAAGTTCTTCAAAATTTTGAAATTTGTATTTGGCAAAAACAGAAATTGAAAATGGAGGCTACCAAGAACACGTCAAGAGGCTTCAGTAGTTCAAGTGACATGGATTTGATCACTTCCAATATTTTTTTCCTCTCTTTTCCTTAGTTTTCAAATTTTGAAATGTTCAATTTTCAAATTCTTGATTTCCCACTTTTTTGAATATGTCAGGCGGTTGCCTCTAGGTTTTGATATTGTAAAAGGCCCGAAGCTTGTTGCATCCTCAATTTTTCTGTAAGAGGATAATCAAAGCCTTGTTTTTCCCTCTCCTTATTTGACTTCTACATATACTACAAAAGTCCAATAGAAGCAAATATACTAATTCACCAAGGGTGAATAATATACAAAAAGTCCACAGTTGTTATCTTGGTGAATAATATACAAAAGGTCCACAGTTGTTATCAAGAATCTTATATGAATCAATGAAATTGAGAATTTTTTGGTTCATATGTCTACATTGTGTTGTTGAGTTTGAATGAGTTTCATCTTCTTCTAAATTAGAAGATTAAAATTGCTTACTTTATTCAAAGGGATTCTATGTAGAGAACAAGTAGTAAGTTGCAATTGGGAAAATTCATCTCATGCTATGGTCGATCTCAAATTTTAATCATATTCTTTGATACCAATTCAATTAATAGTCTCCATGATCATGATGCAATTACTAATACAACACTACACTTTTTTGATACTTGAATGTTGAATCAAAATTATCAAATAAATAATTACTAATGCAAACTTATTCTTGAACACTGAAAATAGTAGTACGTTAATTTATTAACTTGTAAATAGAAATTTGAAAAATGCAATTGCATATCAATATTAAATGACATTGACAAAAACATAAAATATTATCAATCACAATTAGGATTTTGTAATGTAACAGATGAAATACATTATGCAATATGCAACCAAAATTTTAATAAATACCTAGTAACTGCTAGTGCTAAATCTCTTAAATTTGCCAAATCATCTCATCATCCTCATCATCAAATCAAGAGCTTCCTTGATTATTGTCTGTGTTTTCTTCACTCTGCATACCTTCACTTAACCACATCTCAAAACTAGTAGTACATGTGTCACTGGCATTCACTCTCTCATTGTCAGTTGTCCCACTTTGGTTTGAAGTGTTGCCCAACCCTCTTGTTTTAGTTTTGGACTTCCAGATTCCCAGTGCCCTTTCATAAGGAAAACTTCAAACATTATACCTCAATGTATACAACCACAAGCAATTTTCCAAATTCTTGCCTAGTTTGTTCGCTATCTTTGATTTTAGGAACCCCAAAGCAATGAAAATATCTCATCCTCCACCAAACCCAATATCATGTTTTGACATAAATCAACAAGTTTGAGAAACTCTGATAATGAATCAACCAATTGTACGCTTTGATCTATCTTTGGCCAAACCTTTGTTATTGATCTCTCTTCCAAGGGGTTCTTCACTTTTTTTTATTCTTCAAAATGATGCCTTATAGTTAATGCAAAACAAGTTGATTGTTGTCTAAGAATTGTTTCATTTAAAATTCCTTCTATAGTTTGTCCATTGATTTTTATAGATTTGCAAAAAAGGTTTATCAATTTGCAAAAAAGGTTTATCAAAGTCATTATCCTATGACGAAACATCTTGATTATTGAGTTCCCAATAATGAGGAAACACAATAGACATGGATTCAAGAAACTCATCATGAGGGAATCATTTTCTAATTTATGAGGAAATAGAAGAGGCGATTTTCTTCAGACTAGCAGTCACAAAATCAACAATCTTGCTAAAATCTTCCCTTGTGACACTTACTTCTTGCTTCTTAGAGCGCTTTCTTGGTTCTGTGATCATGACAAGGTGGTGCATTGGTATCTCAAATCCACATACACTGACACATAACTCCCCATTTGCATTAAACTGAAAAAAAAATGTTAGGATTGTTCAAATCTGTCAATGTCTTCCAGCTAGAAAATTTTACATCTACAATTTGTTATGATTGATAGAGATTATCAAGGGTCATGCATGTCATTTTACGTAGCTTAGCATATTTTGCAATATATAGAGCTCTTTCTTGGGCTTTTTTCACAAGATGGTTCATTTCCTCTAGCATGGGGAGAAGACCTGCTAAAGTTAGGATTGTCTCTATATCACATAACCTACGAAGCAGGTCAAGAGCTTTGTCTACTGTGTGGCGATGTTCATCCATTACTCCAATCAAGGATCGATATTATGAATAAACTAGATGCATTGGACCATGCAAGGAGATACTGTTGGCAATTGACACTCAACTGGTTGGTTTCACTTTGTTGTCATTGATGACAACATGGTATTGTGTTTCAACTTCATTTTTTTGTTCAGTTGTGTACCGGTAGGCACTTCACAGATACTACACTGGCACCGACACTGGGATTGACAGGACAAAAGGATTTCTTTGGTTACTGGTAATGCAGACCGACATGGTTTAGTAAAGGTTATCGGTATTGGAGGCCAACATATCTTGGATTCGACATCGATAATTGATTTTGATAGTTATGCATTTATGTTATTTGGCCGACACGTAATTTGATATTGTATATATCTTTGTAAGCCGACATAAGGCATGATAATTTGTATAGGGTATATAGGTCAGTTTGATAGATCATTTTGATATAGACATGAGATAGGATATTATGGATATGAGAATGTAATATGATGCAAAATATATCAGAGAGATCATGTATGTGAGGATATTTATGTAAGGGTTATTCCGGTAAAGGGTTTAGGGTTTCAGACCAGAACAGACAAAGCTTAACCAAAACTATATTTAGGCATAGAAGATGCTATCTTAGTAGTTCAACACTTCTCCAGATTGTAGTCTAGATTTATATGTAGTTAGTAAGGCTCCTTTTGTCATTGAGTAGCTTGTTCTAGGTTGTAAGCCTTCCTACAAGTGTAGGCCCCTCATATTTTGTAATATCTCTTCATACGGCTAGTGGATTGATATTGTGGGTCACAAATCCCATCATGGTTTTTCCTCGTATAATTTTGTGTGTTATGGTTCTCATTTATGTGATTGGCTTATTGGTTGCTTTACTTCTTTCAATTCTATATGTACTGGTATATCGGTTGGTGTATGCATGTTTTAATAAGGCTAAAATTAATAGTTTTGGTATAACACTGATTCACCCCCCCCTCTCAGTGTTATTGGATTTCAACAATTGGTATCAGAGCCTTGTGCCTCAGAGGAAGTTAATAGCTTGAGGAAGATCCTGAAACCGAAACCCATGGATATGGCTTTGGAGAAGCAACTTGAGATGACACTTGAAGATTATGATGCTGAAAGATTGAAGAAATTAAAGCTACAAGATGAATTGAATTCTACTAAGGAATTCATTCTTGTCCTACAAGAGAGGCTATCATTTGTTTAGACTAGGAGGAAGGAACTTTTGTAAAGTCAGGATAATGAAGAGAACGATGCACTTAAGGAACAATGTCAGAAATTGAGTCAGGAGAACATGGTTATGAAGAATGAAATGCAAGTTATAACTATGAGGGTGTCTAAGGAGATTGAGGATAGAAAGAAAAAAGGAAGAAAATCTTGTTGTATCTCTGAAGAACAAATTTGAAGAATGTGGTAGGTTGGTTCATGAGAATGATATGTTGAGAACTAATTTAGTACAATTCCAGAGTAATGAACAAGAGCTTGAGAGACAAATGATAATTCTGAGAGAAGGTTTAACTACCGCAAGTGAGTATAAAGAAAAATTCAAGATTAGCTCAGCACAGCTAGATGAGTTATTAAAGAGACAAAGGTAGATTGAAGATTTTAGTGGACTTGGATTTGAGCAAGGACAGAGTTCCAGTACTGCTAATGAAGATCAAAACCATAAGGCACCAGTAAGGTAATTTAATGCTTATAAATTAAATGGTAGATGTTTTGTTTGCAATGGATTTGGTCACATGGCTAGGAAATGTAGAAATAGAGCAAATCAGAACCCTGATTCTACTCCTGGTAAAAATTCCAAATGCAATAAGTATGGTCATAAAACACAAGATTGCAGAATGAATGTTAAATGTTATGCATGTGGAAAATTTGGACATATGGCTAATCAATGCAGGTCAATCAATTTCACCAGTTTTAGCAAACCAATTCAAAGGAACAATGTTACATGTTATGCATGTAATGAGATTGGACATATTGCTAAATTCTGTAGAAGCATAAATCCACTAGTTGGTAATGGAGGATCAAATGAGAAAGGAAAAGAGAAGGTTAGTGAGATCCAATAAGATCATACTCAGAGATGGGTTAGGAAGACTGAAGAACAATCATCAGATGGGAATGTCCTGGTTACTTATCCGATAGAAGACGTTGCTCCTACATCGATAGGTAGCTCATCTGGTAACTAAGGTGGATGCCTTAGGGGTAGGCAAAATTCATGAAGATGTTGCATATGCCTCGGGAATAGGTTCTGGAAGATGTTCTAGATATTGGAAATGATTATCCGACATGGATATGTTCTGCGTGAGATTCGGTATCTTTCACCTGCAGTCATTTATGTCAATGGAAGATTAGGGTTTTTCTCAAAGGTTAAAAGATTGAATTGACTTCATTGTTGATCACCTTGCATTCAGAGCGATTTTAGAGTGATTAAGAGCGACTAAGAGAAATCAAAGGCAATTCAGAGCAATCGGATTTCTTCTTGAGCGATTTCACCGGCATCTGGAAGAATTTGTTGGAGGTTTTCACCAAAAGCGATCAAAAGGTATTTATCTTTAAACATGGAAGCAAGATCATCATCTATTCCTATTTTTGTTGCAAACCCGACTGTAATAGAGGTCAAGGACTGCCCTAGGCCAATTTTCAAGTGGTATCCACATGCGGCTACCCTGAAAGATTTGGTTGGAGCATTTTCTCGCGTTTCAGAGGGAGTTGTCTATATAGAAGATGTTAGGGCATATATTCACTATCACATTGAGGACTTGGGAACTTTTGAAATTAAGGGCATTTATATGAGTGAGCTGATGGGAGAATCTGGAAAGATCAAACCAACATTCAAGCATGTTGAAGACCTAGGGTTTACCGACATTCTGGATATCCAAAATTTGAAGATGAAATAATCAGATATGTTTTGAGAAGAGTACATGGGGAATTTAAATGGTTAAATAGACCTTACAAAATCACCAAGGAAGCCATATGGGCAATCACTAGTTTACCATCGGTTGGGAAACATCCAGACAAGAAGGTTTCAAATGATTTCGTGAACAAGATCACCGACGCGACATCTGACAGGAGATCCATGAGAGTGAGCACTATTACCGACACAAACATCAGATTTGGTAGCATTATCATCGGGTATAAGGTAACTCAGTCAAACCGACTGAATTCTGTTTCTAGTTCATGCATTTTGGCTGCATACAAAATAATGAGAGAGAATGTAAAATTGGATCTATGTGGTTGGATGCTAGATGAGTTGTTAATAAATCTAGGAAAAATTAAGGGTGAAAAGAAGGGTACATTCTGGTATGGCAACTTGATAGTTTGCTTAATGTTATATTTCATGAATGATACACCTAGTTTTTGTAAAAGACAATGGACATTTGACATCTCGATAGGGAGACGATTGAAATAGTCAATTGTTGCCTTAGGAAATCAGAGAGATGATAAGGTATGGGGATATTTCAAAGCATTCCAGAAATCTATGAGGTCTAGGGTAAGGGTACCTGAGAATATTGTAAAAAAAAATTCAACCGACATATGCTTCATGGTAAAGAAGGATGAAACACTTATGGAAGCAGTTAAGCCCCGAAAGATTTGGATTGAAGAAATTGGCTATGAGGTGGATGTACAGATTCTTGATTGCATGCAAAAATGATGATTGATGCACCTATTGATGAGGCGGAGAAGCCCTGTGGTACTACATAACAGAAAACACAAGAGGTTGAAACAAAGTTCAACCGGAAGAAAAGAGAGAAGCAGGAAGGGAAAGAAAGAAAATTTATGGATAAAGTCTCAAAGGACATTAAAGCATTAATTGATGTTGTTCCGGAGAAAGGCAGGAAGAGGAAGAATCCTGAAGTACACATTGAGGCTGTTACTGCTGAATCAGAGTCTGAGGATGACACACCGTTGGCATTTAAGAGGGTTGTTAGGAAGAAAATAGAGGAAATAAAGGTTGAAGCCAAGAGGCAACCGGTTAGGAAGGTTACAATCAAAATACTGACACAAAAGAAAGCACCAAAGGCAACACCTTCAACTGTATTCGATACTGCAAAGAGGAAGAAGAAGAGTGACATCGACTTAGCAATTGAATCTGGTAATGTGACTATCATACCACCTAAAACTTGTGCATAATTAGTAGATGAAATCACTAAGGATGGCATGTTGAAGAATGTTCAATTTTATTATGAGCACTTAGAGGATGATGAACAAAGAGAGGTAGAGGAAGCAATCTTATTATACTTGGATATTTATAAGCAAGCCTTAATAGAAATATAAAATCAAATACCGGCTGAGTTGTATAATATGTTAGATGCTCGAAGACTGACAACTATGCAAGAAGATAAACATATTGAAATTCAAGAGCTATTATCTACTTGTGTTACTATTGCTCCAGATGAAATGAAAAAGACACTTGAGGTGGCAGATAGAAAAGTTTTCAATATCAAACATAGAATAAGTAGTCTGATGCTAGGAAGAGTCAATGAAATAATAAAGGAGACTCAAAAAGCATGGGTTAAATTTTTTGGAGAGAACAAAGGATTCTTTACTGCACCAGAAACCACGAGAAACATTGTAGATACCCCAGTTGAAGGAAAAGGGAAGGGGATTATGGGTACTTCACCCTTAGTTTTGAAAAATATTAAGATAGTGGAAATTGAGGCCCCGGTAAATACAAATGTACAGACAAATATTGAGATACCGGTTAACACAAAGAGTGAATAAAATAATGTTGTACAAGATAATAACATTGATGATAATAGTACTTTGGATACAAATGTACAGGTTGAGGTTATAGTTCCTATAGAGGAACCGACAGTTACACAGACTACACCAAGTGGCGAAGCCACCGGTGCAAGTGAGGTAGTTATAAAGGATAAATTTTAGAGGAGAAGACAAGGGAATCTGGTAGGGAACCGGTAGTTCGTCCATCATTGTTGTCAATTGACACCTCACAGGTCGAAAAGAAAAACATAACTGAGATTAGTCCTACTGAACTCATGATGATGGAAACACAAAAACTAATGAAGGAGGTATCCACAGATAAAGGGATTATTGATCAGTCAATCACTGTTCTACATAGACTAGTCCCAGAGTGCAAGATTGAAAATGAAGCAAGCTCATCAGGCAAGCTTAAATTAATTACTAAGCATATTTCAAAGGATTTTCAATCCTTACAACAAATTTCAAACCGGCAAGTACTATAGAGGTTTACTCAAGCTAAGAGAGATGCATTTGATCAGGTAATTGAATCTGAGAAGAAGAAGATTGATGAGAAGCTGAAACTAATAGAAAATTATTTGAAGGAATGTACAAATATATATAGGGTATGTTGTAACACTGATATACTTACAACTAATGTGGATAAGAAGTTAAAAGAACTTCAGGAGAAAATTGGAAGTATAGCTAATTCTTTTGACGAATTGATTTCATTTACTACATCAATTGATGGTCAAATTTTGATTTTGGAAAAACAAATTTCTGTTCTTGAGAAGGAAAGAGACAAAATAATAAGAAGAGCCAGAAGTCTGAGAGGCTTAGTGAGTCCCCGATTGGATTCACTCAGTGTACAGAAGAAGTATAGCTAATTCTTTTGACGAATTGATTTCATTTACTACATCAATTGATGGTCAAATTTTGATTTTGGAAAAACAAATTTCTGTTCTTGAGAAGGAAAGAGACAAAATAATAAGAAGAGCCAGAAGTCTGAGAGGCTTAGTGAGTCCCCGGTTGGATTCACTCAGTGTACATAAGAAAGAATGCATGGATATGGTGGGAAAGCCCACACCGACAGAGGTAAATGAGAAAGAGTCATTTGCACATATATTGAGTGGACTTTTATCTATTTCTGACACATTGAAAGTAGGTTGGGATACTTATTTAAAAGAACTTCAGGAGAAAATTGGAAGTATAGCTAATTCTTTTGACGAATTGATTTCATTTACTACATCAATTGATGGTCAAATTTTGATTTTGGAAAAACAAATTTCTGTTCTTGAGAAGGAAAGAGACAAAATAATAAGAAGAGCCAGAAGTCTGAGAGGCTTAGTGAGTCTCCGGTTGGATTCACTCAGTGTACATAAGAAAGAATGCATGGATATGGTGGGAAAGCCCACACCGACAGAGGTAAATGAGAAAGAGTCATTTGCACATATATTGAGTGGACTTTTATCTATTTCTGACACATTCAAAGTAGGTTGGGATACTTATCTTAAGCTACTGGAGAAGGCTTATCCGGAAATTTTGAAATTTGTTAAGCTCCGGTAAGACATTTTGGGATATTCATTATACAGTTCTTTTTCTTTGACATTATTTTTGGAATTTTTGATGGCATTGATGTCAAAGGGGGAGTGATATAGATGTGAAAAAGAACAGAAAGAGTTGTATACATTAGGGGGAGTTATGGAGATGTGGAGTATTTTGCATTAATGAATATTCAACTCAGGAGGAGCAGGGTAGGATGAAATCGGCAGATGAAACCTTGACCATTTTTCACATGAGTGTTTCCATCAATGCCAAAGGGGGAGATTGTTGGCAATTGACACTCAATTGGTTAGTTTCACTATGTTGTCATTGATGGCAACATGGTATTGTGTTTCGGCTTCATGTTTTTGTTCAGTTTATGTACCGACAGACACTTCACAGATACTACACCGGCACCGACACCGACACCGACACCGACACCGACACCGACACCGACACCGACACCAGCAAGACAGAAGGATTTCTTTGGTTACCAACAATGCAGGCCAACATGGTTTAGTAAAGGTTATCGATATTGGAGGCCGACATATCTTGGATTCGACATCGACAATTAATTTTGATAGTTATGCATTTATGTTATCTGGCCAACATGTAATTTGATATTGTATATATCTTTGTAAGTTGACATAAGGCATGATAATTTGTATAGGGTATATAGGGCAGTTTGATAGATCATTTTGATATAGACATAAGATAGGAGATTATGGATATGCGAAAGTAATATGATGTGAAATATATCAGAGAGATCATGTATGTGAGGATATTTATGTAAGGGTTATTTCGGTAAATGGTTTAGGGTTTCAGATCGGAATAGACAGAGCTTAACCAAAACTGTATTCAGGCATAAAAGATGCTATCTTAGTACTTCAACACTTCTCTAGATTGTAGTCTAGATTTATATGTAGTTAGTAAGGCTCCTTTTGTGATTGAGCAGTGTGTTCTAGGCTGTAAGCCTTCCTGCAAGTGCAGGCCCCTCATATTTTGTAATATCTCTTCATACGGCCAGTGGATTGATATTGTGGGTCACAAATCCCACTGTGGTTTTTCCTCTTTGAGGTTTTCCATGTATAATTATGTGTGTTATGGTTCTCATTTATGCGATTGGCTTATTGGTTGCTTTACTTCTTTCAATTCTATATGTACCGATATACCGGTTGGTGTATGCATGTTTTAATAAGGCTAAAATTAATAGTTCCGGTATAACACCGATTCACCCCCCCCTCTTAGTGTTATTGGATTCCAACAAATACATCTAGTATCGACATAAGAAGCTTGTTCCCATCGGTTATTCCATCGGCTAAATTTTTAAATTCCAAAAACTATTTGGGACTTTGATAGAAGTATTCAAGTAGAGCTCTCTGATTAAATCTTCAACATTTATTACTACATGATACTTTCTCACAATTTTAAGAGCTAGATTCATTTTGTGGTCCATGCAGTGAATGCCAATCATGTAGGGCGAACAAGAAGTTTGTAGCTTTATGCAAAGACCGTTCGTATGATCTTGCATTATTGAAGTTCCATCCGCTCCTACACATACCAACTTTTTTGCAATTATTAAGTCATCCATACCTCCATATCCAATTAATGAATTCTTAACTAATTGAAATAGAGTTTCCACTTTCGCACTCTCCTTCAATTTAGAAACACATAGTAGATGAGGTTGGCAGACATGATTCTTTATGATATAAACATGCATACATACCCAAGACATATTATCTATTGTCATAACTTCATCCAAAGACAATGCAATAAAGTTTGTCTCTCTAATTATTTCCTTTATATCTTGTTTTTCAACCTCATCAAGACAACTTGCCCATTCTCAACCATTGTTTACTGACCAATGACCGTTAGGAAAGTCAGGAACGCCCAAAAATTATAATAAAGTACTAATTTCTGGGTAGTCTATCATAGGACACCCTCTGGTCAAAATATGAAAAACAAGACTTAACTGAATAGTTTTCCCCAATTTTGCTATTGCCATTGCCTTTCCAAAAATAGCTTCAAGAGAACCTCCAAATTCAGTGAGGTTTCCCTATCTTTTCAAATGTGCATCATATTCTAAGGCACACTTCACATTCTGACATTGCTCCTCTATTTTCCATCTTATCACTAATTTTTCAAGTCCATCTATGATTTTCTTTTCATAAGCTTTTCTTATATGTTTTTCAATGGTGTCAAGCTTCAGCTGCAACCTCTTCTCCTTTTTATATTTCCAACTACAAATCTTACACTCGTATTCTATTGGAGGGTCATCTTTATTTGGATGATCCATTGGTTCAATGAATGGATACTTTGATACCCCATCAATTTGAAAATGCCTCACCATATCCCACTCCCGACCCGTTTTTGATTTGGATTTCTTTTCCCCTTTGCTGCATCATCATCATCTACGACATTGTCAACCATGTTGATTGTCACATTCTCGCTACTCTGGGTATCTACCAGATCTTTTTCTTCATTGTCATATGATATATCACATTCACCACCTTCTTCAATAGTTAGTGTAAGTTGTGAATGTGGTTGTGGTAGTTGTGATGATGTACCTTCATGATCATCTTTTTGACTACAAACATTGCTAAAGTACGAATTTAAGGTTCTGTGTTTTGCTGCCCTCTCTTGGCCTTCATCACATTTAGGAGTCTTACCCTTCTTCCTGTTCGACATCTATGACAAAATAAAGGCTGCAAAAATATATCTAGTTGTTTAAGAAGCAATAATAGACTATAAGATTCATTGCCCCTGGGGTCTAGAATCTAGATGTCTGAGGTCTCCCTACTCAATAAGAATGATCTAAAAATTTCTAACAGATCAAGATGAATAATATTATAACACTTCAAAGAAATGATCACTTACCCTTATATTCTCAGAGAGTAGCATAGAGCACTAGTAGATGACAATGCAACAATGGTTGTTTTTATCTATAACTTGGCTATTGATCAGATTTGAGAGCTCCAAACCGACCAAATTGTGTAAAAATAAATTTGATATTTCATACAATCTTATACCAATCCATATTTGGCAAATATTGTGGGAATTTTAAATGGTATACAAAAAAATTGGCAAATCCTAGTTAATGATAAAACATCTTATGGAAACATAGGGCAAATGAAACATTGACAAAATATATACATTAAAATTTACTAGGCGATTATGGACCGTCCATTGGGATGGACTTATAATAGAATTGGTGAAATCAATCCTCCCACAACATTGAACGATTAATGGTATTGACGAATATTGGGGAGAATCCAGACACTCTTCCAAAAATGTCGGGTGAATTGGGTCCTCATGCAAATTGAAAAATTGATGGCTAGTGGCGAATTACCCCGGTGCATTAAGGCACACTTCCAAAAATTTAGGCGAAAATATTAAATAGACCATTGTGAAAATGTAGACTCTGTTGGCAAAATCTTTAAATCGTTATAAATAATTAATGAAAATGAAGGCAAATTGAAATGCATTTGACTGAAAATTTATAAAGTTGGGGAATTCCGACCACCTCAATCGATCCAACTCATTCGCCATTCTTGAAATATCAGATACAAAATATTCACCAATTGACGATTATTCACCACTAAAGTTTTCTCTGAATAGAAATAAAGAAAAATAACACTATTTAAAAGTGCTCCTTTAGGATGTTTTTTTTTGGGAGATGGCTTTGAGCACGCGGGTGGTTGCAGGGTTCAAGCTAGGGTAGCCAAGCCCTAGCTCGTGAGCAGCAAATTCTCTGTCTATGAGCGATGGGGAGGGCAGTGTAGCATTTGAAGGGAGGGTAGTTTCTTTTGGTAGTGTGACTAGTGTTTGGCAACTGCGTGGTGGTTCGTGGGTGCAGTGTTTGTGAAGGGTGCGATTGGGGCTTGGGTTATCGAAAGCTCTGTGGGAATCCCATGGGGTAAGGGGGCTTGGGGCCATTTTTTCCTATGTCACTTTTTGCGAGTAGTAGGTGAGAAATGCTTGTTGGGGGGAGAATTTCCTGCCCTCTTTTTTTAGGGGTGTGGTTTGCTGCTGGGTGCAATGTCTATCACTGGTGGTGATGCTTAGGGGGTATCACCCGACATGGATTTTTGAGCTACACTGGGTTTGAAATCTTTGTCCCAGGGTACTAAGACCTTTGTTAATAATCTTTTTGTGCCACATTCGGGTATAGCTAGTGCATGTATGTCCAATGGTTCTCAGATTTCGAAGATTAATGGTTGTGTTTAGAGATGCAAAGAGAGACCAAATTTGGTAATTCCGCTTGAGATGATTGCTGAAGGCGTGGAATATTTCTCAAAGAAATCGTTATGCTGCAAATTTTTGGGGATGAGGGTTCCTCTACAATTTTTGGAGAATTGGGCTCAGAGGACTTGGGTGCTAGAAGGGGAAATGGATGTTATGTTGTTGGCAAAAAATTACTTCATGGTCACTTTAAATTGCATGGATGATCACAATTGGGTCTTTGAGGGAGGCCCTTATTTTTATAACCAGGTGGGGATGTTCATCAAACCTTGGCATGCAAGATTTAACCCTTCAGAGGAGCTCCCGAATCGGGTCCCAGTGTGGGTTCATTTACCTTGTTTTCCAGTGGAATATTGTTGGGAGGATGTGTTGCAAATGCTAGCTTCATTGCTTGGGAAGCCTATTGGATCTTCAACACAAACCTTGGGGAGAAAGGTAATGAATTTTGCCCATATTTGTGTTGATATTGATCTTAGTAAGCCTTTTCCAGATGCTATAGATATGTGTGTGGGCTCTTATTCTTGGGTCCAACAACTTGATTATGAGACTACCATTCTGGTGCCATCTATGTCATGAGTATGGTCATTTGCAGCGCAAGTGCCCTAGGTCTAAACCGGCTGAGCATCAACCTCAACAACTATCCCGTAACCTTGATGGGGCCGATAAAGCAAAATCTTCCATGTCTAGTGAGGCTATGGGTGCTGAGGGTTTCATCCCGGTTAAGAATAAGAATAGGAACCGACATCAAAAGAGGTCTTTGCAGGAGAGTCAAGAGGAGGATACCTTTAACAGATTTGAAGCCTTGGATGATCTTGGTCAACAGGAGGTGAATCTAGGGATGATTCCTTTGGATCATAGTGCAATAGGGTTGATTCCTAATAGTGTGAACTTGGATACTACCTAGGTTGTGCAGGAGGTTGGGAGTCAACAAATGGAGATGGATCAATAGGTAGTGGCTCAGGAGGGACCCATCTCTAGTGTTGAAGTGAAGATATCTGGTGGGGATGTTTCTCTTGTAGCACATAAATTGGACTCTGCTGGGGTTAAAAGTAATAAGATCTCTTTACGTATGGGTCTTCTTCAGAAATACATTAAAAAAGGAGCAACGGAGAAGATTTCGAAGGTTGGCAGGAAGAAGGACTTGGATAAGATCAAATTGATGGGGAAGAATTTGGTTGAATTAGGATCAGTAAAGACTCTGTATTCTCATTTTTCTAATCCCCCAAAATGATTGTTCTATCATGGAATGTGAGGGGCTTGAACAATGGCCCTAGATAAAAAGGTGTTTGAGAATTGATAAGGAGTCATTCGCTTGATGTCATTTTCTTGCAGGAAACTAAATTATTTGTGGAAAGTATGTTGGATATGGTGCCAAAGCTATGGGGGAGAGGCGAATGTCAGTGTATTGGGGCATTTGGATTCTCTGTAGGTGTGGCTTGTCTTTGGAACCCTTTGAGGATTCGTCCTATATGGTGGGTTTCTTCCAGATCATCGTTATCCAGGGTTGCCTCTAGTCTTGAGACTAGGGAATATATCTTGCTTACTAACATTTATGCCCCCTCTAATATTCAGGGTAAGCAAAATTTGTAGTCTCATATTACTTTTATGTGTGGGTTTTTTCCTTTTCATCCATGGATTATGGTGGGTGATTTCAATGCCATCTTAGAGTTGAGTGAGAAGAAGGGTAGTGTTATGTGGTTGGAGCCTTCTTCCTTCCTTCTTTGGGATAGTATATCAACCTTGAATCTTGTTGACACCAAGCCTGGTAATGGTCTTTTCACTTAGAACAACAAGAGGATAGGGGAGTATTGGATTGCGAAGAGGCTCGATTGCTTTTTGGTTTCTAGTTTTTGGGTTGGTGGGGGATGGTCCACATGCTCTGAGATTTTAGATTGGAGAGGTTCAGACCACTCGCCCATCAAATTGGTATCTTTTTCTACTCAGGTCGCTCACACTCCTTCATTCAAATTCCAACTTATGTGGTTGCGATATTCTTCTTTACAAAATCATGTTGCAGAGTGGTGGAAGAAAGGGAGGCTAGCCTTTGGCACTGCTATGTACAGTTTTGCAAAGCAACTACAATTTGTTAAGTTTTAGCTTAAACGGTGGAATCGTCAATGTTTTGGTAATATTTTTCATACTAAGACAATTGTTCAATTAAAATTGAATGGAATTACTAGAGAGATTAGAGAGCATGGATTGTCAGAAGCCTTGCTTAGGGAGGAAGTTAGGGCAGTCAAGGATTTAGAGGAGTGGGAGCTTAGGGAGGAATCTACTAGAAATAGAGAGCTCATATTGATTGGCTTCAAGCGGGGGATAAGAATACTATGTTTCTTTTTCAATTCAGTGAAATCAATAAGACATGGCAATTCCATCCTTGTTCTGGTTAATGATAAAGGTGAGCAGTGTTTATCATTGCAGGAGATTTCTAGGGAGTCTATCCAATATTTCCAATCCCTTTTTAGTGAGGATTCTCAGGGGGAATCAAAAGAGTAAAATCAGGTTCTTTCTTGTATTCCTTCTCTAGTTACTAGGGAGACGAATGAGTAGCTTATGGGACCCATTTTGTTGGATGAACTTGAGAGGATTGTTTTCCACATGAAGAAGGGGAAGGCTCCTGGACCGGATAGGTTTTCAATTGAGTTCTATCAAGAATTCTAGGATATTATCAAATTGGACTTATTGGAGGTGGTCTGAGAGTCCCAGAGGAATAAGCAGATGCTTCGGGCTTTGAATGCAACTTTCATTGAGCTCATCCCCAAGTGTGATGGGGATAACCGATTTAGGCCAGTTCTGCCCTATTTCTCTCTGTAATGTGATTTATAAAATTATTTCTAAGTTGATAGCGGAAAGGTTGAAGACTTGGCTTGGGAGTGTCATTTCTGAAGAGCAGAGTGGGATTGTGGAGGATCGTCAAATCTTGGATGAAGTGGTCATTGCTATTGAGACCATTCATTCTATGGCAACTTCCAAGGAAAAAGCTATGCTTATCAAGTTGGACATGGCAAAGGCTTATGATAGAGTCCATTGGTCCTTTCTCCAGAAGATTCTTAGAGCCTTTGGTTTTGCTGATGAATGGATCCAATGGGTTATGAGTTGTGTTTTGTCTACCTCATTCTCTATGCTAATTAATGGAGATCATACTAAGTTGTGTGGTGCGTCCAGGGGTCTTCGTCAAGGGGACCCTCTTCCCCATACTTATTCATTCTTCTGGCTGAGGGTTTGGGAGATTGATTAAGTATAATGTGGGACTAGGTATTATTCATGGTTAGAGTTAGGGTATTGACATACATCCTCAGTCCCATTTGTAGTTTGTGGATGATACGACCTTGACGGGACTAGCTAGGATCAAAGAAGCTATAAATCTACGTAAAGTCTTGGATGTCTATCTTCTTGCTTTTGGCCAGTTGATCAATGAGAATAAATCTTCCATTCTCTTCTTCAACACACCTGGAACTATTCAGTTGAGGATTGCTCATATCATGAGATTCTAGGTCTGTTCTCTTCCCTTGACTTACCTGGGTATTCCTATCTCTGTTGGTAATCCTCCTAGGGACTCTTGGTAGGTTATTCTAGACAAATTTCGCATGAAGGTTGAACATTGGACACACAAATGGTTATCCTTTGCTGGGTGGTTTCAACTAATCCAGTCGGTGGTTCATGCTCTTTTGATTTATAGGTGTATTATCCAAGTGGCCCCAAAGTGGTTTGTGAAGGAATTGGATTCTTTTTCAAGACAATTCTTGTGGGCAGGCAAACTATCCTCCTATAAATGGAGTCTTGTCAAATGGGACTTGGTGTGCAGCCTGAAAAAGTTGGGTGGGCTTGGCTTAAGGCAGTCTACTTTATTTGGGGAGGCTTTGGCGACAAAATTGTACTGGTAGTGGTGTGTTGAATAGGATCGAGGTTGGGCTAGGATTTTGTCTTACAAGTATATGCAGAGGATCCCGAAGGAGGAAATCCCAATATACCCACTTGTGAGAAAAGGCTCTACGATTTGGAGTACTCTCAAGAAAGGGGCTGTACTGATCAAATAAGAACTTTTTTGGATTTGTAAGAGGGGGGAAGAGGTGCTTTTTTGGTTCGATTCTTGGGATGGCTACCCCTCATTATTGATCAGTTTCCTAATTTAGTGAATCTTTGCCAATGGTTCCTGGAGGTAGGGTGGTCTAGGGTGAGAGACTTTAAGTCTGTTTATAGGTGTGGGAAATTTGGAGATGGTGCGGTGGAAGGTTCCTAATGAATGGTCGGTTGTTGGTATGGAGGAAGACTACGCTGAGCTTCATGGCATTTTGGCTAGTAGACACTGTAGTTCCTTTAAGGATAGGGATAAAATTTCTTGGTCCCCAAATCCTAAGGCTATTTTTACTGTTGCCAGTGGGTACCATGAGCTATTGTCTCGTAGATTGGAGGGGAGGGAGGTGCACTGGTGGAAATATGTTTGGAACAATTTCTCTTGGCCAAAGTGTAACTATTTTTCTTGGACTTTGGCTTTGAATAGATGTCTAACCTGGGACAATATTCGCAAGCGTGGGTTCCACGGGCCTTCTATCTATGTTTTGTGTGGTAATGGAGAGGAGGATTCCTCAGACCTATTCTTCAGATGCCCTTTCTCGTTGTTGCTTTGGCATTACTGGTGGGGGGTGTGGAAGCACCCTTGTGTTCACACGGATTCTTTGGTGGAGTTTTAGAGCAGTTTGGGCAGGCCTCCTATTTTGTCCTCTTTTCTCCAGATTGTCTGGCACATTGGTCCCATTTTCATACTTTGGTAGATCTGGCTAGAGAGGAATAGGAGGATCTTTAGGGAAGTCAGATTGTTAGTTTAGAAAGTGTGGAATAGAATCATTGGAATGATCCAAGAGACGGTGGAAGATAAATATGAGGTGAATTTTCCTCTAGATAGAGGAGAGGTTGATATTGTGAGTAGGCTGGGTTTGCAGGAGATGTCTCCTATCTCAGCTTGTGTTAGGAGAGGTAGACGTGCTAAGAAGAAGGTTCAAAGGGTGGGAAGATGGTTGCCACCTCAGGATGAATCCATTAATATTAACACTGATGGCTCCTCTCGGGGTAATTCGGGTCCTGCTGAGATGGGGGGTGTTCGTAGGGATCATATGGGGGATGTGGTTTTCTTCTTTGCAGTGCATAAAGGGTAGAAATCTAATAATTTTATGGAGGGATTTGCAATTTTCTATGCCCTAGAGCGTGCATATGAGTTGGGGTGGCGTAAGGTTATCTGCGAATCAAATTTGTAGATTATTGTTAATCTATTGATTGAGTAGAAGGCGAGTGGGATTAATTGGTAGCTAGCAGGGATTGTGCACCAGATTTTGCAAATTAGTGCTATGATGGAGAAGGTGTCTTTCATCCACATTCCTCGTGAATGGAATAGAGAAGCCGATTGTTTGGCTAAGTGGGCTTTGGAACATGGTGATGATTGGAAAGTGAGGGTTGGGAGCATATTTCCCCTGATTACTGTCAGGACTTGCATAAGATATTTGCTGAGGATATGGATAGTTATGAAGCTAGATGATAACTGGTTGGGTTTGTTGTTCTCTTCCGAAGCTTTAATGCTTTGGTTTTCTTATGTAATGCTTGTTTCTGATTATTAATAAAGTTTCTACCCCTTTATTCAAAAAAAAAGTGCTCCTTTAAAAAATCAAAAAATATTTCATCACTCAAGTGCACACACACCATCATGGAATCATATATAAGTAATCAAGATTCAACCAAAATTTTTACATGGAAACATACAAGAAATTCATCTAAAATCATTATATAACAAGACAAACATACAACCCATAAGACAATTATTAAAATATAATCATATGGGGTCCCATCCATGCATCATACAAATAATAGCATGTGATAATGTATAGATCAAGAAAGGACAAGAATTTTCCTTTTTAATTTAAATTAAATTAATGTTGGTTATTATTAAATTTCACTCACAACTTCCAACTAGACCAAACATTTTAAAGTTCTCATTAATCACTAATTCATCCTTGAACTCTAATGTCCTTTGAAATTATAAAATACATACTAAAAAACCTCTTAATATTCAATTCCCTTCTCACAAAAAGTTATAAAACTCATGCCAAGAAGAAAAATTCCACTCAAATTTCTCTCCTTACAAAATCAGTTATTCCACCACAAATTCCAACTATTTTTTACATGTCTTTCACCAAAGACAAAAAAAATGGTCTAATTTTCATCCCTAAGCACTAAATACTTAACTATTAACAAAGCTCAATATTGAGGTTAGCTCTTCTATGACTACTCTCAACCATTTATCACTTTAACTTATCCTCGATATCTCTTTTGAAATGGTTCTTCCTTAATAAAATATTCTCTATGCATAATAGCTAAGCTTATCTTGAACATTCATTTTGACTTTGTGGTTGTACCTTCCAAAGTTTCATAATAATGATTAAATCTTACTATTCTCCAAATATCATCACAAGAAGAACTCATGAAAGTCTCTCAAGTATTTTCCAACTCTAATCTATTTGTGGCTCAAGTTCATTAGTGTTTGAATCTTTGATTCAATACCAATTCAACTACCTCAAAAATGAAACCCTAAAATTTCTTAAGCATTAACTATAGGAATATAATCTCACATTATAATCAAATACAATGTATTGATACTTTACAATAAGTCAGTAGAGCACTTCTAATTTTATCAGAAAATTGTAACACTATAAAATCACATAGAAATTGAAAATAAGAGATGTTACCCTATTGTAATTTGCAAAAGAAAATGAAATGCAACTATAAATATCTTTTTGTATCTTTAAAATGAAAATTTTAATGGATGCAAATCTCACATAAAATGTAACTTAATATGTAAATTTTCCTAAATGATTGTTTCAATGAAAATTTAAGTAGTGCATATAATTAGATTTGTAATTATAAATAGTAGTTATTGTCAAATTCTAAGCGTATGCATGTGCAAGAGGTCATGTTAATGCAATAATATATGGTTAGAAAAAACACGTGCATGACTTTTCTTGGACATGAAGCAACATCTTAGGGATAATTATAGATGAGCTCTTATTGTAAGAATGAGAGGTGCTTGCATCTATAAAATGAGGATACATTTGAATATTTAAAGAGAGTTGAATCCATACAGGGTAATATGTGTAAAGTGAAGGGAAGGAGAAAGTTTTAGTTAGTGCATGCCTTTTTTGTTTTTGTTTTTGTTTTGTGATGCTAATAGAAACTCTTATATTGTAGGATCATGATGTTTACTATTATTGTTCTTATTATTTGTGCATATGCTTTAATTTACAAGTCTACATATATACATAGTAAATATTTGTAGTATAATTAATCAATCATTAGATTAGTAAATTTAAGTATATTTTTTATGAAACCATCTTTCAGGTTGTCACCGTTAGTACGTCTTTGTGAAACTGTTCATGTTTGATTAGTACATCACAAGTGCATAAGAGGAAAATTTGGTCAACACTTTGGATTCATTGTTGGGATCTAATATAAATTTTGTTATGGAGGTGGTTTTTGTCTTTGGGTTTTGTGTTAAAAAAAGGTAAAATTGGCTTTATAAATACCTCCATTTTTCACTAAGTGAAATTTTAAGAAAATTTCTGCAAGTTATGAGGCATTAGCGATTTCAATAGTTCTAAGAACTTGTGGAACCATCAACCGGGTTTTTGGTTCTGCCTTGGTCATAAATTGTCAACCCAGGAGGACTAAGAGGGAAAGGGGAAATGAAGTTAAGGTGAATGATTGAAAATAGGAAGGCATGATGAAAAAAGGGTAAAAATATAATTATAAAAAGAACCAAAATTTTGCTTAAGTTTGGTAGTCGCCACCCTGATGGTTTTCTCCAATTTTCTCACTCTACAGGTGGTAAGCATAAGCCCAAAGCCTACGACCTAACAAGTGAGTCCTCATCTTCGTTTTGATATTTATCTTATCTTTCTACCTAATGTTTTATGTGGTATGTGACAGGTATAAAATATAGTGACTTACGAGTCAAGGGTTTTTAGTTTGGAAATGATTTTAATGACTCTCATGCTCTAGCCTAAAACCCCACCAAAATCTACAGAAGGCATCAGTACTCCCAAAATAACATGGTTTTATTAGTTTACCCATTCTCAAGCACCATAGATGCTAGATCAAATCTATAGGAGGATTATAAATTCTTATTTGATTATGAATAAATAAAAAATGATCACGTCCATTACTCATTTATGATTTTCAAACCTTTTGTCAGTGAAATCCTTCCCTTCATGAGCAAGATTTTCAAGATATTTACTCGACACCTTCACTCAAGCAAGCAGATAGATATTGTTGATGTGTTGTACTTATCAAAAGGGTGTTTTGTAATAGTTCCTCATAGACCAGACTAGATTTTCAAGCATGGGTATCATCTAGAAATTAGAATGAAGAGGTGACAAGGTCTATTGATGTGTAGTGTGCCCTTTAATAGTTTCCAAGTCAACTTATTGTGAGATTGCTTGCTAAAAAAATTTCATTCTAAATGAGGGGAGTATTTTAGTTTCAACAAGAGAGAGTAGTGGAGGGCCATTAGAAGAGATTTTTTGTAGCTTTTGGGTGTAGCATTCTTATATTGTAATGATCTAGGTTTATCCCACTATAAAAATATTGCCTAAACATTGAAGAGAATTGTAAAAGGAATAATCAACCTTAGTTGAGTGTCTTCTTGTCTATATGATTCATTTTTTGTTGTCTTTTGTTTAGTTTTTCAATCACATGTTTATAAAATCCTTGGAAAGCCTTTGCAATATATATTTTCAACACAATAAAACAAATGTATGAGAATACTCACGGATTACTTAGTATACCAACTTAGTTTTCTATAACCATCTATGATTTAATTGGATGGATAGGCAGCTCCTAGCTTACTTGTACATTCTAGAATGTTTACCCTTTTGTGACATGTATTAGTTAATTCATTACAATGTTTATTATTATTTCATAATTGATTAAAGTTATAGACTCTATTGCCTATTTGGATCAAGACACCAGTCCATCATTGGTTTTCTCTCCCCATCATCCTTGACACACATAAAATAAATCAACTTAAACATACTTTTAGTTTTACATGTTTGTGTGTTTTACTACTTGTATATGGTGAAAAATGATGATGATAAACTATTGAAAAACTACAAATATCCAACCACAACAAACCCTAGTCCTACAATAAAGAAATCACCATACACCAATGAAAAAACCTCAGAACATGCAAATCAACAAATGAAACAATAATACCATTCACATGCCGAGTAGGGTTTGATTTCCATTGTCTCCTATCTCCATTGATCTTCTTTGATATATTTGCTCTTAGATTTTGTATGTGCACAAGAGCTCAACAAAGAATGGATTGTAGTTGTAAAAATTGCTTGATTGCTTGAAGGCTAGATAGACGCATTAGGATTAGATAGCTGATTGATTGTTTAGGATTGAAAGGATGAAAGAATCTTCTTATATAGAAGAAACCTTAGGAAATGGAGGGATAAGATTAAGAGGTGAAATAATAAATGGTTGGCTAGGATTAAAGGGTAGGTAGAAGAAATAATAAAATATGAAGGGGTTCGGTAAGATAAATGGAAAGATAAATGACATGTGTCATGGAGGGAAAAGGCTAATGAATTAATTAATTAAATAAATATTTATTTAATTAATAGAAGAAGTGGGACCAATTAAATAAATAAAATATTTATTTAATTTAGGAAAAGGATAATTTAAATAAAAAATATATTTATTTAAATAAGGAAAGGCTAGAAGCGGATAAGTGAATTAATTAAATAAATAAAAATTTATTTAATTAATAGAAGGCTTAGGAAAAAATAATTAAATAAATAAAAATATTTATTTAATTAAGGGAGGACAATTTTATGTGTCCACACTACCATGTTTAAATGTTTGTAACAACTAATAGGGATTATCTTAAACACATTTATTGACAAATTATATGGTAGGTTATCTATTTATTATGGTGCCAAGCCATGTTCAAACTAGCACATAGATATATTGTGACACTGGGTATTAGAATACATTATGCAATGGGTATAGTTTTTTGTAAGGGAGTGTTCAATATTTCAATCACCAACCTAGCACCTTAGGGAAACTCCCCTTGGTATTATAGAGACAAAAGTGAAAGAGATCTTACCCACCTTAATCATTGGTCCTCAAATGCCAAGCCTAGATATAGGTTTGTGGTGATCTACCCAAGTTTGACACCCCTAACACTTGGGAGGTTAACAAGGTTTAAAGATTCAGGGCATACAACTCAGATCACCAACATGACTCATAAGCTATATATCAAATATATTTGTATTTTAAAAAAATTAAGATAATTATGTTGTTAAATATGTTAGTATTATTGATTTGATGTTTAGTCAACTATGTTCAATAGTTGCTAAAATGATGAAGAAGATAAATGTAACATGCTTTTCTCTTTATTTGAATATTGAGAGATTTTCGTTGTTCCTATTATTGGTATTATTGTAGAGCCAAAGATGGACACACTTTTTATTGTGTTTCTCAGTAAAAAGTTGAAGAAAAAATCTAATGATGAAGGTTATTATTGTCACTTGGATATGCACCCTTGCTAAGTATTAAACTTAGCTATCTAGTAAAAAATGGGAAGATATCTCAAAGTATGGGATTTGATGAGTATAGATCAAAATCTAGAGAGGGATGGTTCCCTTGATTATTCACCTAATTTAGCCTAAACTACTATTGTTTACTAAGGAAAATGAGAGAAAAAGACATTAAATGAAACCTAAATCCTAATAGGTTGATGCACACAATATTTTGGAGATCTATGCTACTATTTTTTTGACACACAAATGCTCAATTTTAGATTATTTCTACACAACTTCAAAGATTTTATATACCCATACATTATTATTTTGGAAGAAGGTATGCTTTTTTACAATTTTGAAAATGAAGATATAGTTTTCACAACTAAAAATTGTGTGTACCAATTTCACAACTTACATGTATAAAATATACATTTTTCTACCTAAAGGTTCTAAAAAGATATATTTTAGGATATTACAAGAAAAAACTACATAAGCATTCATCAATCTATACATGAACACAATGAAAAAGTATTGAAGAAGGCAGAAACAGTATTGAAGAAGGCAAAAAAATTGAATTTTATTGCTCGAAAGATACTATTACAATAGGATGTCTTGAAATTGTTTGAAGTTTCTTGAAAATGAAGTATTACAAGTCATTTTTAGTCTCAAAGACTAAAAATATGAGTTATGGTGATGTTTTTGACTAGTGAGAACTTTGTACAAGCTACAACACTTAGCCAAAATGAAATATAAGTAAAGAGAAACTACTCATAGCCATATATTATAGCATTGGATAACTTCCCTAATATCTAGAATCGTGTTCTTAGGACATAAATGAATTTTATTGCCTTTTTTTGCTCAGCCAATTCTATCAGTAGTTTCCAAGCTGAGTCATCTCCTTCTTTTGTTCCTATATGTTTGCTCCATGATGGTGATTTTTGAAAAGTCTTTATTACTTTGACCTCCCATGATGCAAATGTTTCTAGATTCTTGGTGATGTCTCAAACTACCCTATATTTTATCAATCAACTATCTAACTCACCAAATTTCATAATTGCGCTTAACTTCTCCAACTATTAGAACCTCCTTAAACTTGCTTGTAGGACTATTAGGAGAGAGTTTGAAATGGTCAAAAGTCTCCTAGGGGCATATGAGGTCTTCTAGGGTTCATTTTTGACACATGTTTCTCTTCTTCATAACCTCTTCATATTTATTATATATTACCAACACAAGTTACTATCATCTCCATAACCCTCTAATGCCATTCATCTTTTTGGATCTCTTCTCCTTTATCATTGTCATCAAGATTGTATGATAAACTTTGTACAAAATATATCATAACATCCATTATTCATGTCATATGTCACAAACACATGTTCTTATATGTGACTTATGTCTACTCATGTAGAGGATTGCACTATCATTCCTCATTGTAGGCTATCTATTCATGCATGATCCTTCATTTTGACACAATCGCCTTGATTTATCCTTCTATATATCCATTTATTTTATCATCTTCCTAGAAATATGTGCTTGTTATTGCAGCCTCCTAAAATTGCACCCTTTGCAATTTTTGATTGCATTTGGGTCTTCTCCTTAGTGTTTGCACCCCTTGGCCTGATCGGAGACCTGATTATGCTCATACAAGTCATAAATACCACCTAGCTCAAAGATGCACCCTATTGCCACCTTGAGCCTGCCCCAAAATATGGTTCAACGACCTGGTCCTCACTAGGACTAGGACGTAGTGCCCTGGTCCTCCCTAATGGGGACCTATTTTGGACCCCCTTAGCCTATCTCAAATTTGAGCGGGAAACACCCCTCCATGTTGGCTCATGTCAAAAAATTAATTTATTTTCCTTTTGAGCAAGTATATAAGAGGGATTTCCCCTCTCATTTGAAGATATGATGCACACACAATAGGTCTATCAAGAATTCAAGAGATCAAGCATTCAAGCATTCAAGAGAAATTGAGAATTTTTAGTCTTCCTTCGAGATTTGGAGAAGCAATAGAGTCAAGATTTCAAGCATTGAATAGGAAATCATCATTCGAATTCATGAAGTCCTAATTCCCTGTGGAGGCAAGCAAAACTTCACAATGAGGTATAAGCATTTCATTCTCAGTCAATTCAAAATCCCCTCAAAGAGGAGGATTTCTACTTTCAGTCATTTCAATTACAATATTTCAACCACTTGGTTAATTCCAAAACCAGGGTTTTACCTAAAGACAAGCTCCTATCCCCAACACATTTCCCTTTCCTTTTGTGTGTAGAAAAATAGTTGCGCAACTATAACTCTCGGTATAAGCTTCATATACAGAGACAAAAAAACCCTTTTTGACGATCAAAAATCTCAGAGGACCAAGAGGGGGCACCCTAGTCCTTGCTAATTTACAACTCACCGTTTTCTCATATTTGGCTTCATTTCTTGCACTTAGTCTTAATTCAACTAGCCAACTTACAAAAGAGGGTCAAACACATTCCCTTTCAGTCAATCTACTTAGTATTCAGTCTTAATCTAATTAGTGACTAAATCTAGTGGATTTTCCTCCTCTTTTGAATGTAAAGGCATCTCACATCCCAAGCGAAAATAGGTGATTTGGTGATTTCTCCTTCTATCTTGCAAATTTTCAAGTCACCTAATTTTCCCCTTTACATTTTGGTGAACCCGACGTGAATTATACTTACTTCTAATTTTCATTTTTAGATCTAGGTGTTATGTAATTTACAATTCAAAATTTCAATTCCAAGTTTAATTTCCTTGCAATTTTTAAAAATTTAGAGGTTAAATTCACAAAAACCCTAATTTTTAGATTCAAAATTGAGCTTGTGATTTGTCTAAATTGGATTAATTATTTTATATCTGAGAACTCTTCAATTTTTACAATTCAAGTTTTCATTTACATGTTCAATTTTCAACAAAATTTCAAAAAATTAAGTGGTTAGATAAAAAAAAAACCGTAGTTTCTAGTTTTAAAATTGAACTTGTGGATTGTGTAGATCTTGAATTAATTTTCAGATTTGAGTTCTTGCTTCAATTTCAAAATTCACATTCCCACCTTATGCAATTCAAATTTGCAAATTCAAAATTTTAAAATTAAGCGGTTTATGCAACAAACCCTAATTTTTAAATTTAAATTAATCTTGTGCAATTTCCAATTTTCCTTTAAGCAATTTAGTGAAATCTAAAGCTTTCTTTTGTCCTTCTAAAAATCATAAAAGTTGGCCCTTAACCCTAAGTGTTCCCTTTTTTGTTTTATTCTTTCAATTAACCATCTCATTGCATAACCTAAGTGTGTCTTATTTCGACCTTCAAGGCTTGATTTTGCATATATAGACATCTCCAATTTCTATATCCTTCTGGAATCTGCATTAAAATCACAATATCTTGCTTCCCTGAAAATTTGGTAAAAAGTTGGTTGGACCAAGTAGCTAGCTACCTGGTCTCAACTTTTTCTCCCCAAATTTCAGGATCCTGTTTTGACTGTATTTTATTGTTCAATTTCGGATATTTGTGAAATTTTCTTGATTTTAGATCGCCCTAGAGTCGAAAGAAAATATGAATGTCAACATTTCAATTTTTAATTTAAATTTTAAAATTAAGTGGTTAATTACATACACCCTAATTTTTAAAATTAAATTAATTTCTCCAACATTTCAGCTTTTCAAAATTTTAAATTTTAAAATTAAGAGATTACTTTTGGATAACCTTAATTTTAAATTCAAATTTCCAATTTCCCTCCCTTAGTGCATGAGTTTTACTACTATTAGTCCTACCTATAGTATCCTCATAAGAAGAAGTTGTAGAATTAAGGTTGCCCAAGGTTTAATTACTGAGGAGATGGAGCCTAATTTGGCTAACTTTTTTATGTAGAGTGGATTGTCTCTCACTAGTTTGTGCTACCTTGTCTAAGTATCTCCTCCAAGATACACAAGAACCATCCAATGTTTCTACACCTCACAACCTACAAGGTTCTGCAAGACTTATCCTCTCCGACCTTCCAAAGGTCCTTAGGCTATGACAAGCTCTTATTGTTTTGTGAGTTCCATTTTCTTGCTTCAAAGACCTTGTTTTCCCTCACCCTTTCACACTCAATTGGAGAGTTCAACCCCTCTACCATAGGATCTTAATTCCCCATACTACACACATTAGGTTCAATGATTTTGGATGGATTCCCATCCCTATTCCTTACTCAGGAGATTTTGACACTTACCGGTTTGGTGTTTTACAAGCAAATTGAACTTTTAGGCCTAATCGGTTCTAGTAGCCCAGTCAACGAGGTATTCTGCATTCATCGATTGAAATTCCTGAACAACCACATGAAATATTTGTCATTACATACACCCTTTTGGGGTTTACATACAATATCTCAAAACTGGAGATGGGTTTTGTCCCTAACATATCTAACCCTTACCAGTTAACTAGGCCTAATTGCCCCTTTCTAGGCCTTGAAAATAGGGATTGGTTAAAAATCCTTCACCGGTCTGATTGCTTGAGTGAATTGATGATAGTTTGGGGTCTATGCTTCCATTTGGAATTCCAAACCAATCATACTTCTATTGGCATTTTTGATGATTATGCTGTGATTGTCATTGATGGACACACACTTGCATCGAGATCACTTTTATATATATGAGTTAAAGCTCAATCGGAATTTGTTGCAACCAGTATGTTGTATTATAGTCTTTAGACTATTGGTGTTTTGCAGAATGTGTTTACTGGTCTGAAGCGGTATGTTGACTCCAAGCGGTTAGTGGATCTCAAGCGGCACGAGGGATCAAAGCGGCAAAACACATATTTCCCAGTCTTCATTTTTGTCAAACCAACAACGAGTATTTTGGGTAAACCAACAATACTCTGATGAGTTACTAACTGACATTCTGTGATGAGTTATCAACTGACATTTTGTGATGAGTTACCATCCACCGATTGTTTGACGGTGCCGACACTCTAGTGGTGCTTTTTGTGTCGTATTACCAAGTATGTCTAGATTCATTGAACCTAGGAAATTGGATTTTAAACCTATTGGACCGACATGAAATCAGTTTCCTTTATAAGGACATCATGTCTAGGGTTTTAGTGTTGTTGCTAGGGTTTAAGGTGGTTGATGAGTTTTTGTGAGAACGATCTTAACTGTGAAGATCAAGTTTTTGAGGTGTAATAGAGTGTGAGTTACTGAAGACTAGAGTAATGCTGAAATGCATTAGCTATGAGCCATAATGGATCTAACCAAGCAATCTATGCTATTTGCTAGATCATTCACTTGTTGATTACTCACATCTTTGACAAGTGTGAAGCTCTTAACCGGGTAGGCTCAGAGTAGCCTTTGTAAAATCCTCTAATAAGGTGGTTCACATCTGTGGATCTAAAATCCTCTAGCAAAGTAGTCTTTGATCGGACTTATCTCCTAACAAAGATTGAGATTCCTAACAGGATCTGTTCTGGTAAAGAACATTGTATGACCTTAACCAATCTGACCTTAACTGGTCTGGTTCCTATTCTACAGATAGTTACTTGTGAGTTTCATCTCACCATGGTTTTTCCCATTTGGATTTCCACGTCAAATATTTTGTGTCATGGTGTTATTGCTCCTGTGGGTGAATGTCTTATTTGCATTTTGGTTTGCATGTGTGTTAACCGGTTTGATTGTTAAACTGTTCTACTAGTTTATCACTAGACTATTTAAGTGTTTAAATACAATGTTTTTTGGTATACTAATTCACCCCCCCCTCTTAGTATTCATCAACTTCTCCTTCACCCACCAGACTCACCCAATTAGGGTCTGTTATCCATGTTTCCTAATGCTTGCCAACTCAATGTGCCAAGCTTAGGGTATGGTGGAAAATATTTGATTTGACTTCCCTGTCTCAAAACAATAAAGAAAACATAGAATAAATTTCAACCTAACATTCCATAAGGTTTCAGAGAGGAAATGCACCATGGAGCGTTAGGTTGGAGCCATTTTGCTCTCAAAACCTTGGTTTTTTAGGGCTCTTGAACTTGCCTGCAACAAAATAGAGTTTATTCACAAACTACAACACTTCAAGATTCCAAAAAAAAAAAATGAAAGTAAGACACCTAACTAATAATCCATGTCCCCATTTTGGGATGCTCGATCCGTACAGGTCATACAAACTTGCAAGAACAACAAAAACTCGGTAGAACACACACAAATGGGAAACCAAAACTTGTTTATTTGCTTCAGATCTTCAACAACTTTCAAGAACTGATTATCATCGGTCTTTCCAAGCCTTATACTGGCCTTGGAGTAGTTATAAATGCTCACAACTGATTGTGTCAACCAACCAACTGTTGGAGTATGAAAATGTTGCAAAGTTGCTATGAGAAACTTTTGCAACTTTTGCAATTTGTTGCATAGGTAAGCAACTTTTCTCAAACCCAAACCTGGTCACTCTCAAATGACTTATATGACCTTAAAAATCTCAAAATAACATCAAACAACCCAAAAACAACTTATCCTATTAAGTACTCTACCTGACACCCTTAAGAGCTCACATGCCAACATCGGTCAAACAAAGATTCTTAGGGCCCTTACAATAATTTGAGCACATACTCAATGGCCTCTTGGCCTTATTACAAAACTAAAAACATGATTCCAACATCCTGGAAACAAACTCAACAAAAAATGCTAAGTGCCCCTGCACCACTTTTTCAATGAGGATATTGGTGGTTCTTCCAATCCTATAGATATCCTTGTTTATCCTCTTGATAATTCTCATGATGAGGAGGAATCACTAACTAGAATATCCTTTGACCAATTGGCAAATATGGACAATCAATTTGAAAATCTTCAACAATGGATGAGTCAAGAATACCCAGAAAGTGAGGCTCTCCCATTGATTGAAGGATTAAACCAAATGATTCAAAGTGATAATTATGGTGTTGATATGTTCTGTGGTATTTCTCATATTTTTATTCTAATATTTTTCCCATGAAGAGTTGTGTTGAAGCCCTACATTTTACACAACCTCCTAGTCAAGTTAATCATTCCATTCCTTTGACCACTCCTATGACTAGTGTTCCCACCTTCACATCAAACATCATGGCTACCTCTACACAAAATGTCATACCTAAAAGTGTTAGTGAAGGGGGAAATCCATCTTTCATTCCTCCTACCATGAGTGCTCCCCTTTTTACCCAATCACCTTCACCACCTATAAATATTAGTCAAGGGGGCAACTCCTTCAATCACAATTCCTTCATTCCTCCTACAAGTCTTCCATTTATTACCCGATATTATCCATTACCTACCTACCATAGTGTCTCACCTCCTTATTCTCAATATCTTCCTTCATTCAATAATGTTACTCCTCCCTCTCAATCCAACATGTTTAATTTCAATCCTTCTACTGAAGCTACCATCAATAATTTGGCTCAAACAATATCCTCCTTACAACAACAAATAGCTTCCATGAATCAATGTATGTATAATGTGCCCACATTTGATGTAGAGAGCCCATTATCTAGTGACATTGTTAGAGTTGTCCCTCCCAAACATGTATAATTCCCTTAATTGGAACTTTATAATGAAAAAGGCGATCCCTTAACTCATGTTAAAACATTCCAAACTTTGTGTGGTGACTTTTCTCATGATCAAAGATTGTTAGCAAAATTTTTTACTAGAACATTAAGGGATAAAAATTTTCAATGGTATTGTTCTTTGCCTCCTTATTCTATTACCTCTTTTCAACAATTGGCTAATGCTTTATTCAACAATTTCACAAGAACATTGGTCTGAAAATTACTTTGACCGATTTGATGCATTGTAAACAAGGTGTTAAAGAAAAAGTGATTGATTTTATTGGTAGATATAAGTATTTGTATTCTCAGATTTCTTTTCCTGTGCATGATCAAGATATTGAAAGAATTTTTATTGCTAATTTGCAAAAATAAATTAGGGATAAACTTCTCTTAACTAAGTTGACTTCGTTTCCACAGTTGTGCGCAGTACTTCACAATTATCAACTAACCGTGAGTCAATTGGAGCAATCTCCTTCCGTGGATCCGAGTGACAAGGGTGATAGTGCTCAAAAACCATTTGCAAAGTTCAAATCAAATAAAGGATTCATAAAATCCAATGATAACAACAACAACACTCACGTAGCAACCACTACAAGTGTGCCTCCTTTCTCTAAATACTTTAAAAGAGAAAAAGAATTTACCCCTTTGAATGAATCTTTGCATAGCATTATGTCTCAAATATTACAAAGGAATGTGTTAAAACTTCCCTCAATCAAACCAATTGATCTGTCTAAGACAACTTCACCTTACTTTGATGGTAAATCCTTTTGTCAATACCATCGTCCGCCTGGTCATGACACTGAAAAGTGTTTTTCAATGAGAAGTAAGATTCAAGATTTGATTGATAACAATACCATATCTGTGGTAGGTGTGACTGATAAAGGAAATAAATCTAAAGCTCCTCCGAATCAAAATCTTCATATTTTAACTAATACATTACCATCCCATTCCACTAATGTGATTGAGACTGACCATCTTGCTTTCTCTCCCAATGATGTTGGCCTTGAATATAATAATATGGTGAACCTTGTAGATCAACACGAACCTCCTAAGGACTTGTGCATCACATTTGATCCTAGTGAGACCATTAAAGCACCCGATGGCTCATTAGACATAATGCAAAAATCAAAGGTATAGCTTCTAGAGGAGTGCTCATCGATCCCGCTTGCATGGTTAATGTGATAACCTAAGAATTTATTTGTACTTTGCAATTGCATCAAGTGATATATGATGATACTGATGTGGTAGTTAAAGTTTTTGATAGATTCTCTTGTCCTACTATTGGTTCTATCACTCTTCCTATTAATGTCAACACTAAATGCTTAGATGTAAAATTTGCTATTGTATATGGTGAAAATGGATAACAATAATAACAATATTGAAAGGCTAAATGAATCCAACCACAAAACCATAGCCTAACAACAACAAAGATCCACCATAACATATGAAGATTACCTAAGACAATGCAAATCACATGAAATCACAAAGATTATACCATCACATGTCCAATAGGGTTTTGATCTCCATTCTTCCTATCTCCATTGATCTTGCTTGATATATTTGCTCTCAGATTTTATATGCACAAGAGCTCAACAAAGAACGGAATGTGGTTGCAAGTAGGATCGTAGTGTAGTCAAATGCATAAATTGATTCATTAGCATGAATGAGTAGGATGATTGATTAGGGTTTGATGATGAAGGAAGCATCTCATTATATAGAAGACACTATATGAAATGGAGGGATAAGATTGAGAGGTGTAAAAGGAGGTCGGCTATGATTAGAGGGTAGGTAAAAGAAATAATAAAATAATGAAAGGGGTAGGTAATGTATAAATTAAGAGATGAATGACATGTGTCATAGGTAGAAAAGGCTAATGAATTAATTAAATAAATAAAGATTTATTTAATTAATAGAAGGAGTGAGATCAATTAAATAAATAAGAATATTTATTTAATTTAGGAAAATGATAATTTAAATAAATAAATGTATTTATTTAAATGAGAAATAAGGCTAGAAGAGGATAAATGAATTAATTAAATAAATAAAGATTTATTTAATTAATAGAAGAATTAGGCTTAGATAATTAAATAAATAAAATATTTATTTAATTAGACTGGACAATTTTGGGTGTCTACATTTTGCCCCTCTTTGAGACAATGCGGCTTGTCGCATTGTTTCAAAGAAGATAAGATGAACCGATACAGAGTTGCCCCAAGATGGGAATGATATGCCCCCTCGAGAGATTGGATGAAAATGTTTGAAAAGATTGCAGACAATCTCTCGATAAGAAAGAAAGGCTAGAATGGACTGACTGGATAAAGTGACAAAGTCACGAGATAAAGGAGACTGACTCGGGAAACGAAGGTGAGGGCTAGGGTAGGCTATAAGATAGACCACGGGGGAAAATACATCCTCATTGTCATCTACACATCCACAAGACCATATTGCAGAGCGAAAATTTAGCAGGAGCAGTCAACAGCGATGGCTTTCACTCATAGATTCGACCGCGTTCGTCGATTCCAGAGGCCAGCAGAGGCAGGAGAGCCGGTAAGTACCGCCAAACCTCCTTGTACTTTGACGCATTTAATTTTGTCATTAATGCATGTCGAATAGGGTAATAAATGCGCTTAGAATAGGGTCAAAAAAGTGTCAAAAAATGTTTAGGTGCGTCTGCGTTGGTGCCAGGCGCGTCTGTGTCTGCTAGGCACGTCTGTGTTTGTGCCAGGCGCGTCTATGTTTGGACCCGCGTCTGTGTCAAATGCGGCCACGTCTGTGCTGTTCAGGCACATTTGTGCCAAGAAGGCACGTCTGTGTCTCCCAGGCGCGTCTATGCAGAGCATAGGTACGTCTGTGTCAAGAAGGCGCGTCTATGTTTTTCAGGCGCGTCTATGCAGTCTTTGAGCGCGTTTATGTCATGTAAATGCGTTTGCGTTTGAAAAGTATGAATTTGCATCTTCTAGGTCAAATCGGTAGTTTTGTGATGAACATACGCTGTTGATTGGATAAGTTGCTGAGAGGATACACTCAAGCAGGTCCTCTAGGGAAGACTAGGATAGATCAAGGCACTTTGTGATGAACAGTGAATGCCAATGTGAGCAACACTTTGTGATGAACAGTGAGTGTCACACACATAGTACTTTGTGATGAACAGGGAGTACCACTAGGGTAGAAGCAACACTTTGTGATGAACAGTGAGTGTCACTAGGATAGATAGCAACACTTTGTGATGAACAGTGAGTGTCACTAGGATAGAATGCCATATGCACTTAGATAGAAAGTAGCATTTTGTGATGAACAATGAATGCCATGATGACTGACATGATTGATTTGCTGGACTGTAGGAGTATTTGCCTATGTTGGAGTCATGGGAGAGATTCCCATCGATGCAGAGGTTGCGACCTGAGTTGTCGTTTGAGGACAGAGCTGCCATCGAGGAGATGGTTTTGAGACATGTACTGTATGTGCCTGAGTTTCGGGCGAACATGGGTTTGCTGACAACGCTAGCTGAGAGATGGCACTCTGAGACGTGCACGTTTCATTTGTCGATGGGTGAGATGACAGTCACCCTGGAGGATGTATACAGGATTCTGCGGGTGCCGATAGATGGGGAGTTGATCCCATACGATCGAGATGGAGACAGGGAGGCATTGAGATGGGTATTCCAGGACCCTGGATTGGAGATGAGGGCAAGACATGTGGCATGGGACACCATGACAGCCACAGGGTTAGCATTGCTGGCAGTGATCGGAGGAGCTATCAGTGGGTTCCTATGTTTGGATAGGGCGACACGGGGGTTGGCTGTGGGCTAGGGGGGAGCACTGGAGACACTGGTGACATAGCACACCAGATATGCCTGGGGACCATGTGTGCTATCCCATTTGTATTACAAGCTTCATCAGTTTGTTTATCATGGATCAGTGGGATTGGGCTGTGGAGAGACACTGCTGCAGGTATGGGCCTACGAGCATCTGCCTGTTACCTGACCGATACACTTCAGGGGAAGAGGTTATGGACACAGCTTTGTGCATTTGTATGATATGATCACATCACAGCTGCGGATTGGCAGGCTAGAGTACTGGCGATGAGTGATTGATGACATTGATGAGGTCATATGGAGACCATATCTGGGCTGCGAGTAGTGGGAGGATGATGCAGTTGAGCTACCGTACACCTTCCGGAGCAGGTACCTGATTGGGCAGACACCCTATGTGCTAGAGAGACAACTGGTAGACAGGGTTGGCCAACAGTTTGGCCAGATTCAGAGGATGCTCCGGGGATCAGGCATGTATGCCCGCACAATCAAAGATCAAGCACAGTTTGGGCCGCTACTATCATATGATCAGGCAGTGACTCAGCTGGTGGAGATGATGCCTCTACCTTGGGACATGTGGCCTGAGATCGAGGATGCCAGGATGGATGCTAAGTATACAACATATTGGGCAGAGCATCCATTCCCCCGATTGACAGATCCAGGAGAGGCACTGGAGGGAGATGGTGGTGGTGACGAGGATGATGGTGGAGGCAATGGGGGCAGAGGCTGACGGAGGAGGAGAGGAGTAGTTGGAGAGAGGTGAGTTGCACCTCGAAGGGAGGGTGGAGAGGAGAGGCAAGCTCAAGTGGTGAGGGGTCGCGGTGGATTGCCTTTACAGGTGCCAGCAGCACAGGGTCCCAGGCAGGTGTAGATACAGGGACAGGGATAGAGATAGGTACCAGTACAGGCACAGGGGCAGGCACCCATAGAGGAGGAGCCACAGGCAGGGGCAGAGGCAGAGGGGGTTGACCCAGTGGAGGCTGAGCTGTTGGATCTGAGGGAGATTTTCCAGGGCCAGGCAGATGAGATCTAGGATCTGGAGAGGGAGAGGGATCGGCTCAGGACTAGGCTCAGGGATACTGAGCGAGAGTGGGATCAGGCTATCCAGCGCTACACAGAGGCTGAGACAGCACTGAGGGCTGGGAGGCAGGCAGTAGAGGATACAGGGGCCGAATATGCTTATGTCCTGTGGGCAGGAGAGGAGATAGCCTACTGGAGGGACCTCTACTATGGTGTAGTGCCAGCAGATCAGCGGGCAAGGAGCTTCCATAGACCATCACGTACATCGATAACTACGGGAGGGAGCTGGAGGAGACAGGCATCGAGTGGTGGGGTCATGGGTCCTCTGCCACCACCAGATAGAGGAGACAGGCAGGATGATCCTGGGGTGGGTGCTTCAGGGGTTCAGATTCCACTGAGGCCAGGCGGATCCGAGGGAGGGAGTTCATCATAGCCTTAGAGGGCTCCCTTTGTATCAGTTTTGTACCATTTTTGTATTATAGACACCTGCGGGTGCTTTTTGTAGCCATATCATTTTGACATCATTGTATCATGACACTTTATGATTATATATATGAGATGATTCATTTTTGCGGCAGCTATATGCATGCGTACCTATGTGATGAGATGTTCTTATGTGATGCTTATGATATGGATGCAAATATGTATATGATGCAATGCAATATATATATATGTTTTTTGTTCTTTTATGTTTTATATGTGTATGCATGATGCAAATGTGAATGTAAGTAATGCAAATGAATATGATAATGCAAATAATTATTTACATGATGAAAATGTAAAATGTGCTATAATATGTGTTGTGTGCAAGATGTGATGCAGTTGTGATATCTATATGTATGTATGAAATGCTTATATGTGGTAATGCAGGTGCAACTACATGAAATGCAAATTTTTTTGGTGTGTCATTATACTCAGTCATGTGATAGCAAGCTACGCGGACTCGAGAAGGATGATGGAAGTCAATCAAGAAAGGGGGATGGAAGATAGAAGATATGAAAGTGAAAAGGCTTCTTGTGCGTTATCATCATTGAGCTTTATTATGGCAAAATAGGTTATGACAATAGAGGCATGTATTCGACCCAGAAAGTCATTGTACCTGTTTGCATGGAGATAAGACAGTCACAAACAAGGAATGCCCCAATTCATACTAGACTCATAGTGTCCTCATATCCTTGGACAAGTCATAGCATTACTAAGAGACAATCCACAGACAGAAAATACAAATAGGTGATGATACCCCATCCTCGCCTTTCTAGTCAAAGACATCCTGGAGATAGAATCTCTAGTCAAAGACATCCTGGAGATAGAATCTCTAGTCAAAGACATCCCAGAAAAGTTAAAAGACATGTCACCAAAAAAAAGATGAAATCAAAAGAAAACCAAGACTCGACACCAACATCCACTGTAGTCCTCAAGTTTGTGTCTCTTGTCACTTGTATAAGTCTTATTTGATTGTGGTCACAATGTTTACTTTCACAGAAAGGATAGATAGCACTGTACCATAATGTTGTCTGAGTCTGTTGAAAGATTTGATTTGTTGAAGCCCATTGTTGCTACTGTGTCTTATCTGAAACTGACTAAATCCATGAAACTGATACCTTATTGCGAAGAAGATGAAACTTTATTGCGGATCTGTGATGCAAATGTTGCTTTATTGTGGATTGTGCGCGGATAGACTGAAGGAAGCTGGAAGAAACTGTACTCCTCGAAACATGTGATGTTCTCAGTTCCACACCCATCACTAGACATAGGATTTGCCTTAGCCACAAATAGGATCTGATTTATTATGGATGGAAAGGGAGGTGAAAAGGGAGATTTATTATGAATGGCTAACCAATCTTGGGTAGATCAATAACAAGCCATGATGGGAATGGGTAAGTTTATTATGAATGAATAGGTTGTGAGTGTGTGCAAAGTGAAAGGATGAAAGTGAATCCTGAAGGAGGGAGGAGCAATGTCTCTACACATGGCATTGGTGACCCAATTTTCACCATGGTACTTGCCCAGGGTGCCACCGAAGTGGTTTTCACCGTTGGACAAAATTATTTCTCTTTACTTTTTTCGATTTTTCAATGTTTTTTGTGTCACAAGGCACCTGTTTGCCAGGTTTTCACCAAGTAACGATTTTTTTTGTTTTATAATTTTTTTTGTATTTTTGAATTTTTTGATTTTTTTTGAATTTTTGAAATTTTTAATTTTTTTTAATTTTTGAATTAGGACACTCTGAAGAGCTATGTGTAGAACCTGCAAAGGTGCATGTTGTTGATAGGATCCTCCAAAGGTTCACCTTCTGTAGTTGAGAGCTGATATGCCCCAGATCCATATGCTGTTGTAATGATGTAAGGACCAAGCCAGTTTGGTTCGAACTTGCCCTTCTTCTCTCTGACTTGCTGATTTTTGGGGTTTTCTCTGAGAACCAAATCACCTACCTCAAACGTGTGAGGCTTGACTTTGTGATTGTAGCTACATTGTTCCTTGACTGAATGATATGTAGTTCGAACGACTATCTTCCTTGATAAGGGAACTGAGATATAATTACTAATGTGTGGACTACACAGGCCCGTATGCATGTCACCTAAAGAAGTTTGGGCATCCCTGATAACAAAGTCCCTTGAGGAAGCTCCATTAAAGGTCCATGATGTATTGCTAGAAGGGGATGGATGTGTGGAACAAGTGGAAGAGTTATGAAGGCTTATGATTGTGAAAAGAAGTGAAAGTAGGATAGCATGATGGAGACTTAGGATCAACAAGTATGCTTTTTGACTTGAAATTTTAGAACTTTTGCCCCCAGTTATTTTGGTATTAGGGGAGATCATCTCTTGCTCTTTTTGGTTTATAGGATTTTTATCCTTGACTTTGATTTTTGCAGAGTCCAATAGCTTTTGATTTTGATTTGGACTGAAGGACTTTTCTTTAATTTTGACTTTTAGATTTTTCTTTTCAAAGCTTGATTTTTGATCCCCAATGAGTAAGGGCTTTTGTAATTCTTGTTGATCCAAGTCTGGAAGTGGAGTGGAAATGGAATGAGTGGATGATATGGTAAAGCTATGTGAGTTATCAAGAGGGTTAGCGATAGACTCAATAGATTCTTTTTTGGAACCACTCTTAGGACTATTGATATCAAGAGTTGCTTGCACCGCTAGAGGAGATTTGCATTCGGACTTAGTAGCCACAACACTAGGTGGTTCACACCCAATTCCTTGGTCTTGCATATTGCTTGTAGATTGTTCTTGTCAACTGAATGGCTTGGGAGACAGTGGGAGTTGATCAACATGAAAGATATACTCACCACATCCTATGTCTTTAATCTTGAACTTGTCTTTGAGCTCTGCTTGTTTGGATGTAGAAGCTTTCAAGGATTCTGGATCCACATATGCCGATGAAGGAATAGCTTCTTGATTGACTGGTATTGTTATTTCTGATCTAGGTCACAAATTATTGCAATAAATAAATGGATTTGGATCCACTTTGATGGTCACTTCAACTCCATTGTGTGGAAACTTGACACATTGATGATATGTAGAAGGGACTGCGCTCATCTCATGAATCCATGGACATCCCAAGAGTATGTTGTATGTGAGATCTAGATCAAGGACTTGACAAACCACATCCTTTGTAATTGGCCCAACTCTGAGAGGTAAGGTGACTGTACCCTTGGATGAACGCTCTTCATCATCATATGCCTTGATGGTAATTTTGTTTATAGAATTCACAGCTTTATCAGAATATCCCAATTGTTTAATAGTGCTCAATGTACAAATGTTTAGACCTGCTCCTCCATCTATCAGGACTCATTTGATTCTATGTTTGTGTATGAAGGCTTCAATGTGTAATGGTGCATTATGTGGCTAACTTATGAAGGCATCATCAGCTTCTATGAATGTAAGTGAATGTGGAACGGAAAGGTATCCCACCATGGCTTGAAACTAGTCCACGTTCAGATCAGTAGGAACAACAGTATCTCTCAAGATTTTGTCAAGAATAGCTTTATGTGCGGGAGATATGCGTAATATCTCAAGGATTGAAATGAGCACGGGTGTCTTCCCTAGTTGTTCTACAAGGTCATACTCAGGTTTGGTTGATGAGGAAGCGGCATTTTTGGTTGGAGCACCTTGCAAAGTGATTTTACCTCGGCGGGTTGTAACATGACATTCAGAGGAAGGTTCAGAAGAAGATCCAACACCTTTTAGGACAATCTTGGGTCTCTGGGTAGAATTCTCAGACGCTTTGTCCTTGATGATAATAGTAGAGACGTAATTGTCCATCGAGATGCGATTGATAGTTGAATCATAGTTATAAGATGCTCTGGTATAGTTGGTTTGATCCTCTGTGGCTTTATCTTTTCCCTTGTCATGTTTTGGGAATGGTTCCTTAAATATTTCATGTTCTTGATTGGATGAGTGTCCCTCAATCTCAATATCACCTCTATCAATGAGATCTTGTATGATGTTCTTCAGTCGATGACAATTTCCTGTCTTATGACCCTTGCTCTTATGAAATTCACAATATTCATCATCATTCCACCAATTTGGTTTAACCTTTGGCTCATATGGAGGAAAATCTGGAATAGTGATTACCTTGTTTGCCACTAGCTTTTTGAAAACTGACTCAAGTGGTTCTCCCATTGGAGTGTACTTCCTTCGTGATCTAGAAGTTGTTTGAGTATTCACTTGATTGTTTGTAGAACTTGATCCCGAAAAGATGAATTTGGGTCGCACTGTGTTGGCATCAACAACACCATCATTGACTGTGTTCTTGTTTTTATTCCAAAATCTTGGCTTGTCTTTTCCTTTAAAGTCATCTTTGTTTTCCTTGAATATCTTAATAATTCCTTGTTCAATTAGGACCTTCTCTGTTGCTAAGCCTTTTTCAATGACATCCTTGAAGGTAGACAAAAAAGCTTTCCTTAAGTCATAGCCAATGTCTTTGTTAACATTTTGTGTGAACATCTCTACCATTTGTTTTTGTGGAATTTCACAAGAGCATCTGCTGGCTAGATTTCTCCATCTTTGTAAAAATGATGCAAAATATTCTCCCTCTTTTTGCTTAGTGTTGCACAAAGTAGTGACTGATATGTCTGTCTCTATGTTGTAGGAGAAATGTTGAATAAATGCTTCTGCTAAGTCACCCCATGACTTAATTCCAGGTGGAAGTTGTGAGAACCATTCCATAGCTTGATCACCTATGCTTTGTGGGAATAATCTCATCAAATATGTCTCTTCTACTGCTACCTCAATGCAAGCTGTGAAAAACTGTCTTATATGTGCCTTAGGATCCCCTTTTCCTCTATACTTATCAAATTTAGGCGTCACAAAGTGTGTAGGAAATGGAGGCATTGGAATGCTCTTGTCAAATGGATAAGGACATATGTCTCTCATTCTGTATGTTGGCTTTGGTGTATTTATGTCCTCCATTTTCTTTTGTAAGTCCCTGATTTGTTGCTCCAAATTGCTTTTAGGTGGAGATCGACTTCTTGGACCATACCCCATGCTTGAGGCACCAATTGGAGGAGGAGCATGTTGCATATATGGATGATATTGATCATACACATGTTCATATGGAGGAGGTCTGTAATGATGCTGTGTATATGGACCACTTGGTATAGATTCATGTTGAGGAACACCATATCTATTTTGTGCATGTATACCATATTCTACAGGCATGTCATGTTCTATTGTGTTGCCCCCAAATTTGACATGAGGTTTCCTTGTGTCCAAATTTTGAGCATGCCTTTGAACATCCAATTGTTTTGGTGGTTGATCCTTAGCATTAGTATGTGATTGAGCATATTTGTCTGCATAAGACTTCCATTATGGTCTACAAAGGTAAGTATCATATGTTTGACCATGTGTATGTGGGACCTCTAGTTTTTGAAGCAAAGTTGATGGTGATTCAGGTACCATATGTGGTCCTATATTTCCTCCACTATTAGGTCTCCTTTGATCCATATTGGAGTGAGGTTGTTGCAAAGGTCTATGTTCCATTATTTGAGACATGTCAAAATCATGAGATATCTTGGCTCCACTTTGTGCCATCATTTGTAAGAAGTATTGTCTACCCCTCCTCATTATTTCTTCAACCAGTCGATTGAAATGGGGATTCATAATGGATTCTTCCACATCTGCTGAATGTACTGAAAAGTTGTCCACATTGTCATTGTGTGTAACATTGTTGTTTATAGTGTCCATGTTCTCAACGTTTGGAATGTTTCTATAGGCATCCATGTCAGGTAATGTAGTATGATCAGAATTGAAAAAGATATCATTGTCATACTCATAGGAACTCATGTTTGTGGACTCTTGAGCCTCTTTAGTTTCTCTCCTAGATTTTTGAAGACGGGTTTCAACCATGAACTAGGTATTGACCGAGATGTGTGAGACTAGATGAAAATAGAAAAAGTATGGAAGACCAAGAGTTGAATGGAATGTAAATGAATCTGAAGTGTACTTGCAATGCCCAAAGTGTAAGACCAAGTATATATGTAGTAGAGTAGGTGTGACTTCCAAAGAGAGGATAGTTTCTCTTGATGAGGTAAGTTGACCTTGACTCTAAGTAAAACCAAATGAGACCCAAAGGTAAGAAACCTTGATGAGGGACCACTTAGCAAAGTGTTGTTGTATGTAGTGTGTTGACAAAGTATAGTGAGGACAAGCAAGTGACCTTTTGACTCAAGTTTAGACAATTGTGAATGTAATGTGAGATGTGAAGCAATGATGGACTTTGTGAGACCCAAGGAGAGGTTGAATGCTAGATTAAAACCTAGAGAAATGACCTAGGAAGCTCAAGAATTCCGAAACTAACTGTGTTTGCTTGCTGGACTGTAACAGTTTTTTTTTCAATTCTGGACACAGACGCGCCTGTATACTTCACGGACGCGGCTTCCCGACACAGACGCTACTATGTTTAACATAGACGCGCCTCTGCGATTTTTTATCAAATGTAATGTTTGCTATTGAGCACAGACGCGATTCTGCCTTGCACAGACGCGGCTAGACAACATAGACGCTATTATGCCCGACACAGACGCGTTTCTGCAAATTTTGTGCAATTTTTCTAATATGTGAAGTTGTTGGTTGTGACCAAATCTGAATGTTTGACTATTTTTCGTGACAAGAGGACACAATGTTGTTGAGGACTCAATGTTTACAAGTGTTTAGACTCAAAATGACTCCAAGAAAAGTGTGTTGTTTGATGTAAAATTGTTTTGCATACACTTGAAGACACAAAAGACACAATGTTTTTGCTGTTTGGTCTTGAATGTTTTGAATGTTTAACATAAGTCAAGCACAATTCTTATGGCTGGCCAAGACAATAGTTGTTGATCCCACATGGGGTTTTACCCTCGAGGCTATGCTATTCAGAGCGGATACTTAGATGCTTGACCTCACTGGCTCCACCCTTGGCACTCACTTCTCGGGTCAGCCAAGCATCAGTCCCCACGAAAACTCCCCATGGCGAACTTTGTATCTCTACTAAGAACCGTATGTGTGTGGGCCACTACCAGAGGTCCGACCTCCTGCCCCAACAACTAGAAGGATTTGGGCTTCTAAAACAAAAAGGTGCTAGTAAGGGCATCCGCTTGTGTGGCCATACATGTGGCACTTTCAGCTCTGTAAATATAGAAGGCTCCCAGCCGGTAGGGGTTACGCCCTACAACTGATCAAATAAATTTGATCAAACGAGTTTATGGGGAGACATAGTGTCGGTATGAACTAATCAGCACACGTTATTCATAGTTTTCACCATGAATACATTTATTTGTAGTGGTTTGGAAGAAGATGGCTTTTCTTTTGCTACCACTTGGGTCGTTCTCTTCTCACTAGTAGTCCTAATGACCACACGGGAAGACAGGCCCTCTAAAGATTAAACAAAAAGAGCCTATTGCTCAAGACACAAAAGACAATGATTCAATTTTAGTGCACCAATTGAAGTGTTTGCTAGTCTATGAAAACAAGGCACACAATAAAAATCCAAAAACCCTTGCCAAGGTCCTGCAACAAAGAGTTGTTAGTAGTTTGGATTTGTTTGAAATAATCACCGCTTCCTGCAAGCACACAAGTTAGGTAAATTTTAAACCCAAAAGACTTTGTGAAAATAGGGGCCTTCAACCAAACGATTTAGCTTTCAAGACAAGCTGCACCAATTTTGTTAGCTAGATCTGAAAATGTTAGCTCAAAATAAACCAGATCTGAAACCCTAAATGCAAAATCCAAAAAACTGAATCAATGAAAAATGCGAAATTCAAAACTGGTGAACACAAACGCGGTTACCCTCTACACAGACGTGCCTCTGTGACACAGACGTGGTTCTGTGAAGCACAGGCACGCCCAAATAACACAGACGTGATTCCAGGACTCAGACGCATCTAAAAACAACTCAGACGCGACTTTACAACCTAGACGCGTTTTCCTAGAACCTGCAAAAATAAAAAGACGCCAATAACACAGACGTGATCCAAGATGTCGCAGACGCACCAGAAAATAAAAAACGCGATCCGAAAGTGCGCAGACGCGGAAATGTCAAAAATATTGTCGAAAACGTTAGATCTGCAACTTCAAAATACAAAATCTGCAACAAGATGTTAAATGCAAAAAGGGACAAGAGTCCCACCGGGCGTGCCAAAATGTATATGGTGAAAATGGATAATAACAATAACAATATTGAAAGGCTAAATGAATCCAACCACAAAACCATAGCCTAACAACAACAAAGATCCACCATAACATATGAAGATTACCTAAGACAATGCAAATCAAATGAAATCACAAAGATTATACCATCACATGCCTAATAGGGTTTTGATCTCCATTCTTCCTATCTCCATTGATCTTGCTTGATATATTTGCTCTCAGATTTTATGTGCACAAGAGCTCAACAAAGAACGGAATGTGGTTGCAAGTAGGATCGTAGTGTAGTCAAATGCATAAATTGATTCATTAGCATGAATGATTAGGATGATTGATTAGGGTTTGATGATGAAGGAAGCATCTCCTTATATAGAAGACACTATATGAAATGGAGGGATAAGATTGAGAGGTGTAAAAGGAGGTCGGCTATGATTAGAGGGTAGGTAAAAGAAATAATAAAATAATGAAAGGGGTAGGTAGTGTATGAATTAAGAGATGAATGACATGTGTCATAGGTATAAAAGGCTAATGAATTAATTAAATAAATAAAGATTTATTTAATTAATAGAAGGAGTGAGATCAATTAAATAAATAAGAATATTTATTTAATTTAGGAAAATGATAATTTAAATAAATAAATGTATTTATTTAAATGAGAAATAAGGCTAGAAGAGGATAAATGAATTAATTAAATAAATAAGGATTTATTTAATTAATAGAAGAATTAGGCTTAGATAATTAAATAAATAAAATATTTATTTAATTAGACTGGACAATTTTGGGTGTCTATAATACCTACACAAGAAGACCACATGCCACATTTGATGGCAATACTCAAGATCATTCTTACAATACCAATTATGTCGATGGTCATGACACATATACTCATCCTATGCTTAATGAAACTCATCATAATACCATACTAGGTGGTTCATACAATAACTGCATTCCTCTATCACCCGAACACATATATGATCAATAGCATCCTTACATTCAATACATCCCTCCTCCTCCACCCGATGGCCCAGGAATGGGAATACCTCAAAGAGACAAAGCACCACCTAGAAATGACTTGCAACAATAGATTAATGAATTGCAACAACAAATAGAAAGCATGCAAACACCAACAAAGGACTACATAATTCATGGCATATGTCCTTCTCTATTCGATAGAAGCATACCAATGCCTCATTTTCCTTCGCATTTTGTGACACCAAAGTTTGACAAGTATAGAGTAAAAGGAGATCTCAAGGCACACATTAGAGAATTTTTCACGGCTTGCATAGACTTGGCAAGAGAATACTCTTACTTAATGAGATTATTTATACAAAGTTTAGGTAGACAAGCTATGGAATGGTTTTCACAACTTCTGCCTGGGATTAAGTCATGGGGTGAATTGGAAGAGCCCTTTATACAAAATTTATTATATAACATTGAATGTGATGTATCAGTGACCACCTTGTGCAACACAAAGAAGAAAAATGGAGAATCTATTGCATCATTTTTAAAACGATGGAGAAGCTTGGCTAGTCGATGCCCTTGTCAAATTCCACAAAAGCAAATGGTTGAGATGTTTACCTAAAATGTGAACAAAGACATTGGATATGAACTTTGAAAAGCATGTTTGTCTACCTTCAAGGAAGTTATTGAAAAAGGTCTATTAGCTGAGAAGGTCCCCATTGAGCAATGCACCTACAAGTTATTTAAAGAGAACAAAGATGAAGGAAATGGAAAAGAAAAACCCCATTTTGGAATAAGAACAAAAATATCGTTAATTATGGGGTTGTGGATGTCAATATGGTAAAACCAAAGATAAATTTTCCTGGTGCTAGTTCATCTAATAATCAAGTAAATACACAAAGAAAACCAAAACCTCCAAGGAAGTATACACATTTGGGAGAACCAATTGAGAGTGCATTGAAGAAGTTGGTTGCCAATAAGCTCATTACATTACCAGAAAATCAACCATTTGAACCAATGGTAAAACCTTCATGGTGGAATGACAATGAATTTTGCAAATATCACAAGAGCAAGGACCATAAGACTAGTAATTGCCACAAATTAAAGAATCTCATTCAAGATCTTATTGACAATGGCGCAATAGAAGTTGATGGTCATACTTCCAATGAATAAAATGCGATGTTTAAGGAACCATTTCCAAAACATGATAAGGGAAGGGCCCCTAAGACATAAAATAATTCCAATTACACTAACACAACCTAAGATTACACCGTCAACCATATTACTAAATTGAACAACAATGTGTCTACCATAACCATAAAAGGAAAAAACCATGAATGCAATGTCACTACTCAAAGGGATAAAGTTAATTTACAAGGTGTTTCATCCAAAATGACTTCATCATCCAATAATCAATATGACCTTGTAGATCAATTGGGAAAGACACCCAATCTCATTTTGATCCTTGAGCTTCTACGCATTTCACCCTCACACAAAGATATTTTGGACAAAACCTTGCAAGAGACATTCATTCCTACCTCCGAATGAGGGAAAATGTCTGAGATCTTATGGAGTCAAGATCCATATTTAACTCGACATTCTCAATAGAGTACCTGAAAAACACACAAACATGCAAAGCCAAAATGATACTAAGCTAATGTATGATAAACAAGAAATTTAACTCTATTGTACTCCTATCATCAAGACTTTGTGCTTAATAATTCAAATTCTCTCAGAAAGAACTTGCACAAAGAGCCATGATGAATGAATATTTTGAAGATGAAATGCAAATGGTGCACAAAATAGAAAAACCCAAATGCAAGATAATGGAGATGCGAGAATGCAAAAGATAAACTATGTGCTAGATTGCTAGATTGCTAGATAGTTCAAATGAGAGAGGAGGTTGAGTTTTTATAGATATCCTCGGGGTGAATCCAAGCTATAGGGTGAATGTGGGATAAAATATTGGTTTAGAGGTATAAGTGTTTGTCCCATATTCATTAGGTGGATGAAATGGGTAAGAGTAGAAAATTATAAATAAAGGATGCAGTTGATATATAGGAGGTTTTAAAAATGGTTTTAATAATATAATATATTAATGGATTTTAATAAATTAATAATATATTATGACTATTATGATATAATGAGAAATAATGAAATAGTGAATATTGGTGAATGAATATTGTAGTCACATAAATCTGTCCACTTAATTAAATGAATATTTAGTATTTATTTGATTATTCAACCATCAATCAATAATTAATTAAATTAATATTTAATTAATTCATCTTAACCCTCTTCTCCTATTAATTAAATAGATTATTCAATTTATTTGATTTAATTCACTTAACCAAATTCAAACCATTAATTAAATAAATAAATCATATTTGTTTAATTTAATCTTCTCTCACATTTATTTATTTAAATCCCCCAAAATCTCATCTCTCACATTTAAATAAATTAACATTTATTTAAATCACCTTTATCCTCCACCCACTTGCATTTTCCTACAAATGCAAGTTGCACAACTATTTTAAATAAATAAATTATTTATTTAAAATCCTGTTTATCCTCACCCACTTGAAACCTTTAATGGTTTCCCTTAAAGTCTTCAAACTTAATGGCTTCCTTCTAGAGTTTTCTCAAGCCTTTAATGGTTTCCCTTAAAGTCTTCAAACTTAATGGCTTCCTTCTAGAGTCTTCTTAAGCCTTTAATGGTTTCCCTTAAAGTTTTCAAACTCAATGACTTCTTTCTAGAGTCTTCTTAAGCCTCTAATGGTTTCCCTCGAAGACTTAAAGCATTTAATGCTTTATCTTCCTTTTTCTCATATAAATAAATTAAGATTTATTTAAATAAAATTCAAAATTCACATTCACATTTAAATAAATTAATATTTATTTAAATATCTATTCAAATGCAAATTACACCATTTAATTGAAATAAATGATTCTACTTCAATTGAAAAATCCCAAAATTCCTCCCACTTGCATTCTCCTACAAAATCCACTTGCATGCCTAAATCCCTTCTAGATTCTTCTAACTCCTTCTAATTAGCCTAATCCTATCTTAATCATTGTCACATTCCTAAATAAAAGAAAGTCACTTCTCAAAAACCTCCAAAGTCTTCAATAACCATTAAAGGCTTTATGTCTTCAAATGGTTAACCTCTAAAGTCTTCCAAACCATTAAAGGCTCTTACATAACCATTTATGGTTAACTCACCTTTTACCTTTGGTTAGAGACTTTCCTCTAACTTAACCATCCTTTTGACTCATGGGTCTCTTCAAAGCATTTATTTCTTTGACTAAGGTAACCATTTAACCCTTTCACATTCATTTATCCCTTGGATAAAAGGAATATCCATTAACCTAACCCTAACCCAACCCCCTAGGGTAACCATCATGTCCCCTCAAGCATTTAATTCTCCTTTATCTCCCCTCTCAAGCCTCCTCATGGTGACACTTGTCAACATGGGATTGGGTTGAAAGTCTCACATGGATTGAATATCTTTCAATCCTAACCCTTGTTAAGATTGCTCAATCTTAACCCTTCATTTCCCCATTTCTTCTATAAATAGAACCCTTATCCTCAAGCAAAGAAGGAAGCATTAGAGTATTGTTGCTATACTGGTATTAGCATAGAGATTTTCATAGCATCACTATCTACACTTGCATAGCATTTGTTTATCACATCCAACCATCTTGAATCTCCATATGGCATCCATGGCTAGTGCTAAAAGCTGAGAGCTACACTCATTTGGGTCTTGGAGAGGGGAGAAACAAGGGAGAAGCATCAAAAGGCATCATGGAAGTATTTTAGGGAGGCTCTTCTCCTTTCTTTTGTTTTGTTAAACTTCTTTCATGCTTTTTGAAATCTCTTTTGATATGTTTGGAAGGTTTTTAGTTCTTTGCTTTGGTTTTATGGTTGAAACTAACTTATTAACATTGAACTTTGTCGTTGCCTTGTCCCCATTTCCATGACATCAAATATTATAATGTAAAGAATAATAATAATGGATAATATATTATGAATAATAGATAATAAGAATATTATATAATAAGGATCCACTTGATAATGGAAAAAAATAAGTTTAATTACGAGGACATTTTAATGAAAATTTTTATGTGTCTACACTACCAATCTAAACATGGACCAGTTTCAAGCCATGGTGGGACACCTTTCTACCCTCCATTGCCTTACATTCATAGAATCAAATGACACATGTCCACAACAGCCACACAATGCACAACTTCATACTGAAGCTTTCCTCCATAAACACCACATAAAACAAGTCTTGATAGATGGAGGAGCAAGTCTCAATATTTATATATTGAAAGCTATCTTAGCATTGGGATTGTTTGAAAAATGTTGTGCATTCTAGAAAGAAGATCACTATAAATGCCTATGATGATGAAGAACACTCCTCAAAAGGAACAATCACTCTACCTCTAAGAGTTTGACCAGTAACAAAAGATGTGGTTTTCCAAGTCCTTGATCTTGATCTCACATACAATGTACTTTTGGGATGACCTTGGATACATAAAATGAGAGCAGTACCTTCAACTTACCACCAATGCATCAATTTTCCACACAATGCAACTTAAGTCACGATCAAAGTCAATCCAAATCCATACATGTATTGCAACAATATTTGAGCAGGACTTGAAATAATAGCCCCAATAAATTGAGAAGCTAGTCCATCTTCAACATACATCGATCCAACATCTTTAGAAGTGTCCACTCCAAAGCAAGCAAAACTTAAAGGGAAATTCAAGGACAAAGGCATGGGATAATACAACCTCAATCAAACTATGTATCTAAGGAAACTAATGGACCCTCCCAAGACTTATAATAGACCACATCCTTCAAAGCAAATATCAACAATCATTATAAAATGGGATCCCACCAATTTCAAAAGATGGGGTGAAATAGAAGAAGATATCTACAAGATGATTTACAAAGAATCAAAAGAACGACCTAATCAAGACCACATCACAATACCACTCGAAAACTATGAAAAAGGCTTCAAGTTTTTAAAAAATATGGGATATGACTTAAAAGGTCCCCTTGGCCTACAAAAGAAAGGTATTGTAGAATCATTACAACCTAAATTGGTACCAAAGAAGCAAAGAACTAAGGGACTGGGTTTCACACCATTAAGATTATGTGGTCTTGATCCTCAAGCAACATTGCAAATTACTTACGCGCTTCTATCAATGACCAACAAAAATAAATATGTTATTTTATCAATTCAAATGAATGGGAATGGAGTTTCGACAAATCACCCAGTGATTATGAGCTTGCAGAAACTTTCAGATTACCTAGTGAACTCACCAAGGAAGAAAATTTTAGAGAATTATTCAAATTTGGTCAAGCATCATCAAAATCTACATCACAAGATACAAAAGAAAGTAGTGAGGCATGGATAGAGACTTTTTTGGGATCCTCAACCCCCTACATCTTGAGGCTCTAGGTGAAAACCATGAAAAGTGAGAACTCTCATTGTTGAGTGTCCTTATAGTGATATTGATTTAGATTATTTTACGATAGAGACTGATGGGGAGTGTACCAATGATGACCCCGATGACTTCATTGACATACCCAAAGATTCTTGTGTCTTTACCCTTACATCTACTGACTTTGAACACACCGATGGCCTTCCCCTCATTCACTCTCAACTCATTGATTGGGAACAACAAGAACCTCCACAACTTGATACATTTCAAAATGATGAGGTCTTCATTGATTACCTTGGCATAAGAGATGATCTTCCTCTTGGGGACCATAAAGAAGATGCAACATTGAACTCAACAGTGTGGTGTACTTTGGAGAGGATGCCAAACCTTCATGTCGCAAAAATATTAAAATAAAAATAAATAATGGGTCTTTTACTGAAAACCACATTGTGACACTTTCTCACCCAAAAAAGTAAAAAGAAAGGATGAATCCAATAGTGAAAACCTCTCTAAGGCGCTATAGGATGGAAGGTTTGACACCCGCCCCATGAAATCATATCAAGAGAAGTCATCTATGTTGATTGAAGAGACCATCAAAACAAACATTGGGATAGAAGAGGTAGCACATTACATTTCCCTGGCACAATCATTGACAAAAATTAAGCGACCAAAGCTCACCAAGTTCTTCACAAAGAGACAGATAAATTTTGCATGGTCATATGTAGATATGCCTAGACTTGTTACTAACTTGGTTATGCATCACTTGACAGTTACTCCAGGTGCCAAACCAGTCAGACATAAATTGTGAAAGATACATCCACAAATGGCATTTCTAATGAAAGTTGAGCTTAAAAAGTTGTTGGATGTTGGATTCATCAAGCTAATCGACTATCTCAAATGTATTTCCAATATTGTACCTATCAGCAAACCAGATGGCAACATAAGGATATGTACTAATTTCAAAGATATAAACAAGGCTAATCCCAAGAATGACTTCCCATTACCAAACCATGACTTTATCATCGATCTCACGACTTGTCATGCAATGTTATCACTTCTGAATGAATTCTCTAGATATAATTAGATTAAGATAGCACCTGAAGATCCACACAAGACAACATTCACGTGTTCAAGCGTTACCTTTTGTTGGAACATCATGCCCTTTGGATTGAAGAAGGTAGGTGCCACATATCAGAGAACAATGACAACAATCTTTCATGACATCATGCATGTTACCATGGAGGAATATGTAGATGATCTTTTAGGAAAATTAGTTACAAGAGAAGAATATTTGTATGTCCTATCAGTGGTTTTTGATTGCTTGGAGAAGTATAAAGTCAGATTGAATCCCAAGAAATTTGCCTTTGGAGTAACCTCTAGGAAACTCTTAAGATACATAGTTTCACAATGAGGTATTCTAGTAGGTCTAGAAAAATTGAAAGCAATTTTAGAGATGCCACCTCCTAAGAACATCAGTCAACTTAGATCATTGCAAGGAAAACTCCAGTCAATTCGCAAATTCATAGCATAACTCACAGATAAGGGTCACCCATTTCAAAATTTGCTTCACAAGAACATAAAATTTAAGTGAGATGACAAATTCCAACAAGCTTTTCAATTTCTTAAGGACTATCTCTTAAATTCACCAGTTCTTATGCCACCAATTCAAGGAAAACCTCTATTACTCTACATATCGACAACGAAGACAACACTGGGGGCACTTTTGGCACAACAAGCCCATGACGGAGAAGAAAGAGTTATCTACTACATTAGTCGTACATTGGTTGGATATGAGCTTAATTACACTTCAATTAAGCGTGTGTGTCTTGACGTCATTTTTTGTTTGCAAAAGTTGCATCATTACATGCTAACTCATAAAATAAAGCTCGTAGCAATAATTGATCCACTAAAATATCTACTCAATAGAGAAACTCTCATAGGCAGACTGGCTAAGTGGGTCATGATGTTAAGTGAATTTGACATCGATTATGTTGACCAAAAAGCTATCAACAGACAAGTCATTGCAGACCAACTTGCAAATGCAACGATGACCGACAATTCTCCTCTTGTATCAGAATTTCTAGACAAATCCATCTTCACAGTGACAAAGTCAAGATTATGGCAACTATAATTTCATGGATCTCTTACACAACATGGAGAAAGAGTAGGCATACTATTCATCACACCTCAAGAAGATTCTATTCCTAAATCATATCGGCTATCCTTCCCTTGGACAAACAATATCACATAATATAAGCCATTGACAATAGGTCTACCATTTGCAGTTCAGTGGAAGATTCAAGAGCTTCACATTTTGGGGACTCTCAACTTGTAATTCATCAGACAAATGATGATTATCAAACCAAAGACGTAAAAATAATGCCTTATAAGAAAACGGTGGACAATTTCAAAAAGTATTTTGCAGAGATAGTATTTGAGAAAATACCAAGAGACAACAATCGAGTTGTAAATGTTATACCATTACTTCCCTAATCAAAATGCCACAAAATATGACCTATTGTGAGTTCTTGGTGGATAATCTTTTGGTCCCTGCATATGAGATCACTCCATCAAAATTAATATGTTATTGGTTTCGATTCCCCTTGGTACAACAATATTTTCACTTACCTTCGTGATAACACCCTTCCACTTGACCTTTCTAATTATCAACATCATACCTTTATCTACCAAACCTCCCACTAAATCATCATAGTCAACACACTTTACCAATGGGTTCTTGATGGTACTCTTCTTAGATAGTGAGGAAGTTCAAATTGCATTGTGTGAAGTCCATGAAGGTATATGTGGGGATCACTTTAGTGGTCCAACCTTAGCTAAGAAACTTATGAGAACTGGTTACTGCTGGCCTACAATGGAAAAAGACTCATACCAGTTTGTCAAGAAATGCAAGCAATGTCAGATTCATGGAGACCTAGTTCATGCACCAACACAAGAACTTTAGCCAATCTCTACTCCATGGCCCTTTTGTTCGTTGGAAATTTATCTTGTGGACAAGATTCACCCTCCATCATCCAACGACCGCAACTTCATTATCTGGATTACTGAGTATTTCACGAAGTGGATTGAGGCCATCTTTCTCACCCAAATCATTGCTAAGAAGAATGCAACTCTCATACTTAATTACATCATTTACAGATATAGTGTTCCCATTTTCATCATCACGGACAATGGACATCCTGTCAAAAATCAAGATGTTTGTGAGCTTTGTGACTGATTCTACATCCACCACTGCTTCTCCACTCCATAGTTTCTCCAAGGTAATGGTCAAGTCGAGGCATCTAACAAAACTATTCTCATAATCCTTGAAAAGACAGTTGATGACACTGGCTGCGATAGACACATAGGTGTCCAAGTTTGTCTCCTATGCTTGATTCTTCATCTGCAACACCTAGATCCATTTCTTGCACACAAAAGAAGGGAAATTGTGTTATAGATAGGTGTTTTCCTAAGTCAAACTGGTTTGGAATTAACCCTATAATTTAATTGAAATTGAAATGGAAATGCTTAATTGAAATGATTCACTGAATTGATTATACCTGCAATTGATGATGCAATGTCCTTAGGATAAGTCTTCCATGTGTTGATGCAATAACATGATAAATCCCCTAAAATCATAATTCAAGATGCCTTGATGTAGCTTGTTAATCCTTGAATTAGATATGCTCTTGAAGTGTTGTTCTTGAATGAAACTTGTAGATGCAAGAATGTGATAATAATTTTGGTGTGATGGCAAAAATATACATGGATGTGATTGGGAAAGGTTCTATTGCCATTGGGGATAACTCCTTCAATGATGTGTTGTGTGTACCCCATTTGACAAACAATCTTCTTTCCATCTATCAAATCACACATGGGGCAACAAAGAAAAATGTGGAGTTCACACATGAGTCAGTTATCATTAGAGACTTGGAGAGTAGAGCTATCATTGTGATTGGGGTGGTGGATCATGCATCTCGATTATATTCCTTTTTTCAGATTTTGTTCCTATTGATGAGGATGATTTTACATATGATGATCACACTTCTTGTGATGATTCAAAGTTTGAGGAGAACTTTGGGTACCTGAACTTGGGGATTCTCACATGTGACCCCGTTCTTGAGCCATGCATTTTATCTCCTCCTCTTGATATCACATCACCTATTGCACCTGATGATGTAGTTGATGAGACAATTTTGCCTTCTTGTGATTCAGTGCAGTAGGGTATATCTTGTCTTCTAGCTTCAGTTCATTGGGATGATTACTTGACAGACATTGCAAGTTTATTTGTTGAGTCCTACATTGCAGATTTGGGAGACATCATTGATGATATTCATCTTCTCTTTGATGAAGATGACCCTTCTTCGATTGTTGCAAGGGAAAACTCTTACCCTCTTGTTCATTCTCTACATGATCATTCTTTTGAGGTTGACATGATTGTGGATTCTTATGTACAATAGTTGGAGGAGGTATCTTTATCCTTAGAGGAGACATGTGAGTCTTTGGATATTGTTCTACTTTTATCCCCACTAGATCTTGGAGTGCCTTACAGCAGTGTGGATCAATACACCACCTTTAGAGGGGGTAACTTTCAACATCAACATGGCGACACTTGAGCAATTTTCAAAGACTTCATTCATTATGAGTTTTTTTCCTACATCTTCCCTTCATGATTGGGGAGACTTCATGGATACACCTTTGGTTTTGTTTCTTCCCAAGGGGAGGAATCTTGTTTGACGATCGTGGAGCAATTTCTTCATTCAATTTCGAGCTTCTACCATTCGTGCATATTCTACATTGAGGGAGGGCTACTTAGTCTCTCTTCCTTGTCTTATTCTTCTTCTCTCGTATGGGGGGGACATTTTCCTCACGTGGGGTTTGATCCTTCACATGCTTCTTTGAGATCTATCTGTATAGTTTTCATCTCTCTTTTGGGGGAGGGTTTTTTCCCATTGCTTTTTTCTCTCTTTCCTCGCTTTTTGGGAGATTGCATTTGCATTTGTACATGGGTACCTAACATGGCCTTGTAGCTGGGACCCATCTTGCATTGCTTAGTTGCATTGTAGACTTAAGTGCATTCCCCTTAGTTGCACTTAAGGGTGGGTGTTGGTGTAATTATTATTCATGTTGGATATAATTACACTTTACTTAAGTTTACTTAGGTACATGCATAACATTGTTGTTTTCATATGAGACACTTAGGGAGTTGTGCATACATTGGGAGTGTGTATGTAGGAGAATTTCCACCTTTTATGGTGTGATCTTGTTGTTACATTCCACCTTCGATGGGTTATCCACCTCATCTGGAATATTTTACTATTCCTACTACCTACCCCTACCTGCCCTTGCATCTTATTGAGCCACATGTCATCATTGTTTGCTCTCTTGTCTCTTAGCCTTGCCTTTATAAGCAGGCTCATCATTCATTGTATGTAATTCTTGTTGATCCAGTTGATCTCTTTTGCATCTTGATAGGAATACAGTTTATTCTTGTCATATTTTATCTCTCTTGTCATTGTGATATCTATTGGTCTCTTTGATCTTGGTTGCTTCAAGCATAATCTCACAAATAATGTGATAGATTATGAAATGAATTGAGAGGGATGAATTATATAGGGATTTCATAAAAAAATCACATCTACACTGACCTAAAATTATAATATTTTCACATTGGAGAAATTTTCAGATAGGGTAGAACCTTCATATTATCCTCCAAAAATTTGAGGCAAAAAGTATTGGACTTAGATGCTCGAGTTGTCCTAGTCCCAACAATTTTAGCCTGAATTTGTAGGTATGTGAGATAATAGGGTTATAATGCCAAAATTAAGTTTGTATGAAAATATACAATGTTAGATGGGTGAAACATGTCTTGAGATTTGAAATTGGGTAAGATTTATAATAAATCAGGATAATAAAAGATAAAGAGAACACCTAGCAAGAAGGGCCCAAATATGAGTATGATGATGTATTAAAAAGTGAAATAGGACTCATAATATAAAATAAACTACAGTTAAGGTCCTATAATGCATAGAGGAATGGTAAATACTAAAATGGGTGCTAGGAAAGAGTGAAATTGGACACCCTAATTAAAGGCACGTACAATTAATGATGCTACAATAGGCTAATATGGTGACCAAGATAGATATGAGGTAGCATGGAGGGTTACAAACTTGTGGAGCTCATTAGAGGATTCTTGAAGATAATCATGTTACTATTTACTAAGTTGTCATTAGTTTTATGTCCAAAGTCATTCTATATACTCTAGTCGGTTATTACTACTAAAACATTCAGTCGGTAAGCATAGAGCAGTCGGTTACAGAAGTTACAAGTCACAAAGTTTAGTATACACCGAGTTGTCTACCAAGTAACGTTCTATGACTACCGAGCAGAAAAGATGGTATACCGAGTTAATACACACCAAGTGAAATGTGTTACTAGATTCATTGAACGTAGACACATATGGGAAACATGTTACAAAGATCGAGGAACAAGAAACCGTTAACACATTGGAAACTACACTTACAGATTTATATGATTTTGAGGACATCTATCCAATGAAATAATTTGTATGGTTATTCATTCTATGAATCATGTTTGTAAGATCGAAGCATGAACAGATCACTGTCATAAGAGATCTATTTATACAGCATGAATTGAGGATCAAAAATGTGTGTGTGAAGCAAGACATATGTAAAAACAAAATCATGGGAAAGCACTAAGTGTTATGACTATTACGATTGACAAAGATACACAGAGGTCACCGAGAAGGATTTCAGAGAACAGTCAAGGAACGAAGTAAACAAATAGGTTTACCGAGTTAATTTATGATTTACCGAGGTATGCTATAAGCAAGGTAATTTCATTTTGAGCACATAGAATCTGCTATAACATTTCAGATGTGAAGTTGCATATATTTTGTAAGATTTTGATTGTAATATTTTGAGTTGTAAGAGAAACCTTTAACAGGGTAAAAGACTCTAACAAAGTCTATAAATTGTAAAGCCTTTAACCAAGTGCAACATTTAGAATATGTGTTGTAAAATCCTTTAGCAAGGTAGATCTAAAGATCTTGATACTCCTAATAGGGTAAGCTATCAGAAATAGCTAAACATGTAGCTCTAACCAAGCAACCTTTATTATTGCAGTAGTGAAGTTGTGGGTGCCATCCCCACCACAGTTTTTCTCTCTAACAAGGAGTTTCTGCGTAACCAAAATATATGTGTTATGGAGTGAATCATGTATGATTGTTATTTATTTGTTTTAGCATTATATTATGTTACAACAGTTTTCAGTTTATGCTTAACAAGAAAGTTATTGTTGAAGAAAAGATTTGAAGTACTAATTCACCCCTCCCCTCTCAGTACATTAGCTTTCCATATTGGACCTAACAATTGGTATTAGAGCTTTAATCTTGGAAAAGGGTTTAACTGCCTAAAGAGAAAGATCTTATCAATGGAAGGATACAAACAATCTCGGAGAATTGTGAATCTTCAAAATGAATTGGATCATGCTAATCAAGTGATTTCAGACATGCAGAAACAAATGCAAAGATCATTGAAAGTTAGAAGAAGATTGTCTAATGATTTGCAGAACTCTCAAGAGCTGGTGGAACAAATTGAGACATCATCTGAGAACAATATATCTGAAGAGACTGAAGAAATGATTGGAGCATTGAAAGAAAAGAACAAAGCATTGACTAGTTAGCTAAAAGCAATGAAAAGAGATCATGAGTACTTCAGCACACAGATGTCTGAAAATCTTGATGCATTGAGGACATCTGAGGATAACATAAGAGATTTGGAAAGGGAAAAACAACAGCTTGAAGCATTAGTGTCTGAAAAGAATGATGAAATCATAAGGATGACTAGAATTCAAAGTAATTTGTTTGATCAATTGGGTTATGCACATCATGAAGCAAATCTGAAAGAAAATGAGAATCAAGCATTGAAAATTGAAATATCAAGATTGACCGATGAAATTGAAATAGAGATGAAATCCAAAGAAACACTGAAGAAGAGTTATGAGGCATCAAATATGTTGGATGAGCAACTAACTACAAGAAGACCCAACAAAGATGCAGGACTTGGTTACAAAGGAAAAGATTCTACCAAGAAAGGAATCCACATCACCGAGAGAGGAGAATCATCAAAACAAGCTGGGAACAAGAAGAACATCAAAGGAAAGAAGCCTATTTGCAACTATTGTGGAAAACAAGGACATACTGCCAACATGTGCCAAATCAGAAAAGGTAAGCAACCGAATGTCACTAGGTCCAATGGTTATTGTTACAATTGCAATAAATATGGTCACACATCTAACCAATGTAGGACAAAGTCTGCTAGCAATTATCATAAGGCAAAATTTAAAGGGTTTTGTAAAAATTGCAATAGATATGGACACAGTACCGAGAAGTGTTGGTTTAAGCAGAAGAACTATATGTGGTCTGCACATCGAGCAAATACTAGAGGTTACCGAACTCACACAGATCTTAACCGACAGTATACTGCAGTACCATGGGATTACAATACAAGGATATGGTGTGAATGTTGTGGAAGATATGGACAAATAAGTGCCAACTACTTTATAAGGTTTGGAATGAACAACCGAAGATCATGGAGAAATCCTGGTATGGCATGTTTTCATTGTCACAAAGTTGGACACTTGGCCAGAGATTGCAGAGATCAACCCAGAGGAGATACTGAGGAAATAAGAAGCAAATTACAGATGACTTGGAAAAAGAAGGAAAATGTGTCAACTAATGAAGAAAGCACCTTACCTACCAAGTTAGGTGCATCTATTCCAAATTAATCGGTAAAGGTATGAAGGGACTGCATTCTCTCAAGGTTAAAATCTTAACAGTTCCTATTTTATCATGTACTTAATTCAAAATCTGCATAGCTAAGATGCATTAGCAAGTTTGAAATTTTATCAAGTCTTTTGGAGCACTAGTCAAGTCAGTAAATGCAGGAAGCCTATCAAGTCGGTAAATGCAGGAAGTCTGGCTACTCGGTAAAAGCATAAAAAGGAAGGTAAATCAGTTTAGTAGAACCGAGTGCATTTAATGTTTTCTAACCTAACTGCACGGAGCTCGATAAGGTAAAATGTGTACTTAAAGCTTTTGTGTGGTCATTTTACACTTACCAAGTTTTTAGAAAGTAGAGCGAAGCGATTCAAGGCAATCAAATCTCTTCTGAAGCGAAATTCGAGGTATTTATATCAATCACAACGCATTGTCAAGCAAGTTAACTGATCATATCAGTTGTGAATATCTATTTTATATTTACTAAGTGGAAAGCGTCTGTTGGCTAAAATTTTTCAAACCCTAAGGCTCTTTCGTTAGTGATTATCCAAAGTTTGAAATGGCTCCTAAGATTCGGAAACCTGTTGTTGTTGAGAACATTGAGAAGCCCTTACTGAAATACTCTCTACCTCCCAAAGTAGCATTTGAATCGGATGATAAAATTGCATTTTCACTCATTCCGGATAGCATTTTATTAGTTGAGGATGTCAGATTCTTCACTAAGTGTCATGTTGAGGAACTAGGTCACACAAAGATCAAGGACACATATGATGAATTGTGTACCGATGGAAAACTGGATAGCAAGTTTGAACATATTAAAATCAAGGGATTGACCGAAGCCCTAACCTACCCGCGAGTCTTCAAACCCCAATGGGTTAAATTTATTTTGAGCAGATTTCATGATGACTTTATGTGGTTAGAGGAGCAACCATTCAAGATCACCAAGGAAATCATCCACCTGATCACCGGTTACCCTATTTTTGACCATCCCCGAGCTCAGAAAATGATTTCACAGAAGGAATTGATCACTTTAACCGGAGTTGAATCTGACTGCAGAGGTCTGAAACTGAACAATATCACAGATGCAGAGCTGAAGTTTGCAATTAGAGTCATAGGTTATTGTTTCTTTCAATCGGCAAGGGAAAACAGTGTACCCTGTGCTGCTGTTGATTTAGCCTATAAAATTGTGAAGAAAGGTATGAAGATTGATCTATGCGAAGTGTTGTTGAAAAATCTGTTTGAAAATCTGAACACCATAAGGAAGCTGAAGAAGAACAACTCGACAAACACACTGAAGTTTGGATCACTTTTGGTATGCATGTTTTTCTATTTTGAGAAATTCTTTCCATCAGTCGGTAATGTAGTTTGGGAGCTACACCGACCAATCACCCATCAAATCAATGAATTCATCAAACAGCTAGGTGATAACTTCAATGAGATTATGGATGATTATTTTAGCAAGTTTCAGGAAAAGATGTGCAACAGGCACATGATACCACCCCAGTTAGTGGAAAAATATAAGGACAATATATGTTTTGAAGTGGACACCAACTACTGCTATGTCAATGCGGTAGAACTGAGAACTCAATATTTGCTGCCTATGGGTTATGATATTGATTTTGATATTACACAGCAGCAGATAGATGCCTTTCTTGCACTGCCAAGGCATGCTACCGAGATCAGATACTGTACATAAGAAGAAGTTAAAGAAAAAATCAAAATGAGCATTGTAGTACCAAAGGCTACAAGGAAAGCAACAAAAATGACTAAAGCATTAACGGCAAAATTTGGAGAAGGTTCTTCCTCCACTCCTGTCAAGAGCGTTCAAGTCATCACTGAGGAGGAATCTGAAGCCCAAGAAGCAGCTATTACATTGAGCACCGAGTTGCCAAAAGTGAAAATTTTGAAAAGGAAGAAATAGGATACATCACAGGTATCACCTACTCCTCCAATGAAGTGCCCCAATACTAGATCATCTGCAGTATCACCAAGTAAGAAGTAGAAAAATGTTGCAATGCCTAAGGTAACAAAAACTTATAAGAAGTCTAATTGGAGACTCATTTTAAATAAAGAGTCAAGTGACACCGAATCTGAAGACAAAAATAAATTTCAGATTGTCAAAAGAAAAAAGGAAGATGTACATAGTGTTGATAATTTTTGTGCCAATTTGAAACAATATGGTGGATTTGGAGCATTCAGATATGTAAAATATGACTCCAGATCTGATGCAAAAAAGAGACAAATAGAAGAAGTTGTAATCTGCACTCTTCTGAAATTCCGATTAGTCCCACTAGAAGTAACTAATTCTCTTCCAAAAGCATTGTATTTACATATTGATAACAAGTGGAAATATGCCATGGACTCAGAAAAGAAGATGAGAGAAAGAAATCTGGTACATCTCTTTCCAGACATGTCGGTAGATGAGATAAATGAACATCTGAAAAACTACCACACAAACTTCCTAGTCAAGCAAAGAGCCTTGAAACTGGTGAATGGCCTTTATCTTGAAGTAGAGAATGAGACAAAAGAAAAATGGCAAGAAATATTTTGAATCAAGAGTACTGATGAGCAAGGTGAAGTTGAAATAGTGGATATCACCGAGCAAGATCCCACTGAAACTATACAACCTGATGAGGATGTCATGGATACCGAGGTATAGGAACAAGAAATGATAGAAGGGAATGCTTATGCCAAATTGGTATCAAGTGAGTCAGTTTTGGAACATGTCAAGTCCTATCCTCCAGTAAGTCAACATGTTTCAACCGAGACACCTCAGGATACTGAACAAGGAAAAGAGGGTCACCAGTCTACAGAAGGAGAAGCTACTTCTCAGGCCATCGGGGAACAAAATTCTCAAGCCCCTTCAAGTACTAACAATGTTACAACTGAGACCCCAAGCAAGGATTCACCGAAGGCTACATCTGAGGCTAAAGAAATTGACAAAAGTGTTTGGTGCAAGAGCACCTAGGCCTCATTTTCAACACAGGTTTGAGAGTAAGTTTGTTTTTCATTAGCTTTGAGTGGGAATGGTTGTTTAAGTTGTTTTTGTGTTTCTTTAAGTTGTTTGGATGAGTTTTGAACTCATTATGTGGTTTTGATTTCCTGTTTTCATCTTTTGCTCAAAATTGCCAGTTTTGGAGTTGCTTGGCAAAATGTTGTAAAAGTGAGTTTTTTATGTTGTTTTGTTTTGAAAAGGTCTAGGCAAGTTTTTTGTTTGGTTTTTAGGTGTGAGAAGTGTTCTTAGGTGTTTTGTGGGTTTTGAGATCAACCCTACACCTTCTAGGCATCAAAAGTTGTCATTTAGGCATCCAAAATGTCAAATTTAGTGTTCTTGGACATGTACCTGTCTGTACAGGAGGTTAACCAACCTAGAATGGTATTTATTCTCTTGTTGGAACTATTGTAAGGGTTGTTCAATCGGAGTTATCAATCATTTTGAAAGTTTGCCCTCATTTTACCTTGTTTTTCCCTAGTTTCTAACTTGATGTGAGCAACAGTTCGTACACCTGCTATACTTTTCCGTACTATTCTTGCATTTTTAGTTTCCACTATGTTTTCTTAAACTTCTCCCTTTGGTGGCATCAAATTTGATTAAGTTTTGAGGTTGTAGCAAAATTGGTTTGATTTGACAGTTTCACTGCCCTGTCTAGGAATTTGGGCAAGGATGCTTGACCAACTTGGTTTCTTGAAGTCCTAAAAAGTTCATGGCTTCTCAAGAACCATTTGGTCAATTTTTAAATTATGTAAATATGTGTTTTGGTTTCAAGAGTGCGGGTACAAGGAGTTTTGTGGCCATGGAGCCCTAGGCAAGTATGCCATTTGGCTAGGGTCTTGCATAAGTTTGATTCTTTGCTCTCCCATAGCAATTGCATTCTTTTGGTGAATAGACCTGTTTGATGTCCAAGTGTTATATGCAAAAAAAGAGGCTTCCTAAGCCTAGAAAAGGAGGGTTATATGTTTTAGTTTGGTGAATTGTAAACCAAAACAGTGAGTCATTGTTTGGTAGTAGTTTTTCTTCCTTGTTTGCTCTCCATCATTCATTGGTGTGTGAAAACCTTTGTCAATACTTTGTTTATTTGAAAACAAGAACAAAGAGAGGTGTAAGCCCTGCCCATGGGGATTGTAAATTCCAAGATCAAACAATGATCTCTTTAGGCAAAATGAAAAACGCCCAGCAGGTTGTCACAGTCATCTAGGACTGATTCTTACAATGTTTTGAAGATTGTACATGTAATCTCCCTTTTAAATTTGTAGGTATGAAGGATATTAATCATAAAGAGGTAGAGAAATGTCAAGAAAGCACAAAGTAGTCCTTTGAAATGGAGTTTTAACAGTGTGAAATGCAGGTCCAATGTGAAAAAGGCAGTGAAAGGGCAAAATGCAGTCATATTTAGCTTGACAGTGAACTATTTGTTAATTTGTAATTGCCTAATGCCTTTTGTGTAGGGAAAATTGAATTCCTTCTTGTGTCTAATGTTGGCCATGTTCAAATTCTTCAATTTTTAATTGGAATTCTTGCAAAGTTGTGTTTGTAGAAGGCAAAAAGTGAAAAGTTGTCAAATGTTGCATTTCCCTTTTGTGCATTTTGTGAAAATCTTGTTCTTCACCTTGTGAGGTTTAAACCTTCTTCTTTATGGCCTGGTTAGTCAATAGAAAGGTATAATTAAGTGTTCTTAAGTCATTTGGAGGATCTCAAGTTTGAAATTTGGTTTTTGCCAACAAGGCCTACCAAAACCCTCTTTTTATGCCCATTTTTGGGACAGTCACGGAGAAGGCTTTAGGGACCCCTAAACTTGGTAAATCTTCAAGAACCCCCAAAAGGGTATCCAAATATGTGATTCTTTTAGTTAGGAAGTCAATCTCTTGAGCAAGGTGAGCACAAAACCCCAAAAGGAGGGTTATTTGCTTGTAGCCTTTTTAGGCCTCAAAATTGAGTTTTTATCAAATCGGGTACACAAATGGTGGATGTAAAACACAAAATACATCAATGCTAGTTGAAACAAGTTGTCCTCATATGAATTTAACACTTTTTGTGTGGTAGACTCCAAAAACTTAGTTTTAGCACTTGAGGAGGACTTCTACATCTCAAAACATAGAAGACAAAAGACACCATTGGGAGCAAAACTTGGTATCAATGTGTAAACCAATAAAAGGAGACCTTGTGCAGTCAGGGAGAAGGTTAGGGATAGAGGAATGAAAGCCAAGAGAATGAATAAGGAGTTAGTTTACCAAGCCAGAGTGATTTGGGGTTGAAGCCCTTGAGCAACCAAGAAGTCTTGTCTTAGGGAGGTGGATCAAGAGGAAGTTTCAGGTTGTCTATGAACCTTTGCACTCTGATTACAACAACAATACCTTGAAATTAGTAAGGACCTATACTTAGTGAACATACAAGTCACTTGAGCATTCCACTTGCACTACCTCCCTATCAGTGTTGCCTCTACCGAGCAACCTACCGAGGGTGAACAAGCCGCCCAAGCCCAAGCCATTGTATTAGTTCAACCGGTGAAAGCCTCCTCCTCTAAAGAAAAGAAAATGAAAAAGCATAGTTTCAAGTTAGATTTTTCAAAACCAATTGTGTTGCCAAATGTAGACATATCCAAATTAAAAGGGCAAGCACTTATTGAATTCAGTGAACTATGCAAAGACAAAGCAGAACAAGAGAAACAAATGGCTATACAAAAGAAAAATAGAGTACTTCAGAAGGTCAAAGCACTCTTAACAGAAATGCTACCTGAAGCTACATTGACAAAAGATGCAGCCATCCATATTCAACTGGATGAACTCCTCAATCAGATCGAGACATCTGGAGTAGACGCATCTGAATACCTGAGCAAATTGAAGGACAAAGAGCTCAGTACAAAAATGATTGAAGAGGTACATAAAGCCATTGCTATCGGTAAAGTAAAACTTGTCAAATTTATTGCTGAGTTGTCCCCTCAACTCAAGCACATTCTTTATTTATTTCAGAAACTCTATACATTTTCTTTATTCATTAAAAATATCAAGAATAAAATAGAAGTGATTGAGAAAGAGATCATTGATCTCTCCAATAAATTGACCACTGAGCCAAATTCTATTCAGAATTTCTATACCAAGTTACAAACGCTCATGGCTCAACAATTGGAACTTAGGAATGAAGAGCACAAAATAAGGATGGACATTATGACTCTTAAAACCTTATTCATTCCACACTTGTCCTTCGTCCAAGAACAGATCAACAAGGCTACCTCCTTATCCACTCAGCAAGAGGGAAGCACTTTCGATGGTCTGATTTCACTATTAGCTGATATTATAGCTTAGAATTCACTCATGGATAGTGTCAAGGATACACTCTCTGCCGCTCTCACCGATGCAAGAACAAAGTATAAATCCATTTTTTACCAGTTGCCTCCACCGAATGGTAACTAGTTTTTATGTTTGTCAAAAAGGGGGAGTATAGTGTATTACAAGAGGAGTATACCAAGTAGACCAACATATTCGAGTATACAGATAATTTTGACAAGAGGAGCATTGATCACCGAGCAGCGAACCGAGCAGTGAATACAGAATATTGATCACAACGCATGCATAATTAGAGTTATGTATAGTATATTGATAAGGAGAGTATATCTGAGTATACTATTTTATTGACAATTGTATATACTGTCAGTTTAGTCTAATTTTGTAAGTATATAGATTTTTTGAGTTATGACTTTGAAAGAAGTTTTGTCAAACATTTCAAAACTAATGTCAAAAGGGGAGATTGTTACTATTTACTAAGTTGTCATTAGTTTTATGTCCAAATTCATTCTATATACTCTAGTCGGTTATTACTACCAAAACATTCAGTCAGTAAGCACAGAGCAGTCGGTTACAGAAGTTACAAGTCACAAAGTTTAGTATACACCGAGCTATCTACCGAGTAACGTTCTATGACTACCGAGTAGCAAAGATGGTATATCGAGTTAATACACACCAAGTGAAACGTGTTACCAGATTCATTGAACCTAGACACATATGGGAAACGTGTTACAAAGATCAAGGAACAAGAAACCGTTAACACATTGGAAATTGCACCTATAGATTTTATATGATTTTGAGGACATCTATCCAATGAAATAATTTGTATGGTTATTCATTCGAAGAATCATGTTTGTAAGATAGAAGCATGAACAGATCACCGTCATAAGAGATCTATTTATACCGGATGAATTGAGGATCAAAAATGTGTGTGTGAAGCAAGACATATGTAAAAACCAAAATCATGGGAAAGCACTAAGTGTTATGACTGTTATGATTGACAGAGATACACAAAGGTCACTGAGAAGGATTTTAGAGAATAGTCAAGGAACAGAGTAAATAGATAGGTTTACTGAGTTAATTTATGATTTACTGAGGTATGCTATAAGCAAGGTAATTTCATTTTGAGCACATAGAATCTGCTATAACATTTCAGATGTGAAGTTGCAGATATTTTGTAAGATTTTGGTTGTAATATTTTGAGTTGTAAGAGAAACCTTTAACAGGGTAAAAGACTCTAACAAAGTCTATAAATTGTAAATCCTTTAACCAGGTGTAGCAATTAGAATATGTGTTGTAAAATCCTTCAGCAAGGTAGATCTAAAGATCTTGATACTCCTAACAGGGTAAGCTATCAGAAATAGCTAAACATGTAGCTCTAACCGAGCAACCTTTATTATTGCAGTAGTGAAGTTGTGGGTGCCATCCCCACCGTAGTTTCTCTCTCTAACAAGGAGTTTCTGCGTAACCAAAATATATGTGTTATGGAGTGAATCATGTATGATTGTTATTTATTTGTTTTAGCATTATATTATGTTACAGTAGTTTTCGGTTTATGCTTAACAGTAAAGTTATTGTTGAAGAAAAAATTTGAAGTACTGATTCACCCCTCCCCTCTCAGTACATTAGCTTTCCATATTGGACCTAACAAATCATTTCTATTCCCTAAAAAAACATTCATGTGGAAGATAGAGAAGTTAATAGGTCTGTTTGTTTTATGAAACCGTATCACTAGCAAGAGGAGATAATTGTAGTCTTTATTTTGGTATGCATTTTGGTGATGATTTCTTATGTATTCACATAAAAAATGCATTTATAATAATTTATATGAGATTTGTATCAATTTTAAAAAGGAAATATAGGTGCGTTGTGATAGTCCTGAAGGGTCTCCTCTTGGGTTTGTGGATAAAGATGAAGCAATATGTATGGTTAAAAGTTATTTTAAAGTTTTGTAATCAAGGTTTCTCATAACATAACAATAAAATATTATAAAAGTTATAATATACAATGAATATGTTTCATAAGACTTCTATTTGAGTTTCAATGTGCTAATATTTTTGATGATTTGTGAAGGAAATCATACATGCTTGAGATATCTTAATTAAATTTGTTATTAACATATAGATGATATTCAAATTTACATTGTCCCTCATTTGAGTTGAAGATATATTACCCATCAAGTCTTAAGGAAGTGATATAATCTTTGTCATTATGAACATTCAAACTTTGTGATGAGAAATATTAAATTCTCTTATTAAATCCTGGCACTTTTCCATGAAGGAGTAGTGAAGAGATTATAACATTGAGGATCTAAAAGCACCTATGAGAAATTTCACAATCATGAAGGTAGTGTGTCTTGATAAATGGAAGATAAAATGTGACACAAGCAATACGAATGCTCAAAGAGTTATCACAATGATTACAACACCTTTAAAGCTACATGCCAATGCAAGGAAGAAGATTCAATGTTAAAGTAAGGACCATGCAAAAGAATGGATAGAGTTTTAGAGTTACAATTTTTCATGAAAAGTTCTTATCATGTGTGGGTTTGTCTTTTTAGCCTTGGGGTTTTACTTTAAACTTCATAAACTCTCAAATAGAGGGTTGTAGCGTCCTAAAATTGCGACACTTGCAATTTCGACTGCATTTGGTCTTCACGATGGCGGTGCAACGTTGAACCTGAATGGAGACCCTGAAACTTGTTTACGACAACAAAAACTGCATTTTTCAGCACCCTGGCCTGATCCTCCTTGCACCCTGCTATCCCGGGAGGTGGGACCATGGCGCCCAACGCCCTGGTCCCTAGCCCTATTTTGGGCCCGGTCTCTTTTGGGCATCGGGTCTTTAAGTTTGCAATTCAGGAAATAATGTTTCCTGGTCAGCCCAAGGTCGGAAAAATCAGTCTATCAGCCCTAATTGACAAGTATATAAACTACATTTCCCCTCCCATTTGAGGAGGCAAGGAAAAGGAAGGAAAATATATGCAAGCAAGAGGCGGAAGCGATATTCAAACATTCAAACATTCAAGCATTCAAGCATTCCTTCAAACAATTGAGCATTCTAAGTCTCCATTCAAGGCTAGGTGTTGCATTCAAGACAAGGATTCAACCATTGAAGAGGAGATCACCTACAACACATAACACATAACATACATTACACCTTCGCATAGACGAACATATCCCCCTTCGTTTCGCGGATTTTTCGAAGGACCGTGTGCACGCCGGGCGCCATCGTCCCGTCAACTTTCGCCCAAATTTGCAGAACAACATCATCTCGACATTTTACTACTAATTCCAGGTCCGCAGCTTCATCCCGTATCCCTATCTCTGTTTATAAGCGAATCTTTCTTACTTTACATGCATTCCTAGTTCAACCTTTCTATCTACATTCTTTACAAAAGAGGGTATCCTTGATGTCTCAACCCTTGAAACTCATTTAGAATCCAATCCTGCATTGTGTGGGATTGGATCTTGTGGGTTTCAACCCCTCTTTTGAATGTAAAGTCCCTCCTAAATGAAAACCGTCAATCCTAGTGACCCCCTCTTCTCCTTGGATTGGGGGAGAACACCTAGGGTTTGATTTTCCGCTTTACAAGGGTATCTATAAAAGTATTTTTCCCGTATCCCTATCTCTGTTTATAAGCGAATCTTTCTTACTTTACATGCATTCCTAGTTCAACCTTTCTATCTACATTCTTTACAAAAGAGGGTATCCTTGATGTCTCAACCCTTGAAACTCATTTAGAATCCAATCTTGCATTGTGTGGGATTGGATCTTGTGGGTTTTAGCCCCTCTTTTGAATGTAAAGTCCCTCCTAAGTGAAAACCGTCAATCCTAGTGACCCCCTTTTCTCCTTGGATTGGGGGAGAACACCTAGGATTCGATTTTCTGCTTTACAAGGGTATCTATAAAAGTATTTTTAGTCTTTTGTTTCTTATCAAACGTTAAATATGAAATTTGCCTTTCTTTGCTTTATTTTAATACATCACTTTGTTGTTTATTGTCAAGTTTAAAGGAAGGGAGGTCCATGTTCCATAGAGATGTCACAAAAATGCAATTTACTTAGATTCTAGTCACTAATATAATCTCCTTTTGATCTGCATTCAAATTACTAAAATCCTATTAATCATATACATGCCAAAACCATGATTTTTTTGTTGGAACCCTTCTTGAAGAAGTAATACTACTATTGAAGTTGTTAAAACCCCTTGCAATAAAATCTGAAACATTAAATATTTTGTAACAACTAAATAATGTATTATGACAGTAAAGGAAGTATAAAGAGTTGTGTAAAGAGGGTTTAGTGATGGAAGCCTAGTGAAAAGTATGTGATAGAGAGTAGGGTATAGAAGAACAGGGTACAATGCTTTGACAAAGCTAGGGGATAGAATGCATGATTGTGATAAGGATATATGACAAACATAAAGGTCGTAACATGAAGATATAAATGATCTTCTAAAGATAGAAGTCTATGAGGATAGTAAGGTAACATAATTAGGTTTTCCATGGGACAATGCATAAAAGGTAGTCCTTGATAGACATGGCTTCGAGAAAAATAAGATGAGCAAGGTAAATGAAGATTGAGGAATAGGGAATAATAAAAGAGAGAAAACACATTCACTGAGATTTAAATGAACTCAAACATGTATATTATCATTACAAAGAGAAGGTACATATATGATGATATAACAGTCAAACAATTTATATCAATGTTGAGGGACTTTGTGAAGATTGAGGAGGAGGAAAAGGCCCACATCTCACATTACAATAGTAGAAATCATAAAGTTAAAATTCATTATTATAATGTCATGACAATCAAATCCATTATTATTTTGTGCTAGCCATGGGGAGTATTGTATGTATTTGCCAAATTTCTTGTAATTATTTTTTTAACCTATTCAAGAGGTTAGGAAGGTAGTCACACAATGGTAGTGGAGTGTGTTAGAGACAACACAATGATAAAGTATAACTTGCATAATGAAATATTTGAAGGTAGAGAAGCCATTGACTATGACAGTAGAAGAAAAGTTATTATGATAGAAGTGAAGAGATAAGATACATGGAAACAATTTAAATAATGATAATGAGATACATAGTAATTGAGTAAAATATGTGCATGTGAAGATTGAATACATCTTGATAGAGGTCATAGTGATAGAGGATTATCGAATAAACCTAAAGAATGGTCTAGAAATTAGAGGGAAGAAACAAATTGCAAGGCTAATATAAACATGTACATGGTAGTAATAAAGAGACTGTAGATGGTAGAACATAGAGGATACAATAAAACTTAGAAATAAAGCAAACATGGTAGTGGGTTGATGCTTGAAAGACAGTGATAAGAACTACAAAGGGGAAAATTAGGTGACTTGGCAATTTGCAAGCTAGAAGGAGAAATCACCAAATCACCTATTTTCGCTTGGGATGTGAGATGCCTTTACATTCAAAAGAGGGGGAAAATACACTAGATTCAATCACTAATCAAATTAAGACTGAATACTAAGTAGATTAACTGAAATGGAATGTGTTTGACCTTCTTTTGTAAGTTGACTAGTTGAATTAAGACTAAGTGAAAGAAACGAAGCTAAATCTGAGAAAATAGTGAGTTGTAAATTTGGGATTTCATCATGCACCTAGATCTAAGAAGTATGAGATGATTCAGAGTTGCTTTGTGAGAATTGTCAAAAGTAGTAGGGACCGTGTGTAGGGACTAGGGCGCCCCCTCTTGGTCCTCCGAGATTTTCGATTGCCGAAAAGGGTTTTTTCATCTCTGTATTTGAAGCTTATCCCAAGATTTACAGCTAAGCACCTATTTTTATACATACTGAAGGAAAGTGAAATGTGTTGGGGATAGGGGCTTGCCTTTAGGTCAAACCCAGTTTTGGAATTAACCAAGTGGTTGAAATAATGTAATTGAAATGACTGAAAGTAGAAATCCTCCTCTTTGAGGGGATGTTGAATTGACTAAGAATGAAATTCTTATACCTCCTTGTGAAGTTTTGCTTTCCTCCACATATAATCAAGACTTCATGAATTAGAATGATGATCTTCTCTTCAATGCTTGAAATCTTGACTCTATTGCTGCTCCAAAGATTGAAGGAGATTGAAAATGCTCAATTTATCTTGAATGCTTGAATGCTTGATCTCTTGAATGCTTGATAGACCTCTTATCTATGCATCATATCTTTGAATGAGATGATAAATCTGTCTTATATACTTGCCTGAAGGAAAAATAAATTAAGTTTCTGACATGAGCCAACATGGAGGGGTGTTTCTCGCTCAAATTTGAGATAGGCTAAGGGGGTCCAAAATAGGTCCCCATTAGGGAGGACCAAGGTGCCATGCCCTAGTCCTGGTGAGGACCAAGGCACCACGCCTTGGTCCTCCCCTATTTTAGGGCAGGATCAAGGTGGCAATAGGGTGCATCTTTGAGCTAGGTGGTATTTATGACTTGTATGCGCATAATCTGATCTTTGATCAGGCCAAGGGGCACAAACACTAAGGCAAAGACCCAAATGCGGTCAAAAATTGCAAGGGGTGCAATTTTAGGATGCTACATTTATCCCCCACTTTAGTGGGAGAATGAGCTTACCTAAATACTTGCAATAAAGTATAAGGAGTCCAAATTGAAAGACTTTCACCATGTCAAAGAGGCAAGATACACCAATCCACTAGTGGACTTTAGGATCTTATGACTTCAATGATAAGGTAAAAGGGAAGGTCATACGAGAGAAAGAAAGAACCATGACTACAACTAGTAAGGCTATCTAACTCTGAGCCATGAAAGGAAAAATATCAAAAATTACAAAGCAAAGACAAAGTTCGCTAAGTAACTTTAAGTATCAAGAGAGAGAGTCATGAGCGGAGTGTATGCCCCCACTTTAAAGAGATTGCACACTCCTTGCCAGGAGCAATTGCTTTAAGGTAGGATACACCCAAAAAGACAAGCACATTATCACAATAAATTATCCCCCCAGTAGAGGACAAATCAAAGGATAATAAACTCAAAACACAAAGCACAGGGTGACTTCACGTAACTTTGGAGTCAGTATGCTTTTTATGATAACCCATATATATATATATATTCATAGAATTATCCTCGTCCCCCAAAGAAAGGAAACCACCATGGAAGAAGGGAACACATGTGTCTTTTGAGTCAACATGGAAGAGAACAAAAGAGATCTCAACACTTTGCATCATCCTCAAGTAGACAACACTAGAGACAACAAATAGAAGAATAGGGAAAAAAATAGAAGAAGGATCACAAACAAGCAAGAGGGGAGAGAGAAAGAGAATCCATGGTTCTAATGAAGCTAATCAAGCACGTCATCCTCCCCTTGATCTTACTGATCATTTTTTTCTAGAAGGTGGACAACATGCAAGAAGAGCCACATCGAGCACAGTAGATAGAGCTATCACAAGTTCCAAACAAGGACCATGCTTTAAAGATGAGTCGCTTTGTTTGTAACTAGGAGCTTGAATTAGTGCTTTTGAAAATTTTGCAGATAAATTATTATCAACATCAACATATTCATATTCATATTCATCATCAGAGATATTAGGATAAACATTTTCATCATTAACAATATTTTCACCTATTTCTTCATCAAGGCTAATAAAAATGGGATCTATAATAGGAATAGAACTTAAACCATCATTTGTCTTAAGCATTTTGCATCTTGGAAAATTAGGTTAAACATCTTGTTTAGGATAAAATGGAATCATGTTAACAGTTGGTATTTTAGGAAAAGTTATGGTTTTGGAAGGAACTTCATGAGCTCTAGCGCAACGTCTCCATCGACATTCTCTTGCACAACGGTTTCTTCTAGTTTTAGCTGCAAGTTGAGAAGGTTTAGGTTCATCAGGTATAGGATGTTGCTCTTCTTTTAGGGAAGGATTAATGGGTTGAGGTATTTTAGGTTGGACAATAGAAAAGGTTGGTCATTTCTCTTTGTAATATGAAGGAGGAGGAACCACAGCATATAAAGGAGGAATTGGAGATGTAGGAAGGTGACTGGGTTCATCACGAGGAGGAGGAATAGGTATACCCTTAGAAGGAATAGCTTGACTCTTCGGAGGAAGAGAATTTCTATCCTTGGGAGGGAGAGTGGACTCATCTTTAGGACAAGGAATAGATTTTTCCTTAGGAAGAAGAATATCTCTTTTCTTAGGAGAAAGGATACTCTTCTCTTTAGGAGAAGAAATAGGTGCATCTTTGGGAAGAAGATTATTTCTTTCCTTAGGAGGAAGAATAATCTTATCCTCAAGAAGGGGTATATGATAATCAAGAGGAATGATAAGTGTTGGATTTCTAGGTTTACTCAATTACAGAATCATCTCATTTTATTTTTTGATATAATCTAAAGAGAGCATCGCTTCTAGGCTGAAGAGGTTGAAATTGTTTAGGCCAAAAATAATCAAGACAAACATATCCATGCCTCATTGTAGGTTGATACATGTTGTGATTATAAAATTTTATTTTATTATTATGAGGAAATTTCAAACACTTATCAACGATTGAAGCAATCTCTTTTATAGAAGAGAGCCAAGGATGTCCCAACTTCACACGAAATTGATCTAATGTAAGAATGATAGCTGTAGACACCCAAAATTGTCCAGTCTAATTATCTAAGCCTAATTCTTCTATTAATTAAATAAATCTTTATTTATTTAATTAATTAATTTATCCTCTTCTAGCCTTATTTCTCATTTAAATAAATACATTTATTTATTTAAATTATCATTTTCCTAAATTAAATAAATATTCTTATTTATTTAATTGATCTCACTCCTTCTATTAATTAAATAAATCTTTATATATTTAATTAATTCATTAGCCTTTTCTACCTATGACACATGTCATTCATCTCTTAATTCATACATTACCTACCCCTTTCATTATTTTATTATTTCTTTTACCTACCCTCTAATCATAGCCGACCTCCTTTTACACCTCTCAATCTTATCCCTCCATTTCATATAGTGTCTTCTATATAAGGAGATGCTTCCTTCATCATCAAACCCTAATCATTCATGCTAATGAATCAATTTATGCATTTGACTACACTATGATCCTACTTGCAACCACATTCCGTTCTTTGTTGAGCTCTTATGCATATAAAATCTGAGAGCAAATATATCAAGCAAGATCAAAGGAGATAGGAAGAATGGAGATCAAAACCCTATTGGACATGTGATGGTATAATCTTTGTGATTTCATGTGATTTGCATTGTCTTAGGTAATCTTCATATGCTATGGTGGATCTTTGTTGTTGTTAGGCTAGGGTTTTGTGGTTGGATTCATTTAGCCTTTCAATATTGTTATTATTGTTATCCATTTTCACCATATACATTTTGGCACACCCGGTGGGACTCTTGTCCCTTTTTGCATTTAACATCTTGTTGCAAATTTTGTATTTTGAAGTTGCAGATCTGATGTTTTCGACAATATTTTTGACATTTCCGCGTCTGCGCACTTTTGGATCGCGTTTTTGATTTTCTGGCCCATCTGCGACATCTTGGATCGCGTCTGTGTTATTGGCGTCTTTTTATTTTTGCAGGTTCCAGGAAAGCGCGTCTGGGTTGTAAAGTCACGTCTGAGTTGTTTTTAGATGCGTCTGAGTCCTGGAAGCACGTCTGTGTTATTTGGGCATGTCTGTGCTTCACAGAACTGCGTCTGTGTAGAGGGTAACCACGTCTGTGTTCACCAGTTTTTGAATTTCACATTTTTCATTGATTTGGTTTTTCAGATTTTGCATTTAGGGTTTCAGATCTGGTTTATTTTGAGCTAACATTTTCAGATCTAGCTAACAAAATTGGTGCAGCTTGTCTTGAAGGCTAAATCGTTTGGTTGAAGGCCCCTATTTTCACAAAGTCTTTTGGGTTTAAAATTTACCTAACTTGTGTGCTTGCAGGAAGGGGTGATTATTTCAAACAAATCCAAACTACTAACAACTCTTTGTTGCAGGACCTTGGCAAGGGTTTTTGGATTTTTATTGTGTGCCTTGTTTTCATAGACTAGCAAACACTTCAATTGGTGCACTAAAATTGAATCATTGTCTTTTGTGTCTTGAGCAATAGGCTCTTTTTGTTTAATCTTTAGAGGGTCTGTCTTCCCGTGTGGTCATTAGGACTACTAGTGAGAAGAGAACGACCCAAGCGGTAGCAAAAGAAAAGCCATCTTCTTCCAAACCACTATAAATAAATGTATTCATGGTGAAAACTATGAATAACGTGTGCTGATTAGTTCATACCGACACTATGTCTCCCCATAAACCCGTTTGATCAAATTTATTTGATCAGTTGTAGGGCGTAACCCCTACCGGCTGGGAGCCTTCTGTATTTACAGAGCTGAAAGTGCCACATGTATGGCCACACAAGCGGATGCCCTTACTAGCACCTTTTTGTTTTAGAAGCCCAAATCCTTCTAGTTGTTGGGGCAGGAGGTCGGACCTCTGGTAGCGGCCCACACACATACGGTTCTTAGTAGAGATACAAAGTTCACCACGGGGAGTTTTCATGGGGACTGATGCTTGGCTGACCCGAGAAGTGAGTGCCGAGGGTGGAGCCAGTGAGGTCAAGCATCTAAGTATCCGCTCTGAATAGCGTAGCCTTGGGGGTAAAACCCCATGTGGGATCAACAACTATTGTCTTGGCTAGCCATAAGAATTGTGCTTGACTTATGTTAAACATTCAAAACATTCAAGACCAAACAACAAAACATTGTGTCTTTTGTGTCTTCAAGTGTATGCAAAACAATTTTACATCAAACAACACACTTTTCTTGGAGTCATTTTAAGTCTAAACACTTGCAAACATTGAGTCCTCAACAACATTGTGTCCTCTTGTCACGAAAAAATAGTCAAACAGTCAGATTTGGTCACAACAAAACAACTTCACAGATTGGAAAAATTGCACAAAATTTACAGAAACATGTCTGTGTCAGGCATAATAGCGTCTGTGTTGTCTAGCCACGTCTATGAAGGGCAGAAACGCGTCTGTGTCCAAAAAAAAAATAATCAACATTACACTTTGCAAAAATTCTCAGAAGTGTGTCTATGTTAAATAGAGCAGCGTTTGTGTCGGGAAACTGCATCTGTGAAGTATACAGGCGCGTCTGTGTCCAGAATTGAAAAACTGTTACAGTCCAGCAAACAACACAGTCAATTTCAGAATTCTTGAGCTTCCTAGGTCATCTCTCTAAGGTTTCATTTAGCATTCAACCTGTCCTTGGGTCTCACAAAGTCCATCATTGCTTCACATCTCACATTACATTCACAATTGTCTAAACTTGAGTCAAAAGGTCACTTGCTTGTCCTCACTATACTTTGTCAACACACTACATACAACAACACTTTGCTAAGTGGTCCCTCATCAAGGTTTCTTACCTTTGGGTCTCATTTGGTTTTACTTAGAGTCAAGGTCAACTTACCTCATCAAGAGAAACTATCCTCTCTTTGGAAGTCACACCTACTCTACTACATACATACTTGGTCTTACACTTTGGGCATTGCAAGTACACTTCAGATTCATTTACATTCCATTCAACTCTTGGTCTTCCATACTCTTTCCATTTTTTATCTAGTCTCACACATCTTGGTCAATACCTAGTTCATGGTTGAAACCCGTCTTCAAAAATCTAGGAGAGAAACTAAAGAGGCTCAAGAGTCCGCAAACATGAGTTCTTATGAGTATGACAATGATATCTTTTTCAATTCTGATCATACTACATTACCTGACATGGATGCCTATAGAAACATTCCAAATGTTGAGAACATGGACACTATAAACAACAATGCTACACAAAATGACAATGTGGACAACTTTTCAGTACATTCAGCAGATGTGGAAGAATCCATTATGAATCCCCATTTCAATCGATTGGTTGAGGAAATAATGAGGAGGGATAGACAATACTTCTTACAAATGATGGCACAAAGTGGAGCCAAGATACCTCATGATTTTTACATGTCTCAAATAATGGAACATAGACCTTTGCAACAACCTCACTCCAATATGGATCAAAGGAGACCTAATAGTGGAGGAAATAGAGGACCACACATGGTACCTAAATCACCATCATCTTTGCTTCAAAAACCAGAGGTCCCACATACACATGGTCAAACATATGATACTTACCTTCGTAGACCATTATGGAAGTCTAATGCAGACAAATATGCTCAATCACATACTAATGCTAAGGATCAACCACCAAAACAATTGGATGTTCAAAGGCATGCTCAAAATTTGGACACAAGGAAACCTCATGTCAAATTTGGGGGCAACACATTAGAACATGACATGCCTCTAGAGTATGGTATACATGGAGAAAATAGATATGGCATTCCTCAACATGAATCTATACCAAGTGGTCCAAATACACAGCATCATTACAGACCTCCTCCATATGAACATGTGTATGATCAATATCATCCATATATGCAACATGCTCCTCCTCCAATTGGTGCCTCAAGCATGGGGTATGGTCCAAGAAGTCGATCTCCACCTAAGAGCAATTTGGAGCAACAAATCAGGGACTTACAAAAGAAAATGGAGGACATAAATACACCAAAGCCAACATACACAATGAGAGACATATGTCCTTATCCATTTGACAAGAGCATTCCAATGCCTCCATTTCCTACACACTTTGTGATGACTAAATTTGATAAGTATAGAGGAAAAGGGGATCCTAAGGCACACATAAGACAATTTTTCACAGCTTGCATTGAGGTAGCAGTAGAAGAGACATATTTGATGAGATTATTCCCACAAAGCTTAGGTGATCAAGCTATGGAATGGTTCTCCCAACTTCCACCTGGAATTAAGTCATGGGGTGACTTAGCAGAAGCATTTATTCAACATTTCTCCTACAACATAGAGACAGACATATCAGTCACTACTTTGTGCAACACCAAGCAAAAAGAGGGAGAGTCTTTTGCATCATTTTTACAAAGATGGAGAAATCTAGCCAGCAGATGCTCTTGTGAAATTCCACAAAAACAAATGGTAGAGATGTTTACACAAAATGTTAATAAAGACATTGGCTATGATCTAAGGAAAGCTTGTTTGTCCACCTTCAAGGATGTCATTGAAAAAGGCTTAGCGATGGAAAAGGTCCTAATTGAACAAGGAGTCATTAAGATATTCAAGGAAAACAAAGATGACTTTAAAGGAAAAGACAAGCCAAGATTTTGGAATAAAAACAAGAACATAGTTAATGATGGTGTTGTTGATGCCAACACAGTGCGACCCAAATTCATTTTTTCTGGATCAAGTTCTCCAAACAATCAAGTGAATACTCAAACAACTTCTAGGTCACGAAGGAAGTATACCCCATTGGGAGAACCACTTGAGTCAGTTTTCAAAAAGTTAGTGGCAAACAAGGTAATCACAGTTCCAGATTTTCCTCCATATGAACCAAAGGTCAAACCAAATTGGTGGAATGATGATGAATATTGTGAATTTCATAAGAGCAAGGGTCATAAGATAGGAAATTGTCATCCACTAAAGAAAATCATACAAGATCTCATTGATAGAGGTGACATTGAGATTGAGGGACATTTCTCCAATCAAGAACATGAGATGTTTAAGGAACCATTCCCAAAACATGACAAGGGAAAAGCTAAAGCCACAGATGACCAAACCAACTATACCAGAGCATCTTATAACTATGATTCAACTATCAATCACATATCGATGGACAATTACGTCTCTACTATTATCATCAAGGACAAAGCGTCCGAGAATTCTACTTAGAGACCTAGGATTGTCCTAAAAGGTGTTGGATCTTCTTCTGAACCTACCTCTGAATGTCATGTTACAACCCGCCGAGGTAAAATCACTTTGCAAGGTGCTCCAACTAAAAACACCGCTTCTTCATCAACCAAACCTGAGTATGACCTTGTAGAACAACTAGGGAAGACACCCGCGCTCATCTCCATCCTTGAACTTTTGCGCATATCCCCCACACATAAAGCTATTCTTGACAAAATTTTGAGAGATACTGCTGTTCCTACTGATTTGAACGTGGACCAGTTTCAAGCCATGGTGGGATACCTTTCCATTCCACACTCTCTTACATTCACAGAAGCCGATGACGCCTCTGTAAGTCAGCCACATAATGCGCCACTACACATTGAAGCCTTCATTCACAAACATCGAATAAAATGAGTCCTAATAGATGGAGGAGCAGGTCTAAACATTTGCACATTGAGCACAATTAAACAATAGGGATATTCTAATAAAGCTATGAATTCTACAAACAAAATTACTATCAAAGCATATGAAGATGAAGAGCATTCATCCAAGGGTACAGTCACCTTACCTCTCAGAGTTGGGCCAGTTACAAAGGATGTGGTTTGTCAAGTCCTTGATCTAGATCTAACATACAACATACTCTTGGCATGTCCATGGATTCATGAGATGAGTGCAGTCCCTTCTACATATCATCAATGTATCAAGTTTCCACACAATGGAGTTGAAGTGACCGTCAAAGCGGATCCAAATCCATTTATTTATTGCAATAATCTGTGACCTAGATTAGAAATAACAATACCAGTCAATTGAGAAGCTATTCCTTCATCGGCATATGTGGATCCAGAATCCTTGAAAGCTTCTACATCCAAACAAGCAGAGCTCAAAGACAAGTTCAAGATTAAAGACATGGGATGTGGTGAGTATATCTTTCATGTTGATCAACTCCCACTGTCTCCTAAGCCATTCAGTTGACAAGAACAATCTACAAGCAATATGCAAGACCAAGGAATTGGGTGTGAACCACCTAGTGTTGTGGCTACTAAGTCCGAATGCAAATCTCCTCTAGCGGTGCAAGCAACTCTTGATATCAATAGTCCTAAGAGTGGTTCCAACAAAGAATCTATTGAGTCTATCGCGAACCCTCTTGATAACTCACATAGCTTTACCATATCATCCACTCATTCCATTTCCACTCCACTTCCAGACTTGGATCAACAAGAATTACAAAAGCCCTTACTAATTGGGGATCAAAAATCAAGCTTTGAAAAGAAAAATCTAAAAGTCAATAATAAAGAAAAGTCCTTTAGTCTAAATCAAAATCAAAAGCTATTGGACTCTACAAAAGTCAAAGTCAAGGATAAAAATCCTATAAACCAAAAAGAACAAGAGTTGATCTCCCCTAATATCAAAATAATTGGGGGCAAAAGTTCTAAAATTTCAAGTCATAAAGCATACTTGTTGATTCTAAGTCTCCATCATGCTATCCTACTTTCACTTCTTTTCGCAATCATAAGACTTCATCACTCATCCACTTGTTCCACGCATCCTTTCCCTTCTAGTGATACATCATGGACCTTTAATGGAGCCTCCTTGAAGGACTTTGTTATCAGGGATGCCCAAACTTCTTCAGGTGACACGCATACGGGCTTGTGTAGTCCACACACTAGTAATTCTATCTCAGTTCCCTTATCAAGGAAGACAGTCACTCAAGCTACACATCATTCAGTCAAGGAACAATGCAGCTACAATCATAAAGTCAAGCCTCACACATTTGAGGTAGGTGACTTGGTTCTCAGAGAAAATCCTAAAAATCAACAAGATAGAGAGAAGAAGGGCAAGTTTGAACCAAACTGGCTTGGTCCTTACATTATTATAGCAGCATATGGATTTGGTGCATATCAGCTCTCAACTACAAAAGGTGAACCTTTGAAGGATCCTATCAACACAATGCACCTTCGCAGGTTCTACACATAGCTCTTCAGAATATCCTAATTCAAAAATACAAAAAAATCAAAAAAATTCAAAAATACAAAAAAAAAAAAAAAAAAAATTAATATACAAAAAGAATCAAAAATTTCAAAAATTCAAAAAAAAAAATTTATAAAACAAAAAAATCGTTACTTGGTGAAAACCTGGCAAACAGGCACCTTGTGACACAAAAAACATTGAAAAAATCGAAAAAAGTAAAGAGAAATAATTTCGTCCAACGGTGAAAACCACTTCGGTGGCACCCTGGGCAAGTACCATGGTGAAAACTGGGTTACCAGCGCCATGCGTAGAGACATTGCTCCTCCCTCCTTTAGGATTCACTTTCATCCTTTCACTTTGTACACACTCACAACCTATTCATTCATAATAAACTTACCCATTTCCATCATGGCTTGTTATTGATCTACCCAAGATTGGTTAGCCATTCATAATAAACCTCCCTTTCACTTCCCTTTCCATTCATAATAAATCAGCTCCTATCTGTGGCTAAGGCAAATCCTACATCTAGTGATGGGTGTGGAACTGAGAACATCACATGTCTCGAGGAGTACGGTTTCTTCTAGCTTCCTTCAGTCTATCCGTGCACAATCCGCAATAAAGCAACATTTGCATCACAAATCCGCAATAAAGTTTCATCTTCTCCACAATAAAGTATCAGTTTCATGGATTCGGTTAGTTTCAGATGAGACACAGCAGGAACAATGGGCTTCAACAAATCAAATCTTTCAACAGACTCAGACAACATTATGGTTCAGTGTTATCTATCCTTTCTGTGAAAGTAAACATTGTGACCACAATCAAATAAGACTTATACAAGTGACAAGAGACACTAAACTTGAGGACTACAGTGGATGTTGGTGTTGAGTCTTGGTTTTCTTTTGATTTTATCTTTCTGGTGACATGTCTTTTAGCTTTTCCAGGATGTCTTTGACTAGAGATTCTATCTCCAGGATGTCTTTGACTAGAAAGGCGAGGATGGGGTATCGTCACCTATTTATATTTTCTGTCTGTGGATTGTCTCTTAGTAATGCTATGACTTGTCCAAGGATATGAGGACACTGTGAGTCTAGTATGAATTGGGGCATTCCTTGTTTGTGACTGTCTTATCTCCATGCGAACAGGTACAATGAATTTCTGGGTCAAACATATGCCTCGATTGTCATAACCTATTTTGCCATAATAAAGCTCAATGATGATAACACACAAGAATCTCTTTCACTTTCATATCTTCTGTCTTCCATCCCCCCTTTCTTGATTGACTTTCATCATCCTTCTCGAGTCCGCGTAGCCTGCTATCACATGACTGAGTATAATGACACACCAAAAACATTTGCATTTCATATAGTTGCACCTGCATTACCACATATAAGCATTTCAGACATTCATATAGATATCACAACTGCATCACATCCTGCACACAACACCTGTTAGCACAATTTACATTTGCATTATCATATTCATCTACATTACATACATTCACATTTGCATCATGCATACACATATAAAATATAAAAGAACAAAAAAATATATATATTGCATTGCATCATATACATATTTGCATCCACATCATAAGCATCACATAAGAACATCTCATCACATAGGTACGCATGAATATAGCTGCCACAAAAAATGAATCATCTCATATATATAATCATAAAGTGTCATGATACAATGATGTCAAAATCATATGGCTACAAAAAGCATCCGCAGGTGTCTACAATACAAAAATGGTACAAAACTGATACAAAAGGAGCCCTGTAAGGCTATGATGAACTCCCTCCCTCGGAGCCGCTGGCCTCGGTGGGATCTGAGCCCCTGAAGGACCCGCCCCAGGATCATCGTACCTGTCTCCTCTATCTGGTGGTGGTGGAGGACCCATGACCCCACCACTCAATGCCTGTGTCCTCCGGCTCCCTCCCATAGATGTCGCTGTACACGACGGTCTATGAAAGCTCCTCACCCACTGATCTGTTGGCACTACACCATAGTAGAGGTCCCTCCAGTAGGCTATCTCCTCTCTTGCCCGCAGGACATAAGCATATCCAGCCCCTGTGTCCTCTGCTGCCTGCCTCCCAGCCCTCAGTGTTGTCTCAGCCTTTGTGTAGCGCTAGATAGCCTGATCCCGCTCTCGCTCAGTATCCCTAAGCCTAGTCCTGAGCCGATCCCTCTCCCTCTCCAGATCCTGGATCTCATTTGCCTGGCCCTGGCAGATCTCCCTCAGATCCAGCAGCTCAGCCTCCACTGGGTCAACCCCCTCTGCCTCTGCCCCTGCCTGTGGCCCCTCCTCTGCGGGTGCCTGCCCCTGTGCTTGCCCCTGTGCCTATACTGGTACGTGTCTTTGTCCCTGTCCCTGTATCTGCACCTGCCTGGGACCTTGTGCTACTGGCACATGTAAAGGCAATCCACCGCGACCCCTCACCACCCGAGCCTGCCTCTCCTCTCCACCCTCCCTCTGAGGTGCAACTCGCCTCTCTCCAACTACTCCTCTCCTCCTCCGTCAGCCTCTACCCCCATCACCTCCACCATCATCCTCGTCACCACCACCATCTCCCTCCAATGCCTCTCCTGGATCTGTCAATCAGGGGAATGGATGCTCTGCCCAATATGCTGTATACTGAGCATCCATCCTGGCATCCTCGATCTCATGCCACATGTCCCAAGGTAGAGGCATCATCTCCACCAGCTGAGTCACTGCCTGATCATATGACAGTAGCGGCCCAAACTATGCCTGATCCCTGACTGTGCGGGCATATATGCCTGATCCCCGAGGCATCCTCTGAATCCGGCCAAACTATCGGCCAACCCTGTCTACCAGCTGTCTCTCTAGCACACAGGGCATCCACCCAATCAGGTACCTACTTCGGAAGGTGTATGGTAGCTCAACTGCATCATCCTCCCACTCCTCGCAGCCCAGATATGCTCTCCATATGACCACAACAATGTCATCAATCACTCGCCGCCAGTACTCTAGCCTGCCAATCCGCGGCTGTGATGTGATCATGTCATACAAATGCACAAAGCTGCGTCCATGACCTCTGCCCCTGAAGTGTATCAGTCAGGTAACTAGCAGATGCTCGTAGGCCCATACCTGCAGCAGTGTCACTCCACAACCCAATCCCACTAATCCATGATAAACAAACTGATGAAGCTTGTAATACAAATGGGCCAGCACACATGGTCCCCAGGCATATCTGGTGTGCTGTGTCACCAGTGTCTCCAGTGCTCCCCCCCAGCCCACAGCCAACCCCTGTGTCACCCTATCCGGACATAGGAACCCACTGATAGCTCCTCCAATCACTGCCGACAATGCTAACCCTGTGGCTGTCATGGTGTCCCATGCCACGTGTCCTGCCCTCATCTCCAATCCAGGGTCCTGGAATACCTGTCTCAATGCCTCCCTGTCTCCATCTCGATCGTATGGGATCACCTCCCCATCGATCGACACCCGTAGAATCCTATATACATCCTCCAGGGTGACTGTCATCTCACCCATCGGCAAATGGAATGTGCACGTCTCAGAGTGCCATCTCTCAGCCAGTGCAATTAGCAAACCCATGTTTTCCCGAAACTCAGGCACATACAGAATATGTCACAGACCCATAACCTCAATCGTAGCTCGGTCCTCGACTGTCAACTCAGGTCGCAACCTCTGAGTCAATGGGAATCTCTCCCATGACTTCAACATAGGAAAATACTCCTGCAGTCAAACAACTCAATCATGTCAGTTATAGTGGCATTCACTGTTTATCACAAAATGCTACTTTTTATCTAAGTGCATAAGGCATTCTATCCTAGTGACACTCACTGTTCATCACAAAGTGTTGCTATCTATCCTAGTGATACTCACTGTTCATCACAAAGTGTTGCTGATTATCCTAGTGGTACTTCCTGTTCATCACAAAGTACTACGTGTGTTGCACTCCCTGTTCATCACAAAGTGCTGCTCACATTTGCACTCCCTGTTCATCACAAAGTGCTGCTCATATTTTAATACTCCCTGTTCATCACAAAGTACTCTATTTTGGTACTCACTGTTCATCACAAAGTGCCTTGATCTATCCTAGTCTTCCCTAGAGGACCTTCTTGAGTGTATCCTCTCAGCAGCGTATCCAATCGACAGTGTATGTTCATCACAGAACTGCCAATTTGACCTAGAAGACAAAAATTCACATTTTTGGACACAAACGCGCTTTCCTGACATAAACGCACATTTATTACATTACCTAGTATGCATTAATGACAATAATAAATGCAACAAAGTATGAGGAGGTTTTGTGGTACTTACTGGCTCTCCTGCCTCTGCTGGGCTCTGGAATCGGTGAATGCGGTCGAATCTGTGAGCCATTGCCATCGCTGCTGACTGCTGCTGCTCAATTTTCTCTCTGCACTCTATTCTCGTGAATGTGTGGATGCCAATGAGGATGTATTTTCCCTCGTGGTCTATCTTATAGACTACCCTATCCCTAGCCCTCGCCTCCCGAGTCAGTCTTCATTATCCCGTGACTCTGTCATTTTATCCGGCTAGTCCATTCTATCCTGTCTTTCTTATCAAGAGATTGTCTGCAATCTTTTCAAACATTTTCATCCAATCTCTCGAGGGGGCATATCATTCCCATCTTGGGGCAAATTTGTATCAGTTCATCTTATCTTCTTTGAAACAACGCGACAAGCCACATTGTCTCAAAGAGGGGCAAAATGTAGACACCCAAAATTGTCCAGTCTAATTAAATAAATATTTTATTTATTTAATTATCTAAGCCTAATTCTTCTATTAATTAAATAAATCCTTATTTATTTAATTAATTCATTTATCCTCTTCTAGCCTTATTTCTCATTTAAATAAATACATTTATTTATTTAAATTATCATTTTCCTAAATTAAATAAATATTCTTATTTATTTAATTGATCTCACTCCTATTAATTAAATAAATCTTTATTTATTTAATTAATTCATTAGCCTTTTCTACCTATGACACATGTCATTCATCTCTTAATTCATACACTACCTACCCCTTTCATTATTTTATTATTTCTTTTACCTACCCTCTAATCATAGCCGACTTCCTTTTACACCTCTCAATCTTATCGCTCCATTTCATATAGTGTCTTCTATATAAGGAGATGCTTCCTTCATCATCAAACCCTAATCAATCATCCTAATCATTCATGCTAATGAATCAATTTATGCATTTGACTACACTACGATCCTACTTGCAACCACATTCTGTTCTTTGTTGAGCTCTTGTGCACATAAAATCTGAGAGCAAATATATCAAGCAAGATCAATGGAGATAGGAAGAATGGAGATCAAAACCCTATTGGGCATGTGATGGTATAATCTTTGTGATTTCATTTGATTTGCATTGTCTTAGGTAATCTTCATATGTTATGGTGGATATTTGTTGTTGTTAGGCTAGGGTTTTGTGGTTGGATTCATTTAACCTTTCAATATTGTTATTGTTGTTATCCATTTTCACCATATACAGGTATTATCATGATCTTGGGTATTCTCTTGATGTTGAGTGTAAGCATTGGTATTCCTTCGGCCTTGAGAAGTATGTGCACAAGGTTGTTCATAAGTGTGTCTAACATCATTGGTATAAGCATTAGTATTGGTCACTTTAGGTTTTTGAAATTGGGATGAGGGTGAATTGGGCACGGTACGCTTGCGTCAATGTCCACCCTCATTACCACTAGCTTGATTGGGTTCTTCTTTCAAAATTTGTGTCACATCAAAGTCAAGAGGTAATCTTGAGTCATCTTGAATTAACATGTGTAGAAATCTTTGGTGGTCTCTTCTCATAATCATTTCAACCAATCTATTAAATCTCTCATCGTACATGGTATCTTGAATCTTTATGGTAGTAAAGGACTCATTGTCAAATTATTGTGTATTACTGCAATTTTCAAAGGATCGTGTGTTGTAAAATTCTTCCTCATCAAACTCATATGTTTCCATGTTTAGAGATCTTTGAGCTTCTTCGTCTTGTCTTCTAGACCTTTGGGATCAAGTTTCAACCATGAAAAGAGCCTGGCTAAAATGGAATATAGAAGAATATGAAAACTTTGGAAGATAAAGAGGGTTGTGAAATGGAAAATGAATATAGGGCTGTCTTGAAATGTCCTAAAATTTTGTTCTAAGATAAATGTGATTATCTAAGCAAGGTGTGGCTTCCTAGGAGATGATAAACTCTAGTGGCGTAAGTTGACCTTAACTCAAGATGCCCAAATGGTACCCAAGATGATAAATATGATACGGGAAACACCTAGAAATGTATGTGATGTGTTTACAAGATATGATGAGGACTACTAAACAACCTGAAAATGGGAATTGAAAGTTATGTCTGAAAATGTCTGAAAGTGTATGAAAAAGCCGTAAAAATATGATGGTTGACTAAATAAAATCCCATGGAATGAGACTTAGAAGCTCTTAGAATCTCAAAACCACATACATAGTATGAATCCACAATCACGTGTAGTGTAAATCTCAATTTTCCCAAATACGCGATATGATGTTCCAAAAATGCCTCTAAAAGTGACACAGATGTGGTAAGATAAGTTAAAAACATGTTTTCTTAGTGGATAATTTTTTTTTGATATTATCCATAAATGTGCCATAAAATAACACATATGTGGCCATAGTGTTCATATACACGCTTGAAGTGAACACATATGCGTTTCTGGCAAATTTTTAATTCTGTCCAAATTTTTGAAGTTGTTGATAAGTGACCAAATCTCAATGTTGATGTTTTTGTGGCAAGAAAATATAGCAAAAAAGAAGACACAATATTTGAAGGAGTTGTTGTCAAAATATGAGTGCAATGTGTATGTTCAATAGGCCGAAACAACCCAATTTCCAAGGGTCTCAACACAATCGAAAACACTTCAAACACTTCTTAGGCCTAAAGTCAAGGTCTCATGGCAATAACTCCAACCCACATCTTGGAATCTCCATCGAATCAAATGTACAAACACCTTAATGGATGTGTACACTATTTTGTCTTTGCATGAGAGGATAGGTAAGGGCCTTCAGGACTGGAAAGATGACCCAATCATTCTTCTCCTGAAAAGCTAAAAGTAGCTTATCCTAAGCCAAGGATTTCTTTCTCATCTCAAGGGAGCCTTATGGTGAGTATCTTGGGGGGAAAAACAACTATCCCCTTGCAATGAAGCTATCATGATGTTTTGACAAAAATAGGGTGGGCCACTACTTAAAGTTTTTAGTCACAATCTGGGGTATATTGGTGTCTATACATACGATGATTTTCTCAATTAAGAGGCTTCCATGCCCTTTGAAACAAAGGGATTTTATGCATCACAAAGATACTAGGGGAAACATTCATTGGTATAGAATAATGACACCAGGTGAATGATGACTTTTGTCACACCCACATTATTTATATAGTGGATCGAAGGAAAGTACCACTTGGATCATTCTTGTAGCATCCTAAATTGTACTCCCTTACAATTTTGTCCTCATTTTAGCTCTCACCTTGGCATTCATGTCTCGACACCTGATCGAAGCCCTGATTTTGCTCACACCATGCAAGTAACTCATTTTTTTCAACATGCACACTTCCTTACCCCATTTCCTTTGTCCCTGATTGGTCAAGAACATGGTGCTATTGCTTTGGTCCTTAGGGACAAGAGTTCCCAACACTCCGGTCCTCCCAATTAGGACCTATTTTTGGGTCCCTCAATGGTAACATCATTTTGTCAGGGACCTAGATCTTGTGTCGGCTCATGTTGGGAAATTAAGTTGTTTTTCAACAGGCATGTATAAAAGGAGGTCTACCCCTCTCATTTTGATAACGACATAAGAGATTCATGAAATCAATTCAAGTAATCAAGCATTCAAATTCAAGTGAGCAAGCAACCAGTCTTCTTTCAAGCATTGGAGTTGACTTTCATATTATACATTTATGAAGACTTCATGAAACCCTCATTCCTTGTGGAGACAAACAAAACTCCATTAAAAGGTACAACATTAGTGTTTCAAACATTATTCAACATTTCCCTTGAAAGGAGATCACTTTCCCTTACTGCAATTCAATTTCATTTCATTTCTATTTCATGGTTAATTCCAAAACTGAGGTTTGACCTAAGGCAAACCCCTATTACCAACCTATTTCCCTTCTCTAGTGTGCACAGGAACATGTATCAAGTTGTGATCTTCAGAATTGGCTTTATTTATAGAGACAAATAGGTTCCCCTTTGGACGAAAAAAGTGCGAAGGACCAAAGTGACAAGCATTTTGGTCTTGATCCGACAACTGTAGCTAACTGCTTATGCATATTTACTTCAGCTCTAGCACATTTACCCTAATTTCAACATTTTCACAATTCAATTTAAAAGAGGACCTCCCCCAAAGTGAATCTAATAAGAATTGTCAGCCCTATCCTTGCTTATTTGTGGCTAGATCTATTAGGTTCACACTTCTTTTAATGTAATGGTCCCTAAGCCTAACATTAGTGGTTTCTACTACATCTAGTGGTGGAAACCCTAATATTTTTCACCATTGCATTTTGGCGAACCCGACATCTTACATTTTAATTTCTTGATTTATATTCTCAGATCTAAGTGTTTATGCATTTCAAATTCAAATTTATATTTTCAAGCCTAATTTTTCATTGAATTTAAAAAAATTAGAGGTTAAATTCACAAAAACCCTAATTTTTAATTCTAAATTTGAGCTTGTGAGTTGTCTAATTTGGATTTATTATTTCAGATCTAATTGTTCATTTAACTTAAAATTCAAATTTTCCTTCCTAGATCTGATTTTTAAATTGAATTATATAAATTTAGTGGTTGAATTTACAAAAACTCTAATTTATAATTTTAAAATTTGCATGTGAGTGGGATAATTTTTCAAATCAATTTTCAGATCTGATCTTTATGAATGCTATGATATGATCTAGATGCATTTATCTTTCAAATTCTTAAATCAAATTTGTTAATTAATTGGTTAATCAATCACTTTCACAAAATTTTGCATTGTTTAATCACAATTTTCAATTTAAAATTCAAATTTCCCTCCTTTGCGCATGAGTTTTACTACCATTAGTCCTACCTATAATATTCCCATGATAAGAAGTTGTAGAATTAAGGCTTCCCAAGGTTTAATTACTAAGGATATGGAGCATAATTTGGATAACTTGTTTCATGAGAATGTTGGTGGATCTTCTATTCCAATAATTGATGTCCTTTATCCCCATTCTTTACACAATTCTCATGATGAGGGTGAATCACTAACTAGGGTTTCTATTGATCAATTGGAGAATATTGACAATGAAATTGAAAATCTTTAACAATGGATGAGTTGACAATACCTGAAAAGTGAGACAATCCCATTGATTGTGGGATTAAAAAGGATGGTTCAAAGTGACAATTGATTTTTGTGTGGCCTTCCTCATATTGTTGACACTAATATCATGCCTATGAAAAGTTGTGTTGAAGTCCTTGGTTACACTCAAGCACCAACTCAAGTTAATCATCATATTCCTATGGCTACATCTATGCCTAGAGTGCCTACTTTCACATCTACTATCATGGCTACTTCCACACAAAATTTCTATCCTATACATGTTGGTCAAGAGGGAAATATTTCTAATTAAAACTCTTTCATACCTCCTTCGATAAGTCTTCCATTTGTAACCCAATCATCTCCCATACCTACATATCATAGTGTTCCACCTCCTTAATCTCAACCTCAACCTTCATTCAACAATGTTACTCCTCGATCCCAATCCAACATGTCCAATTTCAATCCATCCATCGAAGCAACCATCAATAGCCTATCTCAAACCATTTCATCCTTACAATAACAAATAGCTTATATGAACCAATCCAAGTTTAATGTGCCCACATTTGATGTAGGGAGCCCATTATCTGATGATATTGTACATGTTGTCCCTTATAAACATATTAAAGTCCCTCAATTAGATATTTATAATGTAAAAGGTGATCCCTTGACTCAAACATTTCAAACTTTGTGTAGTGATTTTGCTCATGATCAAAGATTTTTGGCTAAACTATTTACTAGAACTTTTCGAGATAAAGCTTTGCAATGGTATTGTTCTTTGCCTCCTTATTCTAATACACAATTTAAACATTTGGCTAATGCTTTCATTCAAAAATTTCACAATAATATTGGTCTTGAGATTACTTTGACAAATTTGATTCATTGTAAGCAAGGTGTTAAAGAAAAAGTGTGTGATTTTATTGGTATATATAAACATTTGTATTCTCAAATTGCTTATCCTATGTCTGATCATGATGTTCAAATATTTTTTATTTTTTATTTACAAAAAGACATTAGGGATAAGCTTCCCTATTCTAATTTTACTTCCTTTACACAATTGTGTGCAGTGCTTCATAATTATTAGCTTAAAGTGAGTCAATTTGAATCATCTCCTTCAATGGTTCTTGTTGATAAGAATGAAACAATGCTCAACAATATTTTGTGAAGTTTAAACCAAATAAGGGATTCATCAAGTTCAATGACAAGAATAATACCCAAGTAGTAGTTACAACAAGAAGTGTTGCTTCTTTATCCAAGTATTTTAGAAAATAATTTACTCTTTCAGAATCTTTTCATAGTATCATGACACAATTGTTAAACAAAAATATGTTGAAACTTCCTCCCATCAAACCAATTGACACATCCAAACCTTTTCCACCTTATCATGATCCCAAATCCTTTTGCCAATATCATTGTCAACCCAGTCATGACACTGAAAAGTGTTATCCTTAAGGAGTAGAATTCAAGACTTTATTGATAATAATACCATATTTGTAGCTAGTGTGAATGGAAAAGGAAACAAATCCGTAGCTCCTCCTAATCAAAATCTTCAAATCTTTACTAATAATTTGCCTTCCCATTCTACTAATGTGGTTGAGTTTGAGAATATTGCATTTTCTCTCAATTACCTTGGCCTTGAGTCTATAAATGTGGTGAATCTTGTTGATGAACCTATACCTCCTAAGGACCTATGCATTACTTTTGATCCTAGTGAGACTATCGAAGCACCTGATGGCCCATTGTATATCACTAGAAAGATCAAACACAAACTCTCACAAGAGGTGCTCATTGATCCAACATGTGTGGTGAATGTGATAACCGAATAATATCTTTATACTTTACAATTGCATCAAGTAATATATGATAAATCTAATGTAGTGGTTAAGGTATTTGATGGTTTCTCTTATCCTTCTCTTGGTTCTATTACTCTTCACATTGAGGTTGGTACTAAGTTCTTAGATGTCATTTTTCTATCATTTTTACATCAGATCAATTTTGTGTGAAGTTGGAACATCCTTTGCTGTTTTCCATGAAAGCGATTCCTTCTACCGTTCATAAATGTCTCAAATTTACTCATAATGACAAATCATAACTATTAATCATAGCATGTACCAACCCACAATGAGGTGTGGAGATGTTAATCTCGATTACTTTTGGTCTAAGAAATTCAAGCCTAAGCCTCCTAGTGATTCTCTTTTTCAATCTTATCAAAAGTGGAAGAATGATATGATCTTATTGTTAAGTAAGCTTAGAGATCATAGACCTATTCCTCCTCCTCATGATGGACCTGGTCTCCTTCCTACACCTTCTATTCCTCCTTTATAGGTTGTAGTCCCACCTCCTAAATATTATGAAAATAAGTTTTTGGCATCTCCTATTTTTCAACCTAGTAGACCTTCTCATATTCCTCCTTTATTTAAAGCAATAGAAGAAGCATGTCTCTATTGATCCTAAACCTTCACAACCCTCGGCTAAAAATCAAAGAAACCATTGTGTGAGAGAACATCGATGGATACATCATGCTAAGGCTCGTGAACTTGCTTCTCAACCCATTTCCTCCTTGAAGACTCCAAATGTTGACATGATCCCATTTGTCTAGCCTTCACCTAACCCTAGGGAGGAAGTTTGACCTAAATATCCAAGATTAAAGATACTTAAGAAAGATGATGCTTCATGTTCTATTCATATAAAAGATCCTATTTTTATTAATCTTGATGAAGAGATGGATGAAAATGGTGTTGATGCTAATGATTCCAATGATGAATATGAACTTGTTGATGTTGAGAATTATTTATCTAAACAATTTTCAAAAGCATTAATCCTAGCTCCTAGTAATAGACAAAGTAACTCATCATTAGAGCATGGTCCTTGTTTGGAACTTGTGGTAGGTCCATCTACCATGCTTGAAGTTGCTCCTCTTGCATCTTTTCCACCTTCCCAAAACAATGTTCAACAAGATTGGGAGGTGGATGATTTGATCGATTAGCTTTATTCATGTTGTAGATCCTCTCTCTCTCTCTCTCTATCTCTCTCTCTCTTCTCTCTTGCTTGTTTGTGGCATTCCTCTATTTGTTTCTCAATTATTCTATTTTTTGTCCATAGTGTTGTCTACTTGATGATGATGCAAAGCATTGAGATCTCTTTTGGTCTCTTCCATGTTGACTCAAAAGACACACGTGCTCTTCTTCCATGGTGGTTCTACTTCCTTTTGGGGATGAGGATAATTCAATGCAAACATATTTCATGATATATATTATTTATCATAAGAGCATACTGACCCCATATTTAAGTAGAACCCTTATGTGTTTTATGATACTTATCCTTTGATTTGTTCTTTCTTGGGGGATATCACTGTGATAACACAATTATCTTTTGGATGCATGTATACTACCTTAAAGAAATTGCTCCCATTGTGGCATACACAATCATTTTAATGTGGGGGTATACACTTCGCTCAATGTTTCACTCTTTGCATATCTCAATACTTAAGTTAATTTGCAAACTTAGCATTTGCTGTGTAATTTTGGTATTTTTCTTTTCATGACTCATAGTAAGCAAACTTTACTAGGATAGTAGTCATGATTCTCTCTTTCTTATTATGTCCCTTTTATCTTGATATTGAAGTAGTAAGATCCTAAAGTCCTCTGGGGGATTGGTGTATCTTGCCTCTTTGATGACTTGATGAAAGGTTTTGAATGTAAACCTTTGTACTTTACCAAGAGTATTCTTAGTCTCATACTCCCACTAAAGTGGGGGCTAAATGTAGCATCCTAAATTGTACTCCCTTACAATTTTGTCCTCATTTGGGCCCTCACCTTGGCATTCATGTCTCGAGGCTTGATTGGAGCTCTGATTCTACTCACATCATGCAAGTAACTCATTTTTCAGCATGCACACTTCCTTACCCCATTTACTATGTCAATGATTGGTCAAGAATAGGGTGCTATCACTTTAGTCCTCATGGACTATAGCACCTAGCGCTTTGATCCTCCCAATCATAACCTATTTTGGGGCCCCTCAATGGTGACATCATTTTGTCAGGGACCTAGATCCCGTGTTGGCTCATGTTAGAAAATTAAGTTGTTTTTCAATGGGTATGTATAAAAGGAGGTCTACCCCTCTGATTTTGATAATGACATAAGAGATTCATGCAATCAATTCAAGCAATCAAGCATTGAAATTCAAGTGAGCAAGAAATCAGTCTTCTTTCAAGCATTGGAGCAGAAGTAAGGTCAAGATTCAAGCATTGGAGTTGACATTCATGTTCTATGTTTATGAAGACTTCATGAAACCATAATTCCTTGTGGAGACAAACAAACTCCATTAAAAGGTATAACATTAGCATTTTAGACATTATTCAGTATTTCCCTCAAAAGGAGATCACTTTCCCTTACTGCAATGCAATTACATTTCATTTCTATTTCATGGTTAATTCCAAAACCAAGGTTTGACCTAAGGCAAACCCCTATTCCCAACCTATTTCCCTTCTCTAGTGTGTGCAATAATAGGTACAAAGTTGTGATCTTTAGAATTAGCTTTATTTATAGAGATGAACAAGTTCCCATTTGGCAGCAAAAAGTGCGAAGGACCAGAGAGATAGCCATTCTGGTCCCAACATTTCAGGAGCTCCTTTTGAGGAAAAATCCAAACACTATTATATTGCTCAAGTCCAGGTTATGGCTTAATTTGATGACTGTAGCTCACTGTTTATGCGTATTTACTTCAATTCTAGCACATTTACCCTAATTTCAACATTTTCACAATTCAATTTAAAAGAGGACCTCCCCCAAAGTGAATCTAATAATAATTCTCAACCCTGACCTTGTTGATTTATGGCTAGATCTATTAGGTTCATGCCTATTTTAATTTAATGGTCCCTAAGTATAAAATATTAGTGGTTTTCATACATCTAATGGTGGAAACTCTAATATTTTTCACCATTACAGTTCCCTCTCACTTGCACGAAAGCTTCGGGAGGTAAGCCCTCTAAAAAAAAGAGATGCTTAAAGATTTCTCTTACACCCAAGATCTGTGAAGGTGTGGGGAGAGGATACTTTCATTAAACACCTTAGGGTTCTACAATAGATTGGGCAAGCACCCCAAACACTTCAAACAAATATTCTTTTTAATGCACCAATGGAAGTGTTTTCTAATCTAATTAAACCAAGCACTCTCCTAAATTACCCCTGCAAGAACAAATGTATTAATAATTTTGAAAATTTACCCCAACCTACAACCACAAGGATTAGCTCACAAAATGAAATCAAAAGGGGCCTTCTACAAACGATTTTGGAACTTTCAATCTTGAACCACCTTGCAGGACAAAAACGTGACAAAACAGACTAGAAATGCGTTAAGAGATAGAAAAAACATGATAAAAATTGAAACCTTAGATGTAGTAGGACATGCTATAGATGCAACAAAAACTAACATAAATGCAAAAAGACACTACAAAACAAAAAAACTGTTAGATCCAAAAATGTGGTACGATAGACTGCAAACATAGTAACAATAACAAAAAACACAAGAAAAATTAACAAAAACCTGTAAGGATCAAATAGTGTAGAAAATTCTAGGAACCAAAGATGTGGCATGATGAATCATAAACATAGTAAGACCTGACAAAAACATGGTAATAACAACCATAAACGCACCCAAAAAAAACCTACAAAAACTCAAAATCATAATCGCGACAAAAACCCGTAGACGCAACAGGATGAGTCGTAGATGCAATAAAACTCAAACTCATCATAAATGTCGGACTTGAAAATTTGAAAACACTAAAATATTATAAAAATAGGGACTAGGTCCCACTAGGCGTGCCAAAATATGTGCGGTGAAATTGTCAATTCAAAATATTGTAAAACCAAATAAGATCCAACCACATAAAAACCCTAGTTCTACAATGAAATTCATCATACACCAATGAAGAGCCTAAAACATGCAAATAAACAAATATGAAATATTATACCATTCACATGCTCATTAGGGTTTGATCTCCATTGTTTTCTATCTCCATTGATCTTGCTTTGATGTGTTAGTTGCTCTTAGATTTTATTTGTCCATAAGAGTTCAATAAAGAATGGATTGCGGTTGTGTAGATACTTGATTGTTGTGAGGATTCACACAAACATTAGGATTATGATTCACATTAGGCTTAGATAAACATGAAAGAAACCTCTTTTATAGAGAATACCCTAGGGATGGAGGGATAGGATTAAGAGGTGAAGGGATAAATGGTCGGCTAGGATTAGAGGGTAGGTATAGAAAATAGGAAAATATTAGGAATGCGGTTAAAGGTAAATTAAAATATGAATGACAAGTGTCATGGGAGGAAAAAGCTAATGAATTAATTAATTAAATAAATATTTATTTAATTAATAGAAGAGTGGGGACAATTAAATAAATAAAATATTTATTTAATTTAGGGAAGGGATAATTTTAATAAAAAAATATTTATTTAAATAGGGAAAGGTTAGAAGAGGATAAGTGAATTAATTAAATAAATAAAAATCTATTTAATTAATAGAAGGCTTAGGACACAATAATTAAATAAATAGAATATTTATTTAACTAGCATTTGCACTGTCGTGTGCAATGGGTGCACAAAGAGGTGTGGAAGGTCAATTAGGGAAAAATTTTGGAGTATCTTGCATAAGTTCAATTCGTAGGCCATTTAAAAATTGGTGTTGTTTGTACAACCAAGACCTCAATGAAGAAGTGATAGCTTAAAATGAACTATGCATCTTTTTATAGGGATCTTATTATGAATTAATTAAAATATTTGACTCGGGAAGATAACTAGATTCCATTACCAATAGGATCATGTTATGTTTGCAATAGGTAGAGAGGGAGATAGATATATGAATAGGTATAGAGGGAGGGAGAAGAAAGGGGAGAAATAAAGAGAGGATGGAGAAGCATAGAGATATAAAAGGAGGGAGTGATAGAGAGACAAAGAGATGGAAGGAGAGAGGAAGATGGAGAGGTAGAAATAGAGATAGAAAGATGGAGACAATGAGAGGGGGAGATGGAGACATAGAAAGATAAAGAAACAAAAAGTGATATACAGATAGAGCTAGAAGGATATATATAGAGTAGGAGAGATGGAGTTAATAAGATAAAGATAGAGATAATGAGATATAGATAGAGAGGGGGAGGAAGAGATGGGAAGATATAGCTAGAGGGAGCAAGAGAGAGAGAAAGGAGGTAATAGAGAGAAGAGGAGAGGGGGGAGATAGAGATACATATACAAGGAGTGTGTTTGAATGTGTAAGAGATATTAAGATAGAGATGAGGAGGAGTAGCAAGGAGTGTGTGAGCAATATTTAGAGAGAGAGGGGGAGATAGAGGATAGAGAAATAAAGAGATATAGAAAGAGGGATTAACACAAAGAGGATAGAGAGGGAGAGGTATAGATTGGAAAAGATGGGGATAGAAAGAGGGAGTGATAGAGATAAGCATAGTGGGAAAGATAGATAAGAGAGAGAGAGAGATGGGTGCACATATAGGTAATAAGATAGAGAGAGAAATGTGGAGATGGAGAAGGAGATAAATTAAAAGAAAAATTCAAAATACAACTATTCTACAATAAATTAAAAAATTTATTGTAAAAAATTATAACTTATATTAACTAATAAATTTTAATTATTATTTGTAATTTTGTAAAAAGACAAATAATTAAAAATGGCAAGGCGAACAACAACTTGTTGATCCAAGGTTTTTTATTTCCTTGGTTGGTTGCTTGTGTGAGGGCTTCCCTTGTGCAAGCCAAGGGACGAACGACCCTCTGCCATAAGCAATTAGTGTCGATCTTATCACATAAGTGTATATGGGTAGAAACTCACCTAGAGAAGGGCATAATGCTTCTAGTCACTTGACGAAAAGTGACACAAAGACATTCAAGCAAGTTGTGGAAGGAACTGCTTCCCTTCTAGAAGGAGAAATTTTTTTGGCTCAAGATGAACAACCGGACACGTTAGGAGGAGGAGGAGGTAAGGTTTCCCATGCCCCATTTCTAGTTATTTTTCCTAATTCTTAAATGGCTAGTTCAATTTTGGCAAAGAAAAACAAACTTAGAAATACTGTTATTTTTCTTGCGCCCTTAGATGTTGATAAACTTTCTTCTAGAAACTATTTGAATTCTTGGCTACACAATATGTGGAGTATTAAGCTTGGGTTTTCCTTTTCTTTTTGTCGTATGGTGCAAAGAGATCTCTTTATCATCTTTTTTAACAGCCCTAACAGCCAAAGGGAGGTTGTTAAATGACATATTTGGACTATTGGGTCGGGGAGTTTTAGGGCTTTACCCTAGGACCCAAAAGCAAATTCTGATGAAATCTTGGCCCTATTGAGCCCCAGGTGAATCATATTTAAAAACATCCCACCTTATCTTTGGTCCGTGATTCCTAATATGGTCAAACCCCTAGGGAAAATCTTAAGAATTGATGATATGACATCTCAGTTACCTCACATGAATGCTAGATTGTTGCTAGCCCTAAATTTAGGTAAATACCTTCAGAAAAATTTCAGAATCAAACTCATTAATGACTATTTTTTTCCCTATTGAATATTTAGGAGGTTTAAATGTTTGTTTCCTTTGCAAACAGGAGGGTCATATCAGAAAAAAAAAATGCCACTTTATCAAGAATCCTATCAAAAAGGCTAACCCTAAGGGCAACCTTTCTTCCAAGAATGTTGTTGTATCTAAGCCAAATACCCAACCCCCCTCACTTGTATCGATTTCACTCTTAGACCCCCCTTTGGAAGGCGCTGACCCTCATGATTCTCCTCCAATGCTTGACAAGTTGCAATCCCTTTGTGACAAAGTCTAGAGAGTTAGTCGTTCCTCGCTAGTGACTCACCTTTCTACCCCCTTGGATAAACCTGATTGTGCTCCTAAACCCAATGGACCCTCTTCCTCTACCACCAAGAAGTTGAATTCCCAACAAATTATCCTTGAGAAATTTTTAAAAATGAATGCAACCAGAAATAAAGTACAAGATGTGTTAGATTCCAGACTTGATAATAAGGATGGTCAGTATAAGTCCATGGATTCTAATTCACACTCTAAGGGCTCTACTATCAAGGATAAGGATAGTCTCCTTGGAGATCTTGCCCGCAAGCCTAGTGAGAGTAAATCCAATTCTGGCATGGAGGGATCCAAGGAGTGCTCCTTGGGGCCATCTCCTAAGAGGGATGATAGTGTTAATAAGAATGATGAATTTTTTGAGTTTATTGGAGAATAACTTGCCTCCTGGAACTCAATGCACCCTCCCATCTAGTCTTGGGACTAAACTCATTAGTAATGTGGAGAGGAATCTTGAGGAAGGAAGCTCCCAATCCTTGGGAGGCATGGATGTTGAATATTCAAGGTTGGATGTGATCAATAACAATGAGATTGCTAATAGTGTCATTGCCCCATGTGAGGGAAAAGGTAAAGAGGATCTTTTGGAAGGCACTATGTAGTTGTATAGAGATGAGAGGGCTAAAAAGAAGAGGGGCTATAGGAAGAACAGGGCTTGTAAAAAAGTTAGCAATGATTCCTCCTTTGGTGCTAAGAAAGAATTTGTGTTCAAAAGGAAAAGAGGAAGGCCTAGTGGTTTCTCTATTAGCCTCTTAAGTAAGGGATCTCCTAAAGAAAAGATGCCCAAATGCTTTAACAACTTCCAGGCTCTAATGGAAACCTCTTTGTAATGCACTTCATGGATTTAAACATTACATCTTGGAATATTAGGGGGTTGGAAACCCCTAATAGGAAGTATGTTGTCAAGAGATTCTTGAAATTGTATTAAAATATGGATGTATTGCTTCTACAAGAGATGAAGGCAGTGAACTTTTGGTTGGATATTAATCTGAAATGTATATGGAGGGATTCTAGTTATTGCGCCACTAGCCACACTAAAGGTAAAGGTGGTGCAACCATCCTTATTGATGTTAAATGGGCAGAAAGGGTGACTAGATGGGGCTACTTGCCTTCTAATAGAGTGGTTTGGGTTATGTTGAACTTCAGAGATAAGGAGTTTGGAATATGTTTGGTTAATGCTTCGAGTGATTACAAACATAGAACTGAACTTTGGAGATGGATGTTTGAATTGGAAAATATCTTGTGGATTATAGGAGGGGATTTCAATATGGTGGAAAGCCCAATGGATAAATCAGGGGGATGCAAATTTGAATGGAAAGGAGAGTAGAGATTCTTCTGGAATAAAATGATAAATAAACTTGGTCTTGTAGACCCTTTGGCAAGGTGTAAAAGTGAACATAAGGGTATATGGTTTACCTGGTACGACAAAAAAAAAGGGGGAAGAAGAATCTATTGCAAGTTGGATAGATTCTACTTTAATAAGAATTTATTCGATGGAGTTAAAGCCTATGAGGGATCTAGGGTTAAAGTCACACCCTACTCCCTCTTAGATCATCACCTTATTCAGGCAATTACATCTCATAGTAGCAGACCTTCTAATGATAACATATGTAGAGGAGATTTTTCACTCAACACTAGCCTCCTAGGTAGAGAAGATCTTAAAGAAGCAGTTTATATTATCAAGCAATATAACACTTTTATTGTAAAACACAGCAGCTTCAGAGAGAAGTGGAACCAAATGGTGAGTAGTTGGAAAAACCTATTTCAGACTATAGGCAAGAAGTTGGCCAAGGACTCTAGATCTGAAGAAACTTGGGCACACCTCAAACTTCACCAAGCAAAAGAAGTCTTACAGGGCTGCCCTTCTCATCCCGAGGCCTTGGATATTATGTCTCATGCTAAGAATTCACATAAAAGGATTCAGAATTTGAGGATTCAGGGTGCCAAGACTAGAGCAAGGTTTAATTGGTTGGAACACGGAGACAAGGATTCTAGATTCTTTTTCCAACTACTGAAATATAGAGATGCTAGAGTAAATGTGGATAATATTTGGGAAGATGGTAATGTTATCACTAGTCAATAAGAGATCTCTAGAACTTTTGTATAGCTTTATCATAAATTATTTTCCTCATAATACAATAACCTGAATAAGTCTAGAGGCAGGGACTACTTGAGAGATATAATCCCTAGAAAAGTTAACTTGGAAGATGCTAAAGTGTTGAATAAAGAATTCTCCCTAGGGGAAATTAGGGAAGCTATCCAGGCTCTCGATAATTGGAAATCTCCCAGACCAGATGGTCTACCGGTAGAATTTTATAAGGCCGATATTGACTAGATTGGGGAAGATTTACTCCAGGTCTATAAAGAAGTTGTTACTAAGGGCTCTCTGGGGGAGGACATCAATAGTGGCCTAATAAAACTAATTCCTAATGGGATAGATCCCTAATTAAAAACTGGAGACCAATCATATTACTCAATGTGTCTTACAAGATTTTGGCCAAGGTCTTAGCTAAAAGAGTAGAAAATATTCTGCCCAAGATTACCAGTCCCACTCAAACTAGATTTGTTAAATGGAGGTACATTTTAGAAAACTTTCTCACTTGTTGGGAAGCTATGCATTGGGATAAGGAATTGAGTCAGGACACTGCCATGCTATTACTAGATTTTGAGAAAGCATATGACAAGATTGAATGGAGTTTTGTCAATATGATGTTGGAAAGCCTAGGATTCCCAGACTACTTTTGTAAAATGGTTAATGTACTAATGAAGGATGCTAAAGCCTCTGTGGAGATGAATGGAAGAAAATCTAACAACTTTGAGCTCTCAAGATCCATTGGACAGGGATGCCCACTAGCACCAATAATTTTTGTGATAGTTGTCGATGGTTTATACTATCTGTTAAGGGATTCTAGATATTCCCGTATAGTAAAAGGGATTACTTTTCCCAATGGTGATGATCTTTCTAATATTCAATTTGCCGATGATACCTCCATTCTTGCTAGGCTAGAGGAGACCAATATTAATTAGTTAATGACTAAACTGGATATATTTTGTGAAGCTTCAGGCCATAAGGTGTCAATGTCCAAATCAATGCTTCTTAGCTGGAAAACACACCCTCCAGATTGGTGTAACAAGTTCTCCTTCTTATGGGGGGCCCTAACCAATTGGTGAAATACTTTGGAATTCATTTTGCCATTAAACCTAACTTAAAGGCTATGTGGGAGTGGGTCAAGGGGAAAATTGATTAAAATATAGGCAAATGGAATAGACACTTCCTCTCTTTGGTCGGGAGAATACAAGTTTACCAAAATATCCTATCTTCATACAACATCTACTATAGATCTGATTGGTTGTATAGTAATTATCAATTTTGTCATATTCAGAAAATGATAAGGGGGTTCCTTTGATCAGATGGGAAGGGAGGTATGAAGAAACATGATGTTAGTTGGAAGTGGTGCACTATGGGAAAGAGTAAGGGGGGCCTTGGCCTCAAGGATCTAAGATGGCAAGGAATCTCACTAGCTTCTAAATGGATCTTTGGGGCCCTACAGGAGAACGAACCCTGGAAAGTGTTGATTCGACATAACATTAGTAATTCCACTCCTATAAAAGGACCTACTTGGAGAAATCTAGCACTTGGGGATATCATTGCTAGAAGTTTTTAAGTAAAACCCTATGGATTGGTTGTCTTCAAGTCTATTTGGAAAGCCTAGGAGGTGATAAGAAGCTATATCTCTCATAATGGTATAGCCCGGGAGGATGCAGTTCTTTGTGGTGAGCGGTGCATTTTGTGGAACATGAAGTATAACAGTAGACCCTTGGCATTAGTGCAAGGATGTTCTGCTAAGTACTTGGCTGGAAAAGGACCATCCAAACTAGAAAATATCATTAAAAATGGGCACTTGTTGAGTTGGAATGAGATCATGGCAAAATATGATCCCTGCTTCCCAAAGAAAGACCTATACTATGATGAGAGAAGCTTCTTCACCTCTTAGTTTCCCTAGATATTGCATTGAGGATAACTCTAGATTTTGCCCTTTCCAATGGCCAGATGGCTCTCCCTTGCTTATGACTAAAGCCAAGAATATATATACCTTCCTAGTGGAGAATGACTCTATCATTTCCCATGTTGATACTTGTTGGAACTTTAATCTTGATGCATCCTCTTGGTAGAAGACCTTTGAGTGTTTGTGGTGCAGACCCATTGAACCTAAGAAAAAATGCTTTTGCTAGCAGCTCATACTTAAAAAATTTCCTATCAATACAATAGTGGTGAACCCAACATTTGTTCTTGTTGTCAAGTTGTTAAGACTGTTAGACATATCTTTCTTGACTATTTCTTTGTTGGAGAAGTGTGGAAAGTCTTTGGCCTCTATATTGGTGTTAATATTGGGAGCTCTGATATTATTAGGGGGTTTGTGCAAAGCCTTAACAAGAATAGTAATATTTTTCGGTCTGTTTTCTCTGTTGAAGTCTTCTGGTTAATTTGGAAATTTAGGAATGATGACATTTTTAATGGTAGGGATAGAAACCTTACTAAGTCTCTAAGGAGACTCATATTTCATGACATTGGTGTGCAAGTTATTATGGCAATGAGGCTAGAAAGAAAGAAGTTTGAAATATTTTTGCAGGATGGGGCAGTCATGATGTTCACTTGGGAAATTTCTCATGGGTTCTCTTGGGCTAGACACTCCAGTGAGAGATATCCCTTTGAGCTTGCACTAGAAAACTTCATCAGAGACCTAAATTCTCAGCAGAATAGGAATGTCCAGGCTCAGGACTAGGTTGTTCCAGTCACCATACTTGTTGTCCACCCTTACATTGAGCCGATTATGTGGGAAAATATCTTAGTATGGAACGATGACCCACAAAGATGGACAACATGGATAGAGGCAGTGGGAGATTCTAGCTAACTAGATGGTGAAATTTCCTTTGATTAGGCTTATGAGTCTCCTCATTCTCTGATCTTTTTGTTACTATGGTTTGAAGATGTTGATATTCTCTTCTTTTTTGGCAAAATGATTTGATGATGTAATTATATATATGTTGCCTCCAAAGATGATAGGTTGATAAACTCTAGACTGATGAATATTCGGTAACTACTTTGTTTTGTACCGTGGTCTTATTATACTCAATAGGGAAAAAAAAAAAAAAAAAACTAAATTAAAATAGACTAAACTAAATGCGCAATCAAAATTTATGAAAATCCAAATATTAATAAAAATAATAATTTTAAAAAAATTATAATAAATAATAAATATTTTAAATTAAAAAAAGAATTAAATAAAAAATAAAAATTATTATTTTTAATTTATTAGAACTAAAATATTAATAAAACATGTACCTAAAAATTATAATTAATAGATTACTTATCATATCTTAAATGATGTATAATATAGTTAGTTAGGGTATGTTCTTCAATTACTTAGATCATATATTTAGATATTGTAGTGTGTCTAATAACTTAACTATAATTGTAGTTTTTTCTTTTTAAATTGGTTTTGTATGCATCTTGGGCTAGAATTAAACCATGATTAAGTATTATAAGGGTTATGGTTAGGATTATTATTAATTTGACATTAATAAATATTTTAATTGCTTGAAGATTTGTTCCAAATAATGTTGTAGTTTTAACTTCCTAACAGATGACAGAGCTGGATTGGTGGCCTTTGTCCTTATTTTTGGTGTGTGGGGATTTTGTGTGTAGGGTCGGGGGTTTTAGTGGGTTGGGGTGTGGTGGGGTAGGAGTAGCGTGTGGCTGCCCTACCCTACCTTCTTTTTCTTTTCTTTCGCTTTTGCAGGGGGTGGTGGTGCCGAGTCTTGGTATCTGTGTCACTTTGTTGTTCGATTTGTGTTTTGATTTTTGGGGTTTTCGTGGGTTCTGCTTCTTTGTGTGGGGGCCTTGCATGGCTGCCCAAAAAGGACCCATGGGTGCTTTGGGAACATCTTTTCATGATATTTTGATAGGCAATATTTCTTCCTCCTACATGCAGGAGAATCTAATGTTTGGTTTAGCCGGTTCAGATATGGGGGAACAATCTTCTCATGCTAGAGGTTTCAAACCAATGAAGGTTAATGGGTGTTTGGCTAAGAGTGACAGTAGGCTGATTATTGTGATTCCTCCAGCTTCTGTTGAGGAGGAAATTGAATATTTGTCTAGGCATGCTCTGATTTGTAAGTTTATGGGGATCCGACTATCCTTGCCTTTCTTGGAATCTTGGGCTTGTAGGACATGGAATCCAAAGGGGGAAATGGATGTGATGTTAGCTACTAATGGCTATTTTTTGGTAATATTTTCATGCTTGACTGATAGAAATAAGGTGTTTGAAAGGGGGCCTTATTTCTATAATCAGATTGGTCTCTTTATCAAACCTTGGCATGTTGGATTTAATCCCATAAAGGAGCTTCCTTTGAGGGTTCCTGTTTGGATAAGGCTTCCTTGGTTTCCATTGGAATTTTGGAGAGAGGACATTTTCAATTTGGTTGCAGCTCAGCTAGGAAAGCCAATTGGCCCCTCATGTCAGACTATGGAAAAGAAGGTAATTACCTATGCCTGCGTCTGTGCAGAAATTGATTTGAACAATCCTCTTCCTGATTCCATGGAACTCCGATTGGGATTTGGCTCATGGATTCAACAACTTGATTATGAAACACTGTCGTTTCATTGACAAATTTCTCATGAATATGGACATTTGCAGAAGATGTTCCCCAAGTCTAATCAGCAGAGGATTTTAAATCTGGGACAACCAATGCTCCCCCTAAACAAGATACGGGGAAAGCTCCTACGAGGGAGGATAAAGAGGGTTTCGCCCTAGTCAAAACTTGAAATAAAGGTCGGGGTTTAAAGAGGACTCTTATGGACAGGCAGGTGAATGAGGTCTCCAATAGATTTGATGCCTTTGATAATCTAGAATAGTTTGATGGAGCTATTTCTAATATGTCTGCCATCCAGGGTCTTTTGGAGGTAGGGGTAATAGGTGGAGAAGAGATCAATGATATTCAGATTGAATCATTGGAGGAAGCAGTTGGGGTGCGGATGGATACATATACTTCCCTGAGGCCTATGGGAGAGTTAGTAGGTAGTGGAGGTATGGAAGTACAGGTGACCTCAAATTCAATCTGCTTGGAGACTTGTCTTGGAAAGGATCTTAAGAGTGGGAGCAAAGGTACAGGAACTTCCCACGTCTTAGGTATTCAACAAAAAACTTTTAAGAAAGGTACTTCAGAAAAGTCCCTTAAGGAGGGTAGGAAGAAAGACCAAGAGAAGGTTAAACTTGCTGGTGAGACTTTAGTGGAATCTGGTGTTGTGAAGACTATTGATTCTCTTTTCTCTCAACCTCAAAAATGATTGTTCTCTCATGGAATGTAAGGGGGCTGAATAGCATCCCTAGACAAAAGGCTATTCGAGAGTTGATTCGGTCTTATTCGCCTGATGTGGTTTTCATTCAGGAAACAAAGCTTTATGTTGATGGTATGATCAACATGGTTGCTATAATTTGGTCAAGATGTCTTTGTCAATGTATTGGGGCTCAAGGTAGTTCAAAAGGCTTGGCTTTATTATGGGATCCTCGCAAGCTTGTCCCACTTTGGTGGATCTCTAGCAAGTCCTTTATCTCCTTGGTGGCCACTTGCTGCCAGACTAGTGAGACTCTCCTTCTCACTAATGTGTATGCTCCAATTGATTATGTTGGAAAATCCTTGCTTTGGTCACATATAGGTGTTATCCACTCTCTTGCGCCTTTGTTTCCCTGGATTTTGGCAGGTGATTTTAATGTTGTATTATGCTTGGAAGAGAAGCAGGGAGGTATTTTCAGGTTGGACCCTTCTACAGGGCTCTTGAAGAGTAAAATTGAAACTCTGAGGGTTGTGGATGTCCAACCTTCCAATGGTTTATTTACCTAGAATAATAGGAGATGTGGGGTTGAGGCTATATCAGAAAGATTAGATAGGTTCCTAGTTTCTAGCTACTAGTTGGAGGATAGTTGGACTACCTATTCAGAGATTTTGAATTGGAGAGGCTCGGATCACTGGCCTATCCTTTTGTCAGCCACTAAGTTTAGGAGGACTAAGAATCCCGCATGTAAGTTTCAGCTTATGTGGTTGAGGGATTATTCTCTTCAAGATCATATACTTGAATGGTGGAGGGAAGGGAAGTCGGCTTTTGGTACTGTTATGTATTCCTTTGTCAAGAAGTTGCAACATGTTAAGTATAGGCTGAAAAAGTGGAACAAGGTGAGCTTTGGTAATCTTTTCTCTACCAAAAGGAATGCTCAACAGAGGGTGGACATCATTATCCATCAAATTAGAGACCGAGGGATGTCTAATGCTTTATACAGAGAAGAGGCTATTGCTTTGAAAGAACTAGAGGAATGGGAGCTTCGGGAGGAGATTTATTGGAAGCAGAAATCTTGAATTGATTGGCTTCGGGAAGGGGATAGAAACACAAGATTCTTTCACAACTCAGTAAAGGATAGAAGGCATGGTAGTACTCTCAATTCTCTCATTACTTCATAAGGGACTCAGGTTTCCTCTCATATGGAGATTTCCCAGGAAGCCACTAGATTCTTTGGGAACCTGTTCAAAGAATATTTGGTGTCTGCTTGTGCTAAAGAAAGATTGGTGATTGACTGCATTCCTTCCATAGTTACTCTGGAAATGAATGAGGCTCTCATTAAACCTATTTCTTTTTCTGAGATTGAGGCAATGGTCTTTGGTATGAAGAAAGGCAAAGCTCCTGGGCCTGATGGTTTTCCTATTGAGTTCTTTCAATCTTTTTGGGATATTGCCAAGCTATATCTCTTGGAAGTTATGCATGAATCTTTTGGTAACAAGTAGATGCTTAAGGCCCTAAATGCCACTTTTCTTGCTCTCATTCCTAAGAAGGAAGGTGCTAATTCTCTTAAATCCTTTAGGCACATTGCTTTATGTAATGTGATCTACAAAATTATCACTAAATTGATTGTTGAAAGGCTGAAGCCTTGCCTTAGTAGATTAATTTTTGAAGAGCGAGGGGGTTTTGTGTCTGGGTGACAGATTTTGGATGGTGTCATTATTGTTGCTGAAGTAGTGCATTCCATGGTTGTTTCTAAGGAGAAGGCTACGTTTATAAATCTTGATATGGCCAAAGCCTATGATAGGGTCAGATGGAGTTTTCTGCAAAAGGTTCTCTTAGCTTTTTGATTTGGAGGGGAATGGATTAGTTGGGTTATGAGCTGCATCACCTCTTCTTCATTTTCTATTCTTATTAATGGTGAGCCAACTAAGTTGTTTGGTGCTACTAGAGGCTTGAGGCAAGGTGATTCTCTCTCACCCTATCTATTTATTTTGATGGTTGATGGTTTGGGAAGGTTTCTCAAGTCTCAAGTCAGGCAAGGTTTGATTCAAGTTTGGAGGTGGGGTCTTGGTATTCCTCCTTCTTCTCATCTTCAATTTGTGGATGACACTGCGTTAATGGGGGCTACTAGAATCAATGAAGCGACCAATTTCAAAAGACCTTTGGATATTTATGTGAAGGCCTCTGGACAACTAATTAATGAGGAAAAATCTCATATTTTTTTCTTCAATACTCCTGCTCCCATTCAGCCAAGGATAGCACGGATTTTGAGGTTTCAAATTGGTACCCTTCCTTTTGTTTACCTTGGAATTCCTCTTTCGGTTTGTAGATTTCCATGCATTTTTTGGAAGGAAATTTTGGATAAGTTTCAAAGCGAGGTCTGTCATTGGACTAATAGGTGGCTCTCAACTATTGGTAGAGTTACTCTTTTAAAGTCAATTGTTCAGGCACTTCCTATTTACAGGTGCTTTGTGCAGTCAACCCCTAATTAGCTTTATGAAGCAATTTGAAGCCCTCTCTAGACAGTTCTTATGGACTCGCAATTTGCTTTCCTCCAACTGGAATTTGTTAAGTGGGATAATGTGTGTAAATCAAAATAGGTGGGTGGCCTTGGTTTGCGGAAAACTATCTTGAATGGTTGCGCTCTTGTTGCTAAGCTATTTTGGAGATGGTGTGTAAATCAAGATCAAGGATGGTCTAGTATCCTTAGGATTAAATATCTTGGTGATGTGGAAGGGAAGGATGTCCCCCGGGGCAGCTTGATAGGAAATGGGTCAATTATTTGGGACACCTTAAAGAGAGGAGCTCATCTAGTCAAGAAGGGTCTCTTTTGGATTTGTAACAGAGGATCTGAAGCTTTGTTCTGGAAGGACTCCTGGGATGGATATCCTCCTATTTTGTCTCAATTTCCTCATCTCCAATCTCTCGGTGACATCTTAATAGTAGGAGGCTGGAGTAAAGTTGAGGACTTTAAAGTGATTTCAAGGGTGGGTTGTGGTGAGGTAGCTTGATGGAAGGAACCTCAGGAATGGCCTCCTGGGAAATCTGTGGAAGAGAGGGAAGCCCTGGCTGAAATTCTAGCTGGGAGATTGTGTAATTCTCTTAGAGGTGCTGACACCCTTGCTTGGGGCCCTAATATGAAGGGCAAGTTTTATGTGGCTTCTGGCTATCAAGAGTTGGAACGTATGTCCTTTGCCAAGCTAGATGTTCCCTGGTGGAAACAAGTTTGGAAAAGGTCGGCTTGGCCCAAGTGTAAATTTTTCTTGTGGCTTGTGGTACAGAATAGGTGTCTTACCTGGGATAATCTTCAGAAGAGGGGCTTTTATGGGCCCTCTATATGTTTTTTATGCCATGAGAGTGAGGAGAACAACTCTCACCTTTTCTTCCAATGCTCCTTCACCAGAGATATTTGGCATTGGTGGTGGGGGATTTGGAAACATGATTGTGTTCATGCGATCACTTTGGTGGAGCTTTGGTGGAGCTTTGGAACAGCCTTGGTAGACCTCCTACCAAGATTCCCTTTCTAGATGCAGCTTGGGACATTGGTCTAGGTTTTATTATCTGACAAGTTTGGTTGGAAAGGAACCATAGGATTTTCCAGGATAGGATGAAAATGGTGCAACAAGTGTGGCTGAAATTTTTAAGTATGATTTGGGAGACCCTAATGGAAAAGTGTGACCTTTCAGGAGTTGTTAATCCTGGACATCTAGGTGGTTCAAAATTTGAATATTTTAGGGATAGGCCTTCATGATGCCTTATGTAAGAAACTTCAAGTCAGGAGTATAAATGTTAAAAGGAGGGCTTGTCGTGAAGGTAAGTGGACCCCTCCTCCTTTGGGATATCTTAAGATTAATACTGACAGATCTTCTAGAAGTAATCCTGGGTATGTTGGGGTTGGTGGAATTGGCAGAGATAATTCTGGTAATGTTGTTTTTCTCTTTTCTGTCTATAAGGGTTTCCAAACTAATAATTATATGGAGGCCCTTGCTAATCTGATGGCCCTTAAGAGAGTTTTTTTATGTTGGGTGGAGTAAGATTATTTGTGAGTCTGATTCCCAAGTTGTGGTTGATATGTTAAATCGTCACTGGATGGAGGATGTTGAGTGGCATTTGGTTGTGGTGGGTAGACAGATCCTTTCTTTGAGTGCTGCCTTGGAAACGGTTTCTTTTTGTTATGTGCCCTGTGAGTAGAATAGAGTTGTTGATTGTCTGGCAAAGTGGCCCTCAAATCACCTAGATGGGTGGAGAGTTGAAGACTGGGCTCATCTTCCGTTGGAGTATGTTCATGTTGTTGAGGGTTTGATCAAGGAGGATTTAGCAGTTTAGTTGTTGTTTGGTTGGGGGCTTATGTCGAGTCCTCTACTTCTTATTGCTAGGTTGTGGCCCTGTTCAGTGTATTGCTCAATTTGATTCAATAAATTTTTACCCCTCTTTTTCCTAATTTTTAAGTGTTTTTAAGTACAATTCTATTTCTATGTGGGATTATGTATTATTGGATCTACAATTATTAATCAAATCATCACAATATTTTTTAAGCTTACAATTAACTTTAAATTATAATAAATTATAATTTTAAAAATTCACAAACATTTATTATCTAATACAAAAAAATTCAATAAAATTATTTTTTTTTAAAATCAACAATGACTAATTATAATTTTAGAAAAAGTTAAAGACTAAAATCTAGATTTAAAACTAATTTCCAATTCTAATTTATTCTTTTGCATGCAAATCATTTGATATTAGAATTTTTAAATGATTAGTAAATTAAATAAAATTAAATATATCAAAGGAGAAATAGATATGTATTAACTAGAAAAAATTATATTTTATTTCAAAAATTACTTTTAACAAGAAAAATAGCTAATAGAATAAAAAAAGGCGAGAGGACTAAGGATGGAGCTGTGCGTGGAGGGTGTTGTGCTCGGACTAGGGGATCGAATCCCTAGTTCGTGAGTGGCATCTGCATGCTGGTGTGGTGGTGGGAGGGAGGTGCTTGTGGGTGGTATTGTGGGAGGGGCTACTATCGGTGTTGTGGGTGCTGAAGGAGGTGTGGTGATTGCGGGTGGTGGGTGGTGTTGCGGGAGGCAGGGGCTCAGGGTTCCTGCGGATTCGTAGTCTACCTGTGGGGAAGGACGGTGGGGGTTCAATCTGCCCAATGGTGGAGCTTGGAAGGGGAGGTGTTTGTTATCTTGCAGGGGGTGTGGATTCCTTTCTCATTTCCTTTCGGGGTGTGGGCTTTTCATGTGGTACTATGTCTAGTACTGGTGGAGAGGCCTCGAAGGCATCTCTCGATATGGATTTCCATGTTGCGGTGGGTTTAAAATCTCCATCCCAAAGTGTCAAGACCTTTGATAATAACCTTTTTGCCTCAGATTCAAGGGCTGGTAGTGCTGGTGGCTCTCAGATCTCGGATATTAATGGCTACCTGGAGAGGTGCAGCGAGAGACAAAGGTTGATTATTCCTCCAGAGATGATAGCGGAAGATATTGAATATTTTTCAAAACACTCATTATACTGCAATTTTTTGGGGATGAGGATTTCTCTGCAATTTTTGGAGAACTGGGCTCAGAGGACTTGGGCATGAGAAGGGGAAATGGAGATTATGTTGCTGGAAAACAACTACTTCATGGTTACTTTCAACTGCATGGAGGATCGTAATAGGGTTTTTGAAGGAGGGTCGTATTTTTATAACCAGGTGGGGTTGTTCATCAAACCTTGGCATGCGGGGTTTAACCCTTTGGAGAAGCTCCCAAATAGGGTCCTAATGTGGCTTCATTTACCACGTTTTTAGGTGGAATGTTGTCGGGAGGATGTGTTACGAATGCTCACTTCAATGCTTGGGAGGCCAGTTGGAGCCTCAACGCAAACCTTGGGGAGAAAGGTAATGACTTTCGCTCGTATTTGTGTTGAAATTGATCTTAGTTAGCCCCTTCCAGATGCTATAGATATGTGTGTGGGTTTTTATTCTTGGGTTCAATAGCTGGATTATGAGATTTTACCATTTCGGTGTCGTTTGTGTCATGAGTATGGTCATTGGAAAAGTTGCCATGTCGGTGGAAGTTGTGGGTGTTGATGGTTTTGTCCCAGTTAAGACAAAGAACAAGAATTGGGGACAAAAGAGGCCCCTATAAGAGAGACAGTAGGAGGATACCTTTAACATATTTGAAGCCTTGGACGACCTTACCCAACAGGAGGTGAACCTAGGGATAACTCCTTTAGATCAAGGTGCATCAAGGTTGGTCAATGAAAGTGTTGTAGTGGAGTTGGCTGGAGGGATGGTTCTCTTGGAGATAAAAAATTGGAATCCGCTGGGGCCAAAAGTAACAAGATCGCCTTACATTTGGGTCTTCATCAGAAGGACATTAAGAAAGGACCAATGAAGAAGATTTCAAAGGTTGGTAGAAAGAAGGATTTGGATAAGATCAAATTGATGGAGGAGAATTTGGTTGATTCAGGGTTAGTAAAGACTTCGGATTCTCATTTTTCCAATCCCCTGAAATGATTGTTCTATCATGGAATGTGAGGGGCTTGAACAGTGGCCCTAGACAAAAAGTTGTTCGAAAGTTGATAAGGAGTCATTCTCTTGATATCCTTTTCTTGCTAGAGACAAACCTTTATGTGGAAAGTATGATGGATTTGGTGCCAAAGCTATGGGGGAGAAGCCAGTGTTAGTGTATTGGGTCAGTTGGCTCCTCTGGAGGGGTGGCCTGTCTTTGGAACCCTTTGAGGATTCGCCCTGTCTGGTGGGCTGCCTCCTAATCTTCGTTATCCGGGGTTGTCTCTAGTCTTGAGACTAGGGAATATATCTTGTTTACTAACATCTATGCCTCCATGAATCTTTAGGGTAAGCATAACTTATGGTCTCATATTTCTTGTATGTGAAGGTTGTTCCCTTTTCATCCTTGAATTATGGTGGGCGATTTCAATGTCATCCTTGCGTTCAGTGAGAAGAAGGGTGGTGTTATGCGATTGGAACCTTCTTCTTTCCTTTTTTGGGATAGTATATCATCGTTGCATCTTGTTGAAATTAAGCTTGGTAATGGTTTGTTCACTTGGAACAATATGAGGGTGGGGGAGTATTGGATTGCAGAGAGGTTGGATCGATTTTTGGTTTCTAGTTTTTGGGTTGGTGGGGGGTGGTCCACAAGTTCTGATATTCTTGACTAGAGAGGGTCAGACCACTGGCCCATCAAGCTGGTTTCTTCTTCTGCTCGGGTTGCTCGCTCTCCTTCATTCAAATTCCAACTTATGTGGCTTCGGGATCCTGCTTTGCAAACTCATGTAGCGGAGTGGTGGAGGAAAGGGAGGCCAGCCTTTGGCACTGCTATGTACTCTTTTTCCAAGCGGCTGCAATTTGTTAATTTTCAGCTTAAACAATGGAATCGTCAGTATTTCGGGAACATTTTTCATGCTAAGAAAGTTTCTCAAATAATGTTGAATGGCATCACCAGTGAAATCAGAGAGCATGGTTTGTCTGAAGCCTTGCTTAGGGAGGAAGACAAGGTTGTCAAGGCTTTAGAGGAATGGGAGCTTAGGGAAGAAATATACTGGAAACAGAGAGCTTGTATTGATTGGATTCAAGCGAGGGATAAGAACACTGCTTTCTTCTTCAACTCAGTGAAAGCAAGAAGACATGGAAATTCCATTCTTGTTCTAGTCAATGATAGAGGTGAGCAGTTTTTATCCTTGTAGGAGATCTCTAGGGAGTCTTTACAGTATTTCTGGTTTCTCTTCAATGAGGATTCTCAGGGGGAATCGGTGGAGGAGAATCAAGTTCTCGCTTGCATTCCTTCTCTAGTTACTAGGGAGATGAATGAGCATATTATGGGTCCTATTTTGTTGGAAGAACTCGAGAGGATTGTTTTTCACATGAGGAAGGGAAAAGATCCTAAACCGGATGGGTTCCCGGTTGAATTCTTTCAAGATTTCTAGGATATTATCAAACTAGACTTACTAGAAGTAGTCCAAGAGTCCCAAAGGAATAAGCAGATGCTTCGGGCTTTGAATGTGACTTTCATTGCTCTAATCCCCAAGTGTGATGGGGCTGATCGGCTAGGCCAGTTCCACCCTATCTCTCTTTGCAATGTGATTTATTATATCATCTCTAAACTGATAGTGGATATGTTGAAGAATTGTCTTAGGGATGTTATCTTTGAGGAGTGAAGCAGGTTCATGGAAGGGTGCCAAATTATGGATGGTGTGGTCATTGCTACAGAGACCATTCATTCTATGGCAACCTCCAAGGAAAAAGCTATGTTAATTAATCTAGATATGGCTAAGGCTTACGATAGAGTTCGTTGGTCCTTCCTCTAGAAGATCCTCAGGGATTTTGGCTTTGTTGATGAATGGATCCAATGGGTTATGAGTTGTGTTACGTCTACCTCTTTCTCTGTGCTAATCAATGGAGATCATACTGAGTTGTTTGGTGCTTCTAGGGGTCTTCGCCAGGGGGACCCCCTTTCCCCTTATTCATTCTTCTGGCTGAGGGTCTGGTGAGGCTGATTAAGCATAATGTGGGTTTGGGTATTATTCAGGGTTGGAGTTGGGGTAATGGCTTGCAGCTACAGTCTCATGTGTAGTTTGTTGATGGCATGACCCTGATGGGACTTGCTCGGATCACATAAGCTACTAATCTGCATAAATTTTTGGATGTTTATCTTGCGGCCTCAGGCCAGTTGATCAATGAGGATAAATCTTCTATCCTCTTCTTCAACACTCCTGGAACTATTCAGAGGAGGATTGCTCTTATCTTGAGATTCGAAGTTGTCTCTCTGCCCTTGACTTATCAGGGTATTCCTATTTCTCCTAGTAACCCTCCAAGGGATTCATGGCAAGGTATCTTGGATAAATTTCGCACGAAGGTTGAACAATGGACACACAAATGGTTATCCTTTGCTGGGAGGGTTCAACTGATCCAGTCGGTGGTTCAAGCTCTTTCGATTTATCAATGTATGCTACAAGTGACTCCTAAGTGGTTCTTGAGGGGATTGGACTCTCTAGCGAGGCAATTCTTATGGGCAGGCAATCTATCCTCATCCAAATGGTGTTTTGTCAATTAAGACTTGGTGTGTAGCCTGAAGCAGTTGGGTGGGCTTGGTTTAAGGCAATCTTTTTTATTTGGGGAGGCTTTGGTGGCTAAATTGTACTTAAAGTGGTGTGTTGAGCAAGATCGAGGCTGGGCTAGGATTTTGGCCTACAAATATAAGCAGAGGATCCCGATGGAGGAAATTCCAAGATACCCGCTTGAGGGAAAAGGATCAAGAATTTGGTATACTCTCAAGAAGGGGGCTTCTCTTATTAAGGAATGACTCTTTTGGATATGGAGGAGGGGGGAAGAAGTCCTTTTCCAGAACGAATCTTGGGATGGATACCCACCCATCCTTGATTAGTTTCCTAACCTTGGGAATCTTTACCAGAGGTTTTTGGAGGCAAGGTGGTCAAGGTTGAGTAACTTCAAGGTTGTTTATAAGTGTGGGCGGCTGGAGTTGGAGTGGTGGAAGGCTCTTAATGAGTGGCCGGTTGTTGGGATGGATGAAGAGTGTGTTGAGTTGCATGGCATTCCGACGAGTAGACACTATAGTTCCCTCAAGGGTAGGGATGGACTTGCTTGGTTTCCAAATCCTAAGGGCATCTTTACTGTGGCTAGTGGATACCAGGAACTGTTGAGCCCAAGATTGGAGGGAAGAGAGGTGCACTGGTGGAAACATGTGTGGAATAATTTTTCTGGTCTGAAGTGTAACTACTTCGCTTGGACTTTGGCTTTGAATAGATGCCTAATTTGGGACAATATTCGCAAGCGGGGATTCTTGGGGCCTTCCATTTGTGCTTTGTGTGGTAATAGGGAGGAAGATTCCTCACACCTATTCTTCAGATGCCCCTTCTCGTTGCTTATTTGACATTACTAGTGGGGGGTGTGGAAGCATCCTTGTGTTCACGCGGATTCTCTAGTGGAGTTTTGGAGCAGTTTGGCCAGACCTCCTATCTTGTCCTCCTTCCTCTAGATTGTCTGATATATTGGGCCCATTTTCATACTATGGTAGATCTGGCTCGAGAGGAACAAGAGGATCTTTCGTGAGGTCAGACTGTTAGTTCAGCAAGTGTGGAATAGAATCATTGTTATGATTCAGGAGACGATGGAAGCTAAATGTGAGGTAAATTCTCCTTTGGATAGAGATGAGGCGGATATTGTGAGTAGGTTGGGTTTGCAGGAGTTGTCTCCTGCCTCAGCTTGTGTTAGGAGAGGTAGACGTGCTATGAAGAAGTTTCAAAGGGTAGGAAGGTGGATGCCCCCTCGGGATGAGTTTATCAAGATTAACACTGATGGCTCCTCTAGGGGTAACCCAGGCCCTGCTGGGGTTGGTGGCATTGGTAGGAATCGTATGGGGGAGGTGGTTTTTTTCTTTTCGGTGCATAAAGGGTGGCAGTCTAATAAATTTATGGAGGGATTTGCAATTCTCTATGCCCTGAAGCATGCTTGGGAGTTGGGATGAAGGAAGGTTATCTACAAATCGGATTCATAAATTATTGTTAACTTGTTGACAAAGCAGAAGGTGAGTGGGATTCATTGGCAGCTAGCAGGGATTGTTCATCAGATTCTTCAAATTAGTTCTTTGATGGAGCCGGTGTCTTTCATCCACATTCCTCATGAATGGAATAGAGCAGTTGATTGTTTGGCTAAGTGGGCCTCAAAACATGGTAATGATTGGAAAGTTGAAGGTTGGGAGGATCTCTCCTCGAATTACTGTCAGGACTTGCAGAAGATTTTTTTTTAGGACATGGATAGTTATGAAGCTGGTTGATCTTTGGCTGGGTTTGTAGTTCATTTCTAGGGCCTTGGGGCTCCGATTCTCTTTGTAATTCTTGTGTCTGATTTTCAATAAAGTTTTTACCCCTTTATTCAAAATAAAAATAAAAATAAAAATAAAAATAAAATAAAAAAGAATTTATGCATCTAGATATAAAAAAAACATTGTATTTTATCAAATAAAATTGCTTTTAAACAAAATTCTAAGATTTAATATAAATAAAATTTTGTGGGATTTTTGTTGCTTTTCCATCTAATAGCTATAAATATTTCAAAGGTCTGACAAGCCTATGATATTAACTGTAGTTGAGCTTGTAAAGCTCACATAGGGAACCATAATTAAGTATTATAAGGGTTATAGTTAGGATTATTATAAATTTGGCATTAATAATAAATATTTTAAGTGCTTTTAAGTACAATTCTATTTCTATGTGGGATTGAGTATTATTGGATCTAAAATTATTAATCAAATCACCACAATATTTTTAAGCTTGCAATTAACTTTAAAATTATAATATTGTAATTTTTAAAATTCATAAAAAAATTATTATCTAATATAAAAAAAATTAATTTTTTGTTTAAAAATAATGCAATAATGACTAATTATAATTTTAGAATAAGTTAAAGACTAAAATATAGATTTAAAACTAATTTTCAATTCTAATTTATTCTTTTTACATGCAAACCATTTCATTTCATATTAGAATTTTTTAAATGATTAGTAAATTAAATTAAATTAAATATGTCAACGAAAAAAAAAACATTTTATTTTATTTCAAAAATTATTTTTAACAATAAAATCATCTTAAAATAAAAAAGAATTTATGCATCTAATTATAAAAAACATTGTATTTTATCAAATGAAATTATTTTTAAACAAAATTCAAAGATTTAATATAAATAAAATTTTGTAATATTTTTGTTGCTTTTCCATCTAATGGTTGTAAACATTTCAAACATCTTGCAAGCCTCTAAGATGATATCAACTGTAGATTGTCCAGTTAAGCTTGTAAAGCTCACATAGGGAATGCCTTTGACGTAATTAGGCTAGGACAATTTTAGGTGTCTATAATCACAATTCTAATAATGTGGATAAGTTATTGAACATTTTGAAATAAAGGGGTAAAAACTTTATTGATAATCAGACACAATAATTACAAAGAGAACCAGGCCCTCAAGGCCCCAAAAATGAACCACAAGCCCAGCCCAAAATCAGCCAGTTTCATACCCATCCATGTCCTTAGCAAGAATATTCTGCAAGTCCTAACAATAATCTGAGGAAAGATGCTCCCAACCTAAAATTTTCCAATCACTACCGTGTTCTGAGGCCCACTTAGCCAAACAATCTGCTGCTCTATTCCACTCACGAGGAATGTGGATGAAAGACACCTGATCCATAGCCGAGCTAATTTGAAGAATCTGACGAACAATCTCTGCCAACTGCCAATGAACCCCACTCACCTTCTGCTTTGTCAACAAGTTCACAACAATTTGTGAATCTGATTCACAGATAACCTTCCTTCGACCCAACTCCCAGGCATGCTTCAAGGCATAGAGAATTGTAAAACCCTCCATAAAATTATTATAATGCCGCCCTTTATGAACCAAAAATAAGAAGACCGCCTCACCCATACGATTCCTACCAACACCACCAACCCCAGTAGGGCCTGGGTTACCCCTAGAGGAGCCATCGATATTAATCTTGATAAACTCATCCTGAGGAGGCATCCATCTTCCCATCATTTGAACCTTCTTCAAAGTGTGTCTACCTCTCCCGACACAAGCTGAGGTAGGAGACAACTCTTGCAAGCCCAACCTACTCACAATATCTACCTCATCTCTATTTAGAGGAAAATGAACCTCACATTTATCTTCCACCATCTCCCAGATCATAACAATGATTCTATTCCACACTTGTTGAACCACCATCCTGACCTCATGAAATATCCTCCTATTCGTCTCGAGCCAGATCTGCCATAGTATGAAAATGGGCCCAATGTATCAGACAATCTGGAGGAAGGAGGAGAAGATAGGAGGTATGCCCAAACTGCTCCAAAACTCTACCAAGGAATCCGCGTGAACACAAGGATGCTTCCACACCCCCCACCAATAGTGCCAAATAAGCATAGAGAAGGGGCATATGAAGAACATGTGTGAGGAGTCTTCCTCCCCATTACCACACAAGGCACAAATGGAAGGCCCCAAAAATCCCCGCTTGTGAATATTGTCCCAAGTTAGGCATCTTTTCAAAGCCAAAGTCCAAGCGAAGCAGTTACACTTTGGCCAAGAAAGATTATTCCACACCTATTTCCACTAGGGCACCTCTCTTCCCTCAAGTCTTCGGTTCAACAGTTCCCAATATCCACTAGCTACAATAAAGACGCCCTTGGGAATTGGAAACCAAGCAAGTCTATTCCTACCCTTGAGAGAACTGCAGTGTCTATTCGAAAAGAATGTCATGCAACTCTGCACACTCTTCCTCCATCCCAGCAATTGGCCACTCATTAGGAGACTTCCACCGCTCCATCTCCAGCTGCCCACACCTATACACAGCCTTGAAGTCACTCACCCTAGACCACCCTGCCTCCAAAAACCTCTGGAAAAGATTCTCAAGGTTGGGAAACTGGTCCAGGATGGGGGGGTAACCATCCCAAGAGTCGTTCCATAATAGGACCTCTTCCCCCCTCCTGCAAATCAAAAAGAGACCATTAATAAGAGAAGCCCCCTTCTTAAGAGTACTCCAAATAGTTGAGCCTTTACCCTCAAGCGGATATCTTGGAATTTCCTCCATCGAGAACCTGTGCATATATTTGTAGGCCAAAATTCTAGCCCAGCCACGATCCTGCTCAACACACCACCTCCAGTACAATTTAGCCGCTAGAGCCTCCCCAAATAAAATAGATCGCCTTAAACCAAGCCCCCCTGACTGCTTTGGGCTACACACCAAATCCCAATTTATAAAACTCCATTTGGAGGAGGAGATGCTACTTGCCCATAAGAATTGCCTAGCCAGAGAGTCCAATCTCTTCAAGAACCACTTAAGAGCCACTTGAAGCATACATCGATAAATCAGAAGAGCCTGAGCCACCGATTGAATCAGCTAAACCCTCCCAGCAAAGGATAACCATCTATTAGTCCAGTGATCAACCTTCGTGCAAAATTTCTCCAAGATACCCTGCCAGGATTCCCTAGGAGGGTTACTAGGTGAAATAGGAATACCCAAATAAGTCAAGGGCAAAGAGCCAACTTATCTCAAGATAAGAGATATCCTCCTTTGAATAGAACCAAGAGTGTTGAAAAAGAGGATAGAAGATTTATCCTCATTAATCATCTGGCCTGAAGCTACAAGATAAACATCCAAAACGTTTCTCAGATTAGTGGCCTCTCTGATCTGAGCAAGTCCCATCAAGGTTGTGTCATCAAGAAACTACAAGTGAGACTACGGCTGCAAGTCATTACCCCAACTCCATCCTTGAATAAATCCCCGACCCACATTATGCTTAATCAACCTCCCCAGACCCTCAGCCGAAAGAATGAATAGGTAAGGGGATAGGGGGTCCCCCTAGAGAAGACCCCTAGAAGCACCAAACAACTCAGTATGATCACCATTGATTCGCACCAATAAATATGTAGAAGTAACACAACTCATTACCCATTGGATCCATTCATCAGTAAACCCAAACGCCCTGAGAATCTTTTGGAGGAAGGACCAATGAACTCTATCGTTAGCTTTTTCCTTGGAAATTGCCATAGAGTGAATGGTCTCTGTAGCAATGACCACCTCATCCAGGATTTGGCACCCTTCCACAAACCCACTCTTCTCCTTGGAGATAACATCCCCTAGACACTTTTTCAACCTATCTACTATCATCTTAGAGATGATCTTGTAAATCACATTGCAGAGTGAGATAGGTCGGAATTGGCCTAACCGGTCAGCCCCATCACATTTGGGGATGAGTGCAATGAAAGTCGCATTCAAGGCCCAAAGCATTTGCTTATTCCTCTAGGACTCCTGAACTACTTCCCATAAATCCAGTTTGATAATATCCTAGAAATCTTGAAAGAATTCAACCAGGAACCCATCCAGACCAGGATCCTTTCCCTTTCTCATGTGAAAAATAATCCTCTCTAGTTCTTCCAGCAAAATGGGACCCATAGGCTTCTCATTCACCTCCCTAGTAACTAGAGAAGGAATGCAATCAAGAACTTGATTCTCCTCCACTGAATCCCCCTAAGAATCCTCCCTGAAGAGGGACCAGAAATAAAGTAAAGATTCCCTAGAAATCTCCTGCAGGGATAAAAGCTACTCACCTCTATCATTAATCAGAACCAGTATGGCATTTCCATATCTTCTTGATTTCACTGAGTTGAAGAAGGCAATGTTCTTATCCCCCTCTTGAAGCCAACCAATATGAGCTCTTTGTTTCTAGTATATTTCCTCCCTAAGCTCCCATTCCTCGAGATCCTTGACAACCCTGTCTTCCTCCCTAAGCAAGGCTTCTGACAAACCATGCTCTCTGATGTCTCTGATGATGCCATTCAACACTATCTGAGCAGCTTTCTTAGAATGAAAAATATTCCTGAAACCCTGATGGTTCCACTATTTAAGCTGAAGCTTAATAAATTGCAGTTGCTTGGAAAAAGTGTACATAGCAATGCCAAAGGCTGGCCTCCCTTTCCTCCACCACTCTGCTACAAGAGTCTGCAAAGAAGGATCCCAAAGCCACATAAGTTGGAATTTGAATGAAGGAGAGAGAGCGACCCGAGCATAAGAAGAAACTAACTTGATGGGCCAGTGATCGGACCCTCTCTAGTCAATAATCTCTGAGCTTGTGGACCACTCCCCACCAATCCAGAAACTAGAAACCAGAAAATGATCCAGCCTTTCCGCAATCCAATACTCCCCTACCCTCCTATTGTTCCAGGTGAACAGACCATTACCAGGCTTAATGTCAACAAGATCCAACGAAGCTATATGATCTCGAAAAAGAAAAGACAAAGGTTCTAACCGCATAACACCCCCCTTATTCTCACTCAACTCAAGGATGGCATTGAAATTGCCCACCATAATCCAAGGATGAAAAGGGACCAACCTCCACATACAAGAGATATGGGACCATAAGTTATGCTTACCCTGAAGATCAATGGGTGCATAGATGTTAGTAACCAAGATATATTCCCCAGTCTCAAGACTAGAGACAACCCTGGATAACGAAGATATTGAGGCCGCTCACCAGATAGGGCAAATCCTTAGAGGGTTCCACAGATAGGCTACCCCTCCTGAGGAACCCACTGACACTGACATCTCCCCCAAATATTTGACACCAGATCCATCATACTTTCCACAAAAAATTTTGTCTTGCAAAAATAGGATATCAAGAGAATGGCTCCTTATCAACTCATGGACAACTTTTTGTCTAGGGCCACTGTTCAAGCCCCTCACATTCCATGATAAAACAATCATTTAGGGGGATTGGAAAAATGAGAATCCAGAGTCTTTACTGACCCTGACTCAACCAAATTCTCCCCCATCAATTTGATCTTCTCCAAGTCCTTTTTTCTGCCAACCTTTGAACTCTTCTCCGATGATCCTTTATTAACGTCCTTCTGGTGGAGACCCAAATGTAAGCCCATCTTGTTACTTTTGGCCCCAGCAGATTCCAATTTTTGAGCTGAAGGAGAGATCTCCCCCCCAGCCAACTCCACTACAACACTAGGAATGGTCCCCAACTGAGCCACAACTGGCTGATCCATCTCCATTTGTTGGCTCCCAGCAATTTGCAAAGCCTGGGTTGAGTCCCAATTCACACTATCATTGACCAACCCTGGTCCACCCTGATCCAAAGGAGTCAGCCCAGGGTTCACCTCCTATTGGGCAAGGTCATCCAGGGCTTCAAACCTGTTAAAGGTATCCTCCTCCTATCTCTCCTGTAGGGGCCTTTTTTGTCCCCGATTCCTGTTCTTTGTCTTAACTGGGACAAAACCATCAGTACTTACAACTTCCCCAGTCATGGCGGCTTTTCCTTTATCAGCCCCATCTGAGTTACGGGTCTGTTGTTGAGATTGGCACACCATCGGTTTGTACCTAGGACACTTGCGCTACAAGTGACCGTACTCATGACACAGACGACACCGAAAAGGTAAAGTCTCATAATCCAGCTGTTGAACCTAGGAATAAGAACCTGCACACATATCTATAGCTTCTAGTAGAGGCTTACTAAGATCAATTTCAACATAGATACGAGTGAAGGTCATTTCCCTTCTCCCCAAGGTTTGTGATGAGGCTCCAACTGGCCTCCCAAGCATTGAAGCGAGCATTCATAGCACATCCTCCCGACAACATTCCACCAGAAGACGTGGTAAACAAACGCACACTGGGACCCTATTCGGGAGTTCCTCTGAAGGCTTGAACCCTGCATGCCAAGGTTTGATGAACAACCCCACCTGGTTGTAAAAATATGGCCCTCCTTCAAAAACCCTACTCTGATCCTCCATGCAATTGAAGGTAACCATGAAGTAGTTGTTTGCCAGTAACATAATCTCCATCTCCCCTTCCGGAGCCCAAGATCTCTGAGCCCAATTCTCCAAAAACTGCAGAGAAACCCTCATCCCCAAAAACTTGCAGTATAACGAATGTTTAGAAAAGTAATCGACATCTTCTGCTATCATCTTCGGAGGAATACTCAACCTTGGTCTCTCGCTGCACTTCTCCAGACAACCATTAATATTCAAGATCTGAGAACCCCTAGCACTTCCAGCCCCAGATTCTGAGGCAAAAAGGTTATTATCAAAGGTCTTTACATTTTGGGGTGGAGATTTCAAACCCATCGCAGCCCGAAAATCCATATCATGAGGCGCCTTCGAGGCCTCTCCACCAGATCTAGACATCGCACCACTTAGAGAGCACACCTCTCGAAAGGAACTGGCCAAGGACGCCACACCCCCTTGCAACAACACACCCTCTCCCCACCGTGCAACACGAACCCCCCATTGCCCTTCCCCACGAATAGGCTACAGCTCCGCAAGAACCCTGAGCCCCTACCTCCCGTAGCGAAGTATATGATTGTGACACGTGCCTGTAAAAAGAATTTGGTTACATAGATTGTGTTTAGAAGTTAGTTATGATTGATTGTATCATGATACGAAACTCATGTATCATGTTCATACTAAGCGTACAATTATTTAGTATTTTAGTAAATTCAAGGTTAAGAAGGTCGACACCTAAAATAGCGTTGCAAATTCATTTGCACAACCAATGAACACAAATAAGTTATTTAGGTGCAAGGAAGCTATGACTCTTGTATCATATTCTTGATTCCTTTTATTTCTTGCATATCCTACACACTTCATACATTTCAAACACCTTGGGAATAAGTACATGGACACCTAGGAGTGATTGGGTGCATTATTTATTGTTTTCATCTACCATGTCTTTTGATCATGCGACGCTTGTCAAGGGCATTGCAGCCCTTGACATTCCACGTTAGGAACTTCATTGTTGCCCAGGAGAGAACAGGTCTCTCCCAGATCTAAGAAGTCTGGTCTGTCCCTTCATATTGTCTGCTTCCTCCAACAACTTTTGTCTATTTTTCCTTCCCCTCATACTCCCTTTAGTCGCCTTATTGGGCTTTGATTTGGTCTGTTTGATGGTCCTTGTGTCCGTCTCCCCTACCTCCGTAGACAACCCCAATGAATCATCACTCAAATCATATTCATCTCCAGATTCCATCTCCACGGATTTCTCATTGTCCTCCTTGGCCTGGGAGACATGAATATCTTTGAACCTTCCTGCCTTTAACTCTTCAAACTCTACAGCAATGTCAAAAATTAGAGTTGCCGATAGTCTCCCTATGATTCCAGCCAAAGGTACCTCCCTTCCAGTCCTAAGGGGAGGAGGCGGCAGGGAAGGAAAAGGGAATCCCACACTGCCTACCCCAGCTTGAGGTTTAAAAATCGGGTCTGACACAAACATCGATCCAATCGTTGGAATGAGACCGCCCGTAAACGCTTCACCACTTGTTGAAACTGCGTGGGTCTCCCGGTCATATCCTGCTAGGAGCGATCCACGTGCCGATGCAACCTCCCCTTCAACACCTTTCATATTTGCAACATCTAAACCTACAACAGAAACAATGATTGGAGATTGGTCAACCAACTTAGTCTCCATTGCATCTTTGGTGACTTCTGTGGATACTACCAGCTGATCCTTTCCAGCATCGCATTTTAGGCTTGTCGCGCCCAGACCAGCAGCAGAATCGGTGGCAGGAGCCGATTCTGTGAACGTGACATCCGACATGTCCTTTGTAGATTCTGTTGATGCTACCAACTGGTCCTCCAGTGCTCTGTCAGCCCTGCCTTTGCCTTTTTGACTAGCCATACATTCAGATTCCTCATGCCCCCACTCTTTACAGGACCTACATTTCACCATGATCTCTTCAACTTCTATCTCTTGCTGCCAGAAGCCCTCAGGGGAGCAGATTTCAATGACCTTGGGAAGCAATGGATGGGGTTTCCACATTATGCAGATTTGAGCATACATGCATGAGTCTAGTTTATCAATGGCTTCATCTAATTTGATGAATCTCCCTAGCTTGTCACTGATTATCTTGAAAAATTCCTTCTTCCAATACTCATGCAGTAAGTTGTACAACCTAATCCATACTAGGATTTCCTTAATGGAGGCTTGCCGGGGATCAAATTTGGGGATCCAATCTTTAATGTAGAACCCTACTCCCTTCATCATGAAAGACCCATTATACATGATTCTGGTTTTTTCCACTTCTAACCTAGCAATGATTAAGAAAAAGCTGTTAGTTAGGGTTTTGATCTCAAAATGGCTCCCCCCATTCCTCATCAACCAGTTTCCTTATCTTTGAAAAAGAAGGCCAATCTCCTCTCCACTTCATGAAGAAGGCTCTAGCACGCAAAACTTGAACCGATTCCTTCCAAGCCGATGGATCAATACAGATGCTAATGGTTCTCTTTTCCGTCGTCGTCGGTACCTCCACAATGATGGGTTTCTTAGTAGCTGCTTGTTTTTTCTTCCAAAACCGCTCCTCTATCTGCTTTTAAGGAAATGCAGCCATCGCCAAAATTGCCCCTATCCTCCCTTCTTTGATCTGAACCATAACGCTAGAACTGGTTAGCACGTGGTGGAAACCAAGGTCAATGGTTGTCAAGACGTCGTGAGCCATTCTCTAGCTCTCACGTTCAAAATCCACCTCCATCATAGCATTTTCATTCAAACTCAAACGTATTAAGTTTAGTGTATTATTGTAACATATTGTTAATGATTAATGTAGATTTGTGCTATATTATATTCAATATTTCATATTTTTAACTATTTGCAATTATTAGTACTTGTCATTAGGCTAGTACTTTGCAATTGGTTGGGCTAGTACTATTGCAATTGGTTGCACCCAATTTTCATTAACTCGTTATTATTGAATTGCTTTTTCACCAATTATATTTATGAGTTTTTTCTCTGTTTTTTTATTTTTATTTTTTAATAGTTAAGATGCATGATAATATTTAATATGGTTAAATTTTATTTTCAAATTATTTACAATCTGTATCTAAATATTTAAATTTTTGCAATTTGATAATAAATAATTATGAAAATCTTGGTAGTTACCATTACAAGTTAACAAATCTTTTACTTTATAAGTAATTTATAAATAGCATTATTCTCACCTAATTTAATATTATTAAATTTTGATAACATAACAACATTAAAATAATAACCACCTTTCCCAAGCCCCCCCTTGTCAAGATTCGGGGTTTTCTCCCCCCTCTTGATTTGGGTTGGGTTTTTGATGGTTTGACAGGTTGGTTTGGCCTTTGCCTTTGTTTTAATTTTGGCCTTTGCCTTTGTTTTAATTTTGATAGGGTCGCCCTTGTTAAGACTGCTTTTTTAATCAAAAACATTAAAATAATAAAATAATAACATAAATATACTATAAAACATTATTAATATAGTCATAAAAAATAAAAAATAGTAATATAATGTAAAAAATAAAAATATTCTAATAATTAAAGTACTAATACGGTTGTTATCTATTGGTGCTCTTCCTCTAGTAATTAGAATAATAATCTAATAATTTTGACATTAATAGTATAAAATTAACATTTTTAAAATACAAATAAAATATAAGATTAGATTATGCTTAATGTAAGATAATACAAAATAATAATATTTAAAACAATAATACAATAAATATCCAAAAATAATATAATGAATATTAATCTCTTCAATTTGCTAATTGTTTGAAAAAAACATATTCGATTACTATACAAATAAAGTTAGGATTATAGTTCAATTAGAGTTAGATTTATAGCTTAGTGTTAGACTTTAATTAAGAGTAGGGTTCAATTAGGGTTGGGACTATGATTCAATTAATGTTTAATTAAAGACATAAAATTTAAGATTAGTGCTCAAACTAGGTTAGGGATTATTATGTGCTAAATTTAGAATTCAATTAATTTATAATTAACATTCAATTAGTATTATAGTTAGGATTCAAATAAGATTACAACTTAATTAAGGTTAGGATTCAATTAAAGTTGCAAAAAAAACAGCAAGTACTAACCACTACTAATCTATTCATACTAATCTATTAAGTTGTGTTTCATCTATACAAAAGTCATCAACTCTTTGTTAATTTGTATTTGTGTTTTATAGTTCCTCTAGATTCTCCAACAACAGTAGTAACATGAAAAATGTCTCTTAATTCACATAATATTTCATTTGACAATTTTTTTTAAATATTCTTAAGGTTTAAATATTTATTAAACTAGTTAACACAAAATTTCTTTCTTTCTTTAGAATACATTGTAGAGATCAATATTGATTTTATGTATAATTACAATGCCCTTCTCAAATCTTTTGTGTACATTTTGTGATTTGATTCATTGATATTTACAAATATAAAATTGAAACGAAACTCTCAATATGAAAATGTTTGAAGCTTTGATCTACTTCTCTAAAAAGAACATTGAAAAGAAATCTCAAAATGAAGTCTAAACTGTAAACTAGAATTTATTCTTCAGACTATCCTTCCAAGACTTTTAAGACTTTTAAGCTATTTTGATGGTTGGCACAATCTTCCACAATTTGGCAGTTTGATATCTCCAACTTTTGGATCTTCTCCAATGATGAAAACAGAGAAAAACACAATGAATTGGGGATCAATGTTGTAAAGGCTTGTAATGGATGTGCATAAGACAGACAAATTGTACATAAGTGGGTCAAAAATTCACCAAGAATGCTGTAATTTATCAATGACAATTTAAACAAATTTGAATAAAACATTAAAACAAATGCCGACAAACGTTGTACTACGATGTGCAAGAATATCAAAACAAGAACTTCAAAAGTTTTTAGTTGTTAGGTTTGGAAACAAAATAATTGCTCTAACATGCATAACAAAATCAAATCAATAAAGCCAAAAATTAGAAAAGGAGCAAAAGATAAATCAAGCTTTCATCCCTTTTTAACTATAATTTATTTGTAAAAAAGATAATAGTTTGTTAGAGCCAATAAACTATTTGTTGGGGGTCAACCATTGATTTAAGGAGCAAAATAATAGATTATGGAAAAAAAATAAAGAATTGTAAGCCAAAGAAAAAAGAATAATAATTTGTGGTGTTTTAGATGATTGAAGGTGACAATTTCACAACAGAGAAATGTAATTTTTTATTAATTTTTATGTGATGTAGGGTCATGAATTGAATTAACGAGCCATCATTTGATTGCAACGAAGTTTTAGAAATGATAACAATATGAACAAGAATGTAATCAACGTCTTAATAGAAAATGATAACAATGTGGACAAGAATATAATCAATGTTCTAATAGAAATAATTGTTACTTGTGTTCTAACTTGAACTAACCCCTTCAGAGTAACATGTCTTCTACCCTGAGACATACCAAGTAATCCAAAAACCCAACTGACACATGTTCTGTTGATTTTAGGAGGATGAGATCTCAAGGGACCAATCCCATCATATCTTGTGAGCTAGACCTTTAAAGTGCCTCTTTATCAAGTCCATTTTGAACTGTAGATTGAAGACCAATCTATTAGAAATTGTCATCATCCAAGAATATATAACAAACCGGTAAACTAATTCTATTTGTTATTATTGTAGTGCAATTTGAGAACTTATTAAGCGTGTATTGAAAGTTACAAAATTTTGCCTAGTGAGTGATACTATTTCCACAGAAGTGAACTGTGTCACCTAGCACAAATTAGCATTAACTTCTTGAAGCACTTTATAGCCTCATTGGTGATTGTTGAGCAAATATACATGAATCGAGGTACTTCTATTGGCCTACAATATGTATCGATCTACACTTAGCATATGTATTCCATAGCTAATTCACCAACACAGATCTCATTCCCTATAAAAACAACTTAGTTGAATTTGTGTGGTGTCCTCTTAGTATTTCCCATAAAGAAATGCATGTATGAAAAGAAACAAAAAAGAACTGCAGACAGTAGAAAAACCTAAAGCTCAACATTATTTGCTGCTTCTGCCAATCTTTTGATATCTTTACAGGCTTAATGCCTTTCAGAGACAACTAAAGACACGATCAGCATATATCCTTACTCTCCTACAACAGTTAAATGCTACGCCTCTAAAGAGCATTCAATCAAGTCCAAATGAATGAAAAGATCTAGTCAGGGATGTACATAAGAAAACTCGTGGAGATATGATCTATGGACCGAAGTGGTCCTAATCTTATAAGCCTTGATTGCATATTTTCTCGTGGGAAAACACATCTACTTTCTCTTCTCCATTTTTTTTATTGGATTGGTCAACTGCATCAGTAAGCAAAAGTCAGTTCCAATGGCTACAAGAGAAGTCACAACCATGCTGCAAAAATGTAACAGCACTCAGCATAACACGAGAGAGCAGAATAGAGGATACAAGCTTGACTCTAGAAATCAAACTGGTCGGCCATCAAATGGGAGTGTGCAGCCTGAAAAGCATAACAGCAATAACTGTAGAGAGCTTTAACAAGCTGAGCATTCAAAGGCCGGAGCATTACATGATAAACAAGGCTGTCATCATAGAAATAATGAAACAAAATGGAGCCAAAACAACCAAAGAATTGACGTTAACAAGTCCATTAAGAGAAAAAACAACCAGTCAATTTTGATTGATGTTTCTCTTTGAACACCACCTGTTTCAACAAAATAGAGCTAAAACAACCAAATAATTGGAGATAACGAATCCATGAAGAGAAATAACAATTACCGTCAATCTTGATTGATGTCTCCCTTTGAACACCACTGGTCCCATACTTGCATGTGCATTGTTCTCCATCACCTAAACAAAGAAAATTTATTGCACTCATATTGACAAGCCACTGCACTTAACTAGCAAGAGCCTTGCAATTAATGACGAGGCTAAATAAATGATTGTACAGCAGTCATTAGTATTCAAAGAATCTTTATTCAGGAGTGTGCAACCTTTAACATTGTAAAGCTACCTCCCCTGTTAATGGGGTCAGGGAGGCTAATCTTCCAAGCAATTCGAGAGAAGATGTCAAATGGATGAAACCAGAAATGGGATGGATCAAAGTTAACTTTGATGGGTCGCCTAGAGGAAAGCTAGGGCTAAGTGGTGCAGGATGCATAGCTAGAGACCATGAAGGTAAAACTTTGGTTTGAAAAAACTGAACATCTAGGAGTTGCAACGAATAATGAAGCAGAGTTTAGAGTGGCACTGTTGGGCTTAAAGTGTGGACTGGAGCTTGGAACAGCAAGAATTCATTTAGAAGGATTAGGCAAAACTCAATTCCAAATTGGAAACTGGAAAAATGGCTGAGGCTAATAGAAGAAATCATTAGAGACTCAATGGGTTCAAATCACTCACATATATAGATAAGGAAATCAAGAAGCTGATACATTAGCCATGAGAGCTGCCGAGGTGGATCGGGGGGCAGGTGAGAGATGAGATGGACCAAGGGGTCAGGTGAGAGATGAGGTGGCAAAGGGGCATACGGCGAAGTCGGCCATGACGTCAGAGGACTTGATTATAATCGCTAAACTCAGGTTGTTTAGGATGCATTTCCCAATTGAGCTCGAAATGGAGGGATGATTGGACATGAGCATTCGTGACACAAGGTCGATGAATCCAATATAGATAATTCGGCAACATTGTGTGACGGGAGATGAGGTGTAGTGTGGTGAGGACGTTCTTCCCCGGCCTCACGTGTGATGCTAAGGTGCCAGGATCTCATTCCCACTATTTGGGGCTGGGACAATACGTGGTTGACGGTGTGGTGTACATTGAATCCTAGGCCACATGATTTAAAGAAGTGGAGGCGAATTTTATAGAGGCTTTGGAGAGGCATTGTCATTTGCAAGTTTGAAAAAATAGGTCTGCCATGATACACCTCTGAGATTGTACTGTAGAAAAAGGCAAATGGTGTTTCTTTGGCGACGTCTTTAAGAAGAGACTTAAGTGTTCTATGTCGGACATGGAATGGTGGTCCATGCAGTCTAGAGGATATTGGGGGACAATTTCCTGAAGGCTGAACACTGGTACAGGATTAATACCAACATTTTGGCCATGTTTGTTGCAAGTCTGCTTGATGCAGGTGAAGGGAAAGATATGGTAGGCATCTTAAGTAGGAAATTAGTGAGGAAATGCTACCTGGGAGATCTTGATGATGTAATGGAAAATGTGGATTAGAGGAGAGTGATTCTGCTCCCTGAAGACTTTTGTGGTGCACAAGCAGGGAAGAGGTGCAAAAACTTTGTGGTGTGCAGGCGGGGAAGAGGAGCAAATTTTTTTCCCATTTTGATCTTTGTAGATGAAACAAGGCTGGTGCAAAGATGAATGGTGGTGGAGAGAAATGCTCTGTTTCTCAAGAAAATGGCAGATCCCTTGAAAAGAGGTGGCATTGGATGGTTGCAGAGATACCTGGTGTATGAGGGGTTGGTGAGTGATGACGAGGAAGAGGGGTTGGTGGCGGTTGGTGGTAGTAATGCAGGTGGTGGCAATGTGGCAATGATGTGGATGTTGACGAGGCACTTCCAGCAGAGCTAGAGATGGCAGACCACAGCATGAGTGGCCCAGACTACCCAGCAGTGGCTAGGGCTAGCTTGGTTCGTGGACTGGGCTGACAGGTTGAGGAGTTTACTGTCTAAAATTTTGGTTATGATAAAAGTGGGTAGAATAGAACTTTTTTTCTATGGGGATAAAAACCCAAATTTTGATATAATGTATGTTAGTAGTAAGGAATGGGTATGTATATTTGGACCAAATGTTTATAGCAATATTAGGTACAGCTTATATGGGAGATAAGTAAGTGGGAATCGAAAGGTAGATGGTAGTAAAAATGGATATATCTCTACCCATGAAGGATGTGCATAGCGATCTTCAATTCTACCTCGCTCAAAAGGGTTTCAAAGGCTAGCAAAAAGGTTGGTAATATGGAGGGACAGACTGACACAAACTAACTAGACATCAAATTGAATGGGGAACGTACCAGAAAGAACAAACCATGCAACAAAACTTCCAAATAAGTTTGGGGATGACATGTTTACAGGAGCGGGAGAGGGTTTCCTACAAGGCAGAGCCTCCTAGAAGGGCAGACTTCCATGACCAAGCTTTTCAAAGAGTGAAAGGAGACTGCCAAAAAGTGAGAGCCACAAGTTGTGTGCAGGTGGACAGAACCACGAGCATGTTTAATAGACTCTGCTTTTGCACAAATGGGACAAGACAGGGAAGGTGGACAGAACCACGAGCATGTTTAATAGACTCTGCTTTTGCACAAATGGGACAAGACAGGGAAGGTGGACAGAACCACGAAACATGTTTAATAGACTCTGCTTTTGCACAAATGGGACAAGACGGGGAAATTGAATAAATTTGGTACAACTGCAATATGTAGTTTAAAATTCAAGATCTCCCATGCCATAAGTTGGAACTGGGCATCTACTTTGATTTTCCGAATATGCGAGCTAAACGATTGGCTAGGGAGTTTAAAAAAAAGGGAGAACAACAAGATGTGTGCAGATGACAAAACCTGGAAGCATATTTAATAGATTTTGCTTTAGCACAAATGGGACAAAAAAGCTTGTCATAGGAATCTTGTCAAAGAAGTGCCACTTGTGTGTCTAGGTCCTCAATCTTAATAAGGAACTAGTAATATTTACAGAAGCATATAAGGATCTCATAAATAAAAAAAGTCATGTTCCCCTGCGATATCGGAGCATTGATCTAGGACAACTGCTCATGCAGGATGCTTAATATGATATATGTTTGATGAATACTCAGTAATAATGTAATTTAATGGACTAGAGCAATTTCACACCTAGGTAACATGATTCCATTCCACAACTCGATGATCCATCATCAGGAATGTTGATGGTCCAAAAAACTGCTCACACAATTAAATCCAGAGACTACTTGCAATACTAGAATGGACTGTGGAAATCTAATACTTTAAAAGTCAAACCAGATCAACTCTGTACTACAAAATAGGCATTTAAGTTTAGATTTGTATTTATAGTTAGGTGAAGAGCACAAGTAGTTGAACATCCTAACTTTGAGCTTCTCAAAATCTTACATGGAAATTTCAAATCACTCTCAATTTTTTACAGTAGCTTACTTGGTAAGTCCCCTGCTTATAACTAAGCTTTCAGCAGCACCACATCATCAAGAATGGTGCCACATCAGCATGCTTTTTGTCGAGGTGTCCAAAACAGCCCAAAAAAAAAGTGAGACCAATAGACGTGTAAAAGAGGCCCCAATAGTTGTGCAGTTGATATGGCATCACCTGATTGGTTACTTTTTACAATATTAGTACATTTCCTAACAACTATTGGTACATTTCCTAACAAAAATTGATATTTTATGTTTCAAACAATAGGTTTTATTTGTTCAATTTTTGGAACAAAAGGTATAACAACCCTCGCAACAATTGATACCCCTAATCCAAATTAAGACCCCATAAATGTTAATAATGAATTGATAGAGTCTACAGCTAAATTTAGAATTACAAATACAGTTCGTATATAAGATCATAAACGGAAGGAACGAAATTTGAAATAAGAAAATTATTAGCCTGATTCAAGAACAGACAACTTTAAACTTGTCATGACACAAAAAGAAACTCTAATCAAAATGGTTCAAAATTACAATTTTCCCAAATACGGTTTGAAATTATAAAAATAGCCCACAAAGATTTGAAAATCTAACAAGAAATTGAATCGAGCAGAGGAGAATAATTTCCTTTTCCATATCGTTGTTACAAAGTTTCAGAACTCTAGATAAATAGAGATGAGTAGTCCAAAGAGAAGGTATACATCTAGAAATACTAGATGAAACCAAAGTAGCCAATATCATGTAGAAAACGAACAAGTCTAAAAAGAAATTGGCTTCTAAGATAATTGAAAATTAAAAGCAAAACGGTCCATAATAAAACCAGACCGGCTAATCCAAAATCCATAAATAAAAAACAAACAAATCAGTTACTAAAACTCTTGTAAATCACACCTTATAACGCAAAAGTTTAGGGATCCTTTTGGTAGGAGCCTAGCATCTTGCATCTAAAACAAAAAAACCACAAACAAATCGTATGGTTAGTGCTGATAGCATTCGAATACGAATATCAGGTAAAATTGATTCCTTTTCGATCAAATCCTGCTGTGGTTACAATTAAAACGACTCCAACACACCAAAAGTAATAAAGCAGTGAGATTAATCTTATAAAAATGTCTCTGCACATCTATCACATCTTCAAACCCTAAAGATGGCCTTCGTTTAAAGTGAGAAGAATAGCTAGCCAGCTAAATCCTCCATTCCCATTATTAGAACGAGATTGTAATGGGAAAAACAGCACTGCATAATGCTTTGGACTGCATAATGCAGTGTTATTTTCCCAGCACAATGGCGCTCTTGAAATGGCCCAAGAACACTCACCGATCAAAGAACCTGCAATTCCAACGAAATGAACATCCGCATTTGATCGCTGTCGCGGATATAAATATATTAAAACGCCCCGTCTCAATTCAACCTTTACCCTTCTAGATTTTCGTTTTCAAGCCTAACTCTAACCCTAATGGTTTTCCGTTTTAACCCTAACCCTAACGCTCATAGCTTTTTTTTTCAACCCTAACCTAGAGCGCTAAACATGACCCTAAAATCTGATGCTATTGCTGTTATTTTTTAAGTAGTAGCGTCCCCAAGTTGGGCTATCGATTCTACTTTTATGAGGGAGTAGTTCCAAAGGTTTTGGTTTTAATTTTGAGAAATAGTTGTTTTGTGCATGTTTCTCATAAAGAATAGCAATCATTTAGATACCATATAATCTTAAATTTTTTGGATGTCAAAAAAAAACTACTACACAATTTAATTCATAAAGTTTAAGATTATAAAGGATGCCAAAAATCTAATCCAGAAAATTTAAGATTATATATTATGGAAGTTTAAGATTATATATTATGGATTGTGGAAGTCTGATATCATTAATTTAGATACTTTTTTTTTTTTTTTTAAGTTTTATAAAATAAATTTTTGTGTTTAATGTCAAGTTTGTTGTTTTATGGATTATGTTCTTTTAGATCTTTTCTTGTTTGGATCTTTCTTTTGTTTATTATGGAATGTTGTATTGTTATTTTTGCTGGTTTTTATTTCACTACCTTCTTTATTGTAATTATTCTTTTGCATCATGAAAAATAGCTTGAAAATGGTTAATTTTGCACCGGGAAGTAGATATTTTAATGTTTTACTCGGAAATTCTATTCCAATTCATTTTATTATGTTCATAGCTAAAGATTGGTCAAAGAAATAGTGGTAGACTTAGGAGGCACTTGGATGATATCAAATACCAATTTTTGCAACTTCATGAAGGAGAGATTATTTAATGCCCCGCCAGGAAACCCCGAAGGAATAACATTAAAACACAAGAATAGAGTGCAAAATTTTATTTTTTTTTAAAGTTAAAACAGAATAATGATACATTGAGTTACAATTAAGTTCAAATTACACAATGGGAGACTTAACTAACACCTAAAGGGGTTCCCAACATGATTACTTAATTCAACACTTAACTCAACTCACGCTAATTAATCCAATTAAGTTGATTGACTTAATGACATGATTATACTTAAACAATGGTTAAATTTATTCGATAGGTTAAAAATATAGATAACACGATTAAGTTCATTCATGCAATTTAACCATACATTACATTCAATCTTAAATTAAATCATATGCCATACATTTACTTTCCATTATACTAACCTACATTCTTCATGATCCATATTATTGCATTTAATAAGATAACTTCATACATGCATTTAAGATTAATATCATCTAATCTACATTATACATTTTAACCATAATGTCATCCATTCATACAAAATAAAAAGGAACCAAATGAACACAAACACCACATAACACCAAATTGATATCGGAGTTCACCCCTAATGGGCTACATCTCTGGGTCTGCTCAACTGCAAGACCCCTCTAATAAATTAATAGGGTGAAGAATACATAAGGTTCACATCCATTACAACCTGCCAATAAGGCGTACATAAATAAATAATACATATGACCACACCGGTCAAAAGATGCATGAATGATCCCAAAAGAAGGAAAAAGGGTCCATCTGAAAAAGGATAAGAGGCAAATACAAAAGAACAATTGGAGCACCCGTGAAACTAAGTCCTCGCAATCCACCATAAGCAACCCAGGGTCTAACATGAATATCGGGTACTCTCAAGGGCATAAGCAATCAGAAATGACTCCACAATAGTGCTCCTAGCAAAGACAACACAAACTACACACTAGTGAGCATAAGGGATGAGTGTCATCACATAGCTTGGTATGGTCACCCCGGCAGGCCTCCATAGGTCTCGACCCCATCCACTGGGTTACCCTGGCAACCTTTCCTGAACCTCTGGCCCATCCAAGTCTCATGTGGACCCAACACATCCTTTCATTAAGACAAGGTTGTTGGTTTGTCATTTCAGGCCTTCTCACTGCATTTTGAGTATGTACTAGCACTTATCCTATGTGTGAGGCACAATTATCTTACTCAGTGTATTCATCTACTAAACTCCATAATAAATTATTAATTTATCACTTATTAAGACACACTTTCGAGGGGTTACCTTGCTACCACTTTGGGCGTGACCCCCACTCGAAAGTCACTCTCTCGTATGGCACTAAACCACAATCAAACGAAACTCCTAAAACCAAGGTATACACAAGGACTAGCATACGGAGTTCAATACGGTAGGAAAACCCACTTGGCCAAACAAGTCTTTACACGAGGTGCTCTGACTGACTATTCTCTGACTAGAGACATGACCAGCTACAGTCAACCACATAACAACATCCAACACTCACATATAAGGACATGACCAGATACAAGCAATCACATGAAAACAGTCAATACTTGAGATCAAGGACATAACCAGATACAAAATAACCATATGACAATATCCAACACTCACAATCAAGGGCTTACCATTTTTTTAATCAAATGCAAATACAGAAAATTAATACGCATTGACATAAATCCGTAATGACAATCATTTTTTTCATAACACTTAAAATACAAATCGATTGAGTTTTCTAATTGATTACAATTTGTCTACCTCGTTAAGATACATGTTGTCCATGGTTTACTAATTCAACTATAATTCAATTTATATCATAGAATAATATAAATACTTCACAATGAATTTTCAAACCAAAAACCCACTTATATAATTATATTTATATGTTATACATACAAAGATATAATTCAATTTATATATTAATTAACTAAAATTTTGATATTTATTTTTCAAAATAAAATCATCATTTCCATTTTTTTTCGAAATAAATTATCTAATCTCATCTTTTCCAAAACAAATATATACTTTCCAAAATATAGGAATATAAATTTAAAAAGAAACTAAAGTTGATAATCATTTTCCCAATTAAAATAATATTCCCTTGCATATAAATAAAACAAAAAACAAACTTAAATATCAATTAATAGGGTAAGTGCACCAAGATGGTGAACATAAAAGCGGTCACATGCCAAAAAAAAACCAAATTTTTCATAACCCCTGCGGGTTCTAAAAATTCAAAAATGTGCTAGGCTTGGTAATACCAAGCCTAGAGAAAAAACAATTTAAAAAACCAAAAGTTCCTCAAAACCCGTACTTTTTTTTTAATAAAAAATTAAAAGTTTCTCAAAACCCGTACTTTCTTTTGTGTAGGCCACGGGTTTTGGCCATTTTCAACGCCAAAACCCGTGGAACAGCAGCAAGGAGAAGCAAAAAAGACATAGAACCTGCACAGGTTTGCGACTATTTTGGGTTTTCCCAACATCGAGAGCAATTTTCAACAATGGCACCCCGTCGAACAGGTAAGATTTGATTTGTTTGATTGTTTTTGTTTACATTTTAATTAAAATAGGGTTTTTTAATTGATTCAAGTTTTGTTTTTATTAATTTGATGTCAGATTCTTCAAGCAATCCCCAGAAACGAAATAGACAACAAAGACCTCCTCCTGCACAAGTAACACAAGAAAACTCTGTTAACATTGCACAAGAGCAACAAGAAAACCCTCAAAATCCTGAAAATGTTGCTCCTCAACAACCACCACCACCCTGAAACCCTCCACATCCTCCATTAGATCATGTAGATGCCACACAAGAGGATCTCATCAATCGCCTTACACAAAATAGTGCCCAATTTTCTATATTGGTGAATAGGTTGAGGACCTCTAGACTTGAGCACCACTCAACCCTCGCCAGAACACTAAAAACAATGGCTAATAGTGCAAATGAGGTATCTAGGGAGGTTACGGAATGGGGTTCATGGAGGGATAGATGTCGAACATTTTATGCGGATGGGTTGTCATATGATTAAGTGAAGAAAAGGGGCATAGGTAAAGCTAACACATGTGCTCTTTTCACCGATCTTGTTACCAATAACAACCTGGAACTAAATATGACTCGGTTTCCTATACATTGGTGTGTTCATGCTAAGGTTGAAAGAAGCTTTTTGGAATAGGTGGTATATGGTCTTTGACCAACCACCTTGTAATAATTGGGAGGTGCCTCTATATTTTTTGAGAAAGTTGTATTGTGAGTTTATCCTTGGCGAGAAGCCGAATTACTTTGACATCTGACAATTTCAGGGTAGAGGGAGAGGCTCTACGTAGGATAGACCTGGGGCCCATAGGGTGGTAGACCCACAACATAGGAGGCGTACATCTCCTAAACCCACGGTTCATGTCATTGTCCCTATATCCTTGAAGGAGTCTATGAAATTACAGACTCTTCAAGCAACTGCATCATTAACTGATGTCATTGTTCAGCATGTCACACAGCTGGTTGGAGCAGAGGATGTACCAGCACCTGCAACACCTCCTTCATCAGCAGCACCTCCTTCCTCAGTGGCACCTCATGCATCATTTGGCACGAGCCAACCCATTTAGCATATGTGCCCCACCTGCCAGGGTGTATGTTCTGGTGTAGACATTGACGTGGACGAGGATAGTTCGACGTCTCATTCATGTACATGTTGCAGGAGTAGATGTCATGCTTCCACTGCAAAGGATGTGGCCCTCACCGATGAACTACTCAATATGTTGTACCCTCTCTATCAGACACAAGTGCATTTAATTTTGTTTATGACAAGTTATCAATTAAGTGTCTAACTCTTATAAAAAGAAATGAATTTTTATTTTTAGAATAATTTAAAGTGACATATAAATAAAATGATTTGCAAGCTACAGCAGGTGGTGGGAGTAGTTGGTGGGAGTACACCACATACTGTTCAGTCGACTCCACGGTCATGAGTAGTTTCACCACCAAAGGTAAAGATTTATAAATTTGTTAAAAAGATAATAATACATTGGTTTCAAAATATCTCTTGTTAATTATATTTATCATTACTTGGTATTTTGTAGGGCTTATCAGTGGTTGAGATGTCCCAACTTGATGATATCACACTTTCGGCCATTGACTTTGGCCAAGATAGCTATGCGGTACCAGTTAGATTTATATATTTTTGACTTACGTGATATATTAAATACATGCTCTTTTCTCTTATGTTATTTTTTTTCCTTTAGTTTACCCCACCTGCCTCGAGGACATCTCGTGTGAGAAAGCCATCCTCAAGCACTCCAAGGCAGAAAAAGATATCCTCTCGGACACCCAAACAACAGAAGGTAATTCACTACAATTCAATTGTTGAAATGTATTATGATTAAACATGTATATATAGATATTGATAAATGGACTTAATTTATTTGTTCTATATATAGAAACATATGGAGTTTACGGAATTAATGAATGCACCTGATGTCGGTGAGGTTCAGCAGAGGGAAGAGGTGATATCTTCATATTCACTTTGGATTGCATTCTTGCTTGTTCGAAATAACTAAATCCTTTTATGTCTATATCATATGTTATCATTTTTCATACAGGAAATGGTAATAGTTGCATCAGATTTGACAAGGCCTCCTGAGGTTATAGGAGAACTATATAAGGCTTCAATGTGCATTTTTCCTACATATGTTAAAAATATTTGTTTTATCTAGTTTGTTAACAACTTTGGGTTATTAACTTGTATGATTGTCTTTAAACTATTATAGGCCCCTTCCAAACTTTCTACTATTATTCTACCATTCCATTTCAGTAGAAGTTCTACATGTATATTATGGGATCCAACACGATGAAGGGAAAAGGTATGTTTGTCTTAGATCAATTCCTTTTTACCAAGTGCACGACGGAGTTGAAATCGTCTAGTTAACTCCTTTTGGATCACTTACCATGGATATAGGAAATGGTTGTAACCAATTCATCTATGACTTTGCCTCCTACGACCACAACACATCCATTTGTGGCTCCGGTATGCTTTAGTTTTTTAGTCTATTCATTTTTAGTTATTATGTTTTATTTGACATATATGTTATTAACATGTATTAATGTTGTTTTACCAGTTACAGCCTCCTTCAGGACATCACACGGATCCTCAGCCTCACCCAATTGCAGAAGAGAGAGATGAGGTAATCAACATTTCAATTTCAAACAATTTAGAGTTCAATATTTAATTATTTTGATGTTATATTGAGAAAATATATCTGATTCGACATTTGAATTGTCCTTGTGCAGCCACCTGCAGAGCCACGTACTGCTTCAAAGAGGCTCAATTTTGATGATCTGCCATGGTCATAGATACTGATAGAGACATATAGTTATAGTTGTGGTCATTGAAGAACCAAATTTTTTATATATTCAACATTTGTATATGTATATATCGACTTTGACAGACATGGCACATGCCACATTTTTGTAACTATTATTGTTTTGCCATCTACAACATTTTTGGATATATACATGATTATTGTTCAGTTTGATATATATGAAACTTGATATTCGATCCAATTTGTTCATTGATATTGTAGTCACATAAATCTGTCCACTTAATTAAATGAATATTTAGTATTTATTTGATTATCTAACCATCAATAATTAATTAATTAAATTAATATTTAATTAATTCATCTTAACCCTCTTCTCCTATTAATTAAATAAATTATTCAATTTATTTGATTTAATTCACTTAACCAAATTCATACCATTAATTAAATAAATAAATCATATTTGTTTAATTTAATCTTCTCTCACATTTAAATAAATTAATATTTATTTAAATCCCCAAAAATCTCATCTCTCACATTTAAATAAATTAACATTTATTTAAATCACCTTTATCCTCCACCCGCTTGCATTTTCCTACAAATGCAAGTTGCACAACTATTTTAAATAAATAAATTATTTATTTAAAATCTTATTTATCCTCACCCACTTGAAACCTTTAATGGTTTCCCTTAAAGGCTTCAAACTTAATGGCTTCCTTCTAGAGTCTTCTCAAGCCTTTAATGGTTTCCCTTAAAGTCTTCAAACTCAATGGCTTCCTTCTAGAGTCTTCTTAAGCCTTCAATGGTTTCCCTTAAAGTCTTCAAATTTAATGGCTTCTTTCTAGAGTCTTCTTAAGCCTTTAATGGTTTCCCTCAAAGTCTTCAAGCATTTAATGCTTTATCTTCTTTTTTCTCATGTAAATAAATTAAGATTTATTTAAATAAAATCCAAAATTCACATTCACATTTAAATAAATTAATATTTATTTAAATATCTATCCAAATGCAAATTACACCATTTAATTGAAATAAATGATTTTATTTCAATTGAAAATCCCAAAATTCCTTCCACTGGCATTCTCCTACAAAATCCACTTACATGCCTAAATCCCTTCTAGATTCTTCTAACTCCTTCTAATTAGCCTAATCCTATCCTAATCATTATCACATTCCTAAATAAAAGGAAGTCACTTCTCAAAAACCTCCAAAGTCTTCAATAACTATTAAAGACTTTATGTCTTCAAATGGTTAACCTCTAAAGTCTTCCAAACTATTAAAGGCTCTTACATAGCCATTTATGGTTAACTCACCTTTTACCTTTGGTTAGAGACTTTCCTCTAATTTAATCATCCTTTTGACTCATGGGTCTTTTCAAAGCATTTATTTCTTTGACTAAGGTAACCATTTAACCCTTGCACATTCATTTATCCCTTGGATAAAATGAATATCCATTAACCTAACCCTAACCCAACCCCCTAGGGTAACCATCATGTCCCCTCAAGCATTTAATTCTCCTTATCTCTCATCTCAAGCCTCCTCATGGTGACACTTGTCAACATAGGATTGGGTTGAAAGTCTCACATGGATTGAATATCTTTCAATCCCAACCCTTGTTAAGATTGCTCAATCTTAACCCTTCGTTTCCCCATTTCTTCTATAAATAGAACCCTTCTCCTCAAGCAAAGGAGGAAGCATTAGAGTATTGTTGCTATACTAGTATTAGCATAGAGTTTTTTCATAGCATCACTACCTACACTTGCATAGCGTTTGTTTATCACATCCAACCATCTTGAATCTCCATATGGCATCCATGGCTAGTGCTAAAAGTTGAGAGCTACACTCATTTGGAACTTGGAGAGGGGAGAAACAAGGGAGAAGCATCGAAAGGCATCATGGAAGCATCTTAGGGAGGCTCTTTTCCTTTCTTTTGTTTTGTTAAACTTCTTTCATACTCTTTGAAATCTCTTTTGATATGTTTGGAATGGTTTTTAGTTCTTTGTTTTGGTTTTATGGTTGAAACTAACTTATTAACATTGAACTTTGTTGTTTCCTTGTCCCCATTTCCATGACATCATTTAGTGAACCTAACGTGAATCCCACACTTTTGTAACTTCAAAGACAACTTTTTAGGCTTTTGAGCCCACCATGTGCACTAACTTTTTTTGAATGTTTTAGTTGCATATTTTCTAATATATTTTTTTTTGTGCAAGTTTTGGAAGGAGTTAGTTTAAAACATTTTAATTTCTTTGGTTTAAAATTTCATCTTTCTTGTTTTTCACAGAGGGATAAAATGAACTTCACATTTTCTATTTGGTGCAACTAAAACAAACTCAAGTTTTCATTTGGTCCATAACAAAGAACTTCATCTTTCTTATTTTTCACAAATGGATAAAAAGAACTTCACATTTTCTATTTGGTGCAACTAAAACAAACTCAAATTTTCATTTGGTGCATAAAAAAGAACCTCACATTTACCCTTTTTGCTACAAAGGCTACACGACTTTATTTTTGTTGACTAGGTTTTCTTTCCAAAAATTTGTCAAGTGTCAAACATTTTGATATCTTGGTTTTAAAGAACACCATGATTGTTGGAGCAACATCTCCAAATAGTTAGATCACACTGCAATGAAAATTAGTTAAAAAGAACAAGTGCTTTTTGTGATTGGCACATTTGTGCAAAGTTTGTCGAGTGGTCCTACTTCTAACACACACTATCCTCTCCCTTGGCTTTCGTGGTCCTAGGTGCAAGAGAAAAGTGTTAGTAACACTCAAAATTTTATCTTTTTAAGAGAGGTCTGCCAAGAGACACATCACTCTTGGGAACGACCTTGCGCGGTAAATCCTTCGAGCCGCTATAGAAATCAAGTGTGAGCGAAAGTTGTAGCCTTGGGTATAGTTGTTCCTACAGTGTAACTTGTCGAAAGGACAAATGGACCCCACCACAAGTTACAAGGCTCTTAAGTGAGTCACTGCATAATGAACTTTTGTCCAAAAACATCAAAAATTACTAAACACCTTTATGTAGTAGCCCACCTGTTCTATTGATTGAGGATATTCGTGAAAAGTTCAGTGCAAGAGCATAGAAGGTTTTGCTCCCAAGATACTCACCATACATATTTCCTTGAGTAGAAACATTGCTTTTTGAAAGGCTACTTGTAGCTTGATGAAAGTGGTGACTCCCCCATCATAGGGATCAGCTATTTGATATACTCGTGCAAGACTTAGTATACCACATCCTTACCTACCACGACGGGATTCATAAAGTATGTAGTACCAAAGTTGAAGAAATATCAAGATGTGGGCTGAAATTATCACAACTGGCTATTTGACCTTAGGGATAAAGTGTGTTTGAAATGTCTTCATTTTTGTGTCAAGACCAGTGATAAACTGAGCTGACTTCGAGCTTTTTGAAAAAACATACTCAAAAACATTTGGCAAGAAAGGGTAATAAAAAGTCCAAAGATTGGGTTGATCTCGACCCACACTTATTTGTGCCTTTTGAGGCAACATTCTTGTGTCTGTGTGCTTGCTTTGTTTTCTTGTCAAAGAAAAAATCAAAAATCAATTCCACAACAAGTATTCATCCAACACAAAATTTTCAAAACACCAACACTTGGCAAAGATCAAAAACAAAGTGCAACAACAAAGTATCAAACTATATGACCATTCTTCACATTTTGAGAAAGAAGAATCTTCATCAACATATCAATTTGAAGAAAAGACCATTGAGCTCAAAGGCTTTCATCAAAAGAAGGAAATTCTTCTATCTTAATAAACAAATCTTTGTCTCACATAGAACCTTCTTACATCACATGCGTCTATATCTTCAAGGAAAATCCAACAAGTTTGATCAAGAGTCTTTAAACCACAGAGCTTTTACTCAATATAGATCTTTGAGTTATCATAAAAACAAGGGAGGCAAAATCAATCATGCCTTCTTTCTTGACATTTGCATCACATATAACTCAGCTAGGGAAGAACCACCAACCCCTGAAAGAGAAAAGGAAGAGTTTGTTCCTTTTGTAACACAGAGTTTCTATTGAATTTAACATTTCATCCATTCTCACATTCACCCATCATCAATCCATTCCAACTCTCAAAACATAAAGAGATCTTATCCTAAGTTCTTTTTATGATATTGCTTAAATCAAACACAACACATCGCTTTTTAGAGTGTCTCTACATCTAGGATAAGCTCATCTTAAGAGTCATTTCTACGCAGGTTAAAACTAGTCTATGAGTGAATCCTCTCATTACTAGGTAGTTGGGTTTGTAACACATCTCAGGCCTCTCTAAACCTTATCATATCAAACATTGTCAACCAAACACAACAAGCAATTCAAGGAAGACCTTTGGTTACATCTACCTTTAGTGTTAGAGATCCATATGCAAAACACTTCACCAAACATATATCTCTCATTCCATCACCAACTCATCATCATTTTCACCAAACTTCAACAAAAACTTGTAAACAAAATTGCTCAAACTAGATCAAGGTCTGGACAACTAGAAATTGAAGAGGAAGAGGAAGAAAATCTCAATGAATTCCAAGAAGCCCTTGGAGGAAACCCAAATGATGAAAATCCAAGTACTCCTACTCCTGCAGCAATAGAAAGGGCACAACACAACCCTCTCTTTGATCGACTTTTTGACAAAAACTTAAGGAGCAACGCTGATGCTCACTTTTTAAGACTTGCCCAAGAGGGAGCTAAACTCCCCCTTGATTTTGATCTGCACAACTAAGGCAAGCATCAGAACACCAGTCATAATGAGGATAGAAGAGATCGAGATCCCATCAGATACAACCTTCATCACGAAAATCCCCCACCTCCTCCTCCTCCAAATGACATAGACATGTTGCGGCAACAAGTCAAGAATCTCGCTCAACAACTCCACAATGGTGTGAAAACAAACTAGTTTTCACTTAATGATATTTGTCCCTATCCCTTTGATAGGAATCTACATATGCCACCTTTTCCACGAGGATTTGAAACACCTAAGTTCGAAAAGTACCGAGGAAAAGGAGACCCTCATGATCATGTTAGAGAATTTCATTCAGCTTACCCAGAAGTGGCATATGAGGACACATACCTAATGTGACTCTTTCCTCAAAGTTTGGCAGGGACAACCACGCAATGGTTTTCCCGACTAACAGGTGGCATTAGGACATTCGAAGAACTAGTCCAGAAATTCATTGCACATTACTCACATAACATTGAACATGATATCACCATGGCCGATCTATGTAACACCAAGCAAAAACCAAGGGAGCTATTTTCAGCTTTCCTGCAACGATGGTGACAAATGTCTAGCAGACGTTCCCTTCAGCTACCTAAAAGAGAGCTAGTGGAAATATTTATTTCCAACTTGAATGAAGAAATGGAATTTCATTTGGACATGAAAGGCATAGAGTCCTTTAATGACATGATCACCTAGGGTTTAAAATGTGAATGGGCCCTCATCAAAAAGGGGCTTATCAAAATATACAATGAACCCAAAGATGCCCCTCACCTACGATTCAATAGTGATAAACCTAACTTTTGGAATAAAAACAAAAACATCGTCAATGATGGGGTTGTAGATGCAAGGACTATTAAGAGTGCACAACCTATGGTCCGATTTGCAGGGCAAAACCCCCCACCCAAGAATAACACGGTTGTTCCCCCAAACCAAGGACACAATGTACCTCAAGAGGAACCAAGACAACGCCAACAAAATTATAAACCAAAACAAACATACACTCCCTTAGGGGAACCTATTGAAACAGTGTTACGTCAGTTGATCTCTTCAAATCCGGTGACCTTACCAAAGGCATCCAATTACGAACCTCAGGTTAAACCTTCATGGTGGAGGGATAATGAACATTGTGAATTCCATCAAGGGAAAGGGCATAAAACAAGCAATTGTCACATATTGAAAGATCTTATTCAGGATCTTATTGACCAAGGCGAGATTGAAATTGAAGGACATGACCCAAAAACAACAAACAATGATCATCTTATGTTTTAAAATCAACTTCCATCACAAGATCAAAGGGGTCCTTCCACTTCAGGGTGAAACACAAATACCACTGATTATACACGAGGCACCTATAATTACACTGTGAATCACCTATATGATGCCAATGAACAAATTGCAACCATTACCATAAAAAATCCAAGCTCTACCTGCAATGTTGTTACGCGTCGCAACAAGATCACCATTAAAGCAGCTCCACAAGGCACCTCCTCCATCCCAAAGTAGTATAACCTTATGGAACAGTTAGATAAGACGCTTGCACTTATCTCCATCTTAGAGATTTTGCGCCTATCCCCATCTCATAAAACAATCTTGGATCAAGCTCTCCAAGAAGCGTCAGTCCCTGCAAATCTAAATACAGATCAATTCCAAGCTATTTTTGGAAATCTAAGGCCATCACCATGTCTCACTTTCTTTGAAAGTGACAATACATCCTTCCAGCAACCTCATAACGCCTCACTCCATATTGAAGGATTTATCAACCAACACAGGATCAAGCAAGTCTTGATCGACAATGGAGTAGGCCTAAATATCTATACCTTACAATTGGTCACAGCATTGGGATATGTAGTTGAATCAATGGATCCTAGCAAAAATATAAGTATAAAAGCTTATGATGATGCAGAGCGTTCGTCCAAAGGAGCCGTTGTGTTACCAATCCAAGTGGGCCCAGTGGTGAAACATATCATATGTCAAGTTTTGGATCTTCCTTTGCCGTATAATTTGTTGTTAGGAAGATCTTGGATACACGCCATGCAAGCCATTCCATCCACCTACCACCAGTGTATCAAGTTTCCTCATAATGGTGTCGAAATTACAATCTTGGGTGATGCAAATCCCTTTGCATATTGTAACAATATCAACCATCAACCAAAGATTATCGTTCCCAACAATAGAGAAGCTATCCCATCCACATCATATGTAAGTACAACTTCTCTTTCCAGTTCAAACACCACTATACCCAAGCAAGAGAAGCTAAAGATGAAAATGGCAGAGGAAGGTCCTGGGGAATACAATCTTAGCCAACTCTTTTGTCTTGGAAAAATGCCCACTTCTCCTAGAACTCATGGTAAACCTCAACAGTTACTTCAAACACCACTAGTCAAGCCAGCATGCACTTTGAAGCCTTTTATCCTTGGAAAGAGTCAAGAAGAAGATACCAGATATGAGGACTTAGCAAAATAGATCTATAAAGATACCATCACCATGAAAATCCCACAAGCTAAGCTTCCCACAGATCAATATGAAAAAGGCCTTCTCATTATGCAAAGAATGGGTTATGATGGTCAGAATGCTTTGGAACCTTGCAAGCAAGGACGACATGAGCCACTGCAACCGGAATTAAAGCTTAAAGATAACACTGGATTAGGCTTTCAAAAGGAGACTCTTCCCAAGCTCCAATTCAAAGGAAAACCCAACAAACCTCTATATCAGCCTAAAAATCTAAAGAGGCCACCTGTGATTATATCAGCAGCACCAAGCACCATACCAACTGCCCCACTGAGGCTAAAGATCCTAGCAATATCATCTACTTCACCAATCATCCCACCAATCACAACAACAACTCCATCAATAACAACAACCGCATCATCAACACCATTAGCAGTATCAAAACCCACAACAGTATCGACAACACTGGCAATTCCATCAGAAGCAGCATATTCAACAACGTCGATGCTACCTATATTGGATTCACTGATCCCCGTAATCCTTCATGCATCACCAATCATTCCATCTGTCATGGTACATCAACTGATCACACCTGCAGTGTTTAACTCAAAGGATATCTCAGTTTGGTATAGTAATTGGATACTGGAAAGCGACTCAGAGACCGACTCACATGAGTGAGAATTTGATTCAGTACATCTCCATACTTTAGATGAGGAAGACACATCACCACCTCCACCTCACAAAGAAATCCTTGTTTACAGAGAAGCACAGATTAAAACCTCTTGGGTTCCTGAACTGGAAACACCTTCCACAAACCCTGCGTCACATCCTACGCCTGATTCTGACAAGGAGAGTACCATCAACGACCTTCACCACAACGTCTTAACCCTCACTGACACATCTTATGAACTTAACCTAATCGATGAGGTAATTCCTATTAAACATCTTGAACTCATCAAATGGAACCAATCTAATCCCCCATGCCTTGACCACTTCCAAAATGATGAGGCGATCATTGACTTTTTAGAACTGTGGGATAACATACCAAGCGGAGATCACAAAGTTGGCTTTACCATTGAACTTAATAGAATAGCATACTTTAGGGCGAATGCCAAACCTTTCAGCTGCAAAAATATAACAATAAAACATGGATCTTCTAGTGAAAACCATACAGTGGCACTATTTGATCCCACAAAAGTAAAAAGAAAGAGTGTATCCAACGGTGAAAACCTTTTTGAGGCACCTGAGAATGAAAGGTTTGACATCCTCCCTTCTAGTACACAGCAGGAACGATCAACAATCCTTATTGAAGAGACAAAAGAATACAACATGGGGACTCCTGAAACTCCTCACCACATACATTTGGCATCTCTTTTAACTCCACAGGAACAGCCTAAGTTTGTCGAATTCTTTCAGAAGCGTCAGATCAATTTTGTATGGTCATATGTAGACATGCTTGGTCTTGATCCTGATTTAGTCATGCATCACCTCACCGTAGAAGAAGGAGCCAAATCTGTTAAGCAAAAGCTTCGCAAGATGCATCCCCAAATTGCGGTACTAGTCAAAGCAAAACTTAAGAAACTCCTGGATGGTTTTATTTGACTAGTTGATTATGCAGATTGGATCTCCAACATTGTATCTGTCGAAAAACCAAATGGGGGCATCCATATCTATACTGACTTCAAAGATCTGAACAAAGCATGTCCTAAAGATGACTTCCCCCTACCAAACATCGACATAATCGTAGACCTAACAGCAGGACATGCCATGCTTTCTCTCATAGATGGCTTTTTACGGTACAACCAGCTAAAGATCACACCAGAGGATCAACATAAGACGACCTTCACATGTCCATGGGGAACATACTGTTGGAATGTAATGCCTTTTGGTCTAAAGAATGCAGGAGCAACCTATCAAAGAGCAATGACCACCATCTTTCATGATCTGATGCATACCATGATGGAAGATTATGTTGATGACTTATTGGCAAAATCACTAACAAGAGAAGGTCATCTGGAAATATTAGATAAAATCTTTGATAAACTGGAACAATATCATGTTCGACTCAACCCAAAGAAATGTGTCTTTGGAGTAACCTCAAGGAAGCTTCTAGGATATATTGTCTCAAGCAAAGGCAGTGAGGTCGACCCATCCAAAGTCAAAGCAATCATGGACATGCCACCTCCAAAGAACATCAATTAGCTAAGGACATTACAAGGGTGGCTACAATCCATCCGAAGATTCATTGCACAACTGGCAGATAAGTGTCATCCCTTTACACACCTGTTACACAAAAACATCCACTTTCAATGGGATACCAGATGCCATCAAACATTCCAAATGCTTAAGGATTATCTCATGAATACACCATTGTTGATCCCACCAAATCTGAGTAGACCTCTATTGCTCTATGTTTCAGCAACTAATACAACATTGGGAGTGCTACTGGCTCAACATAATGCAGAAGGAAAAGAGTGTGTTGTTTACTACATCTCTCGCACACTGGTTGGCTATGAACTCAATTACACCCCTATTGAGTGAGCTTGCCCAGCAGTAATCTTGGTAGCCACTAAACTAAGGCACTACCTGTTAACACATAAAGTACAACTCATTGCAAAGATTGATCCACTAAAGTACTTACTTAGCAAAGCAACATTGACTGGCCGCTTAGCCAAATGGGTGATGATTCTAAGTGAATTTGACATCAAGTATGTGGACCGTAAGGCTATCAAGGGCCAAGTTATTGCAGATCAGTTGGCCGATGCACCCCTCATAGGCGATCATCCTCTTATTTCCAATTTTCCAGATGAAGAGATATTCATGACCACAACAATACAACCATGGAAATTATACTTTGATGATTCATATACAAGGCATGGCTCGAGGGCAGGCATTATGTTTATGACACCTCAAGGTGACAGCATCCCAAAGTCTTACAGGCTCACATTTCCATGCACGAACAACATAGCAGAATATGAGGCCTTGATCACAGGACTTAGACTAGCCATACAATGGAAATTGAAAGAGCTACAGATATATGGCGACTCCCAACTGGTCATCCGACAAGTAACCGATGAATATCAGATCAAGGATGATAAACTCATGCCATACAAGTAAATGGTGGACAGTTTAAAAGAATCATTTACTACTATCACCTTTGAGCAGATACCCCGAGATCAGAATCGAGCTGCTGATGCTATGACTACTATTGCATCTCTCCTAGATCTTCCACAAAATTCAACATGGTATGAGTTCTTGGTAGAACAACTTTGGATTCCCGCTTATGATATCCTGGAATCCGAGATGATATGTCACCTTGTCGGTTTTGAATCCCCATGGTATGATGAGTTCTACATCTATCTCCATGATCACACACTTCCTCCTAACCAATCGAATAACCAACGTAAAACTTTCATTCGCCAAACCGCTCGATATACCATTATTGTTGAAACCCTATACCGACATAGTCTTGATGGTACTCTCCTTCGATGTCCGGAACATGATGAGATAACAAAGGTCTTGGAAGAGGTACATGAAGGAATTTGTGGGACTCGCGCAAGCGGTCTGTCCTTAGTAAAGAAGATCATACAAGTTGGATACTATTGGTCGTCTATGGAAAAAGACTCCTACTATTTTGTCAAAAAATGCAACAAATGCCAAATTCATGGAGACCTGATACATGCACCAGCACAAGAATTGCAACCAATCACAACACCATGGCCCTTTTGTCAATGGGGACTTGACCTTGTGGGTAAAATCCATCCATCTTCATCCAACGGCCACAAATTCATTATTACCGCCACTGAATACTTCACAAAGTGGATCGAAGTTGTTCCACTTACCCAAGTCACCGGAAAGCATATCGCCTCATTCATCCTTAATTACATCATCTATCGGTATGGTGTACCCATGTCCATCATCACAAATAACGGGCTTCCTTTCAAAAATCAGGATATTCGTGAGCTTTGTGAGAAGTTTCATATCCAACACCACTTTTCCATGCCCTATTACCCACAAGGCAATGGTCAGGCTGAAGCATCGAACAAAAACATATTGAGAATCCTCAAAAATATAGTCAATGATGTCGATCATGATTAGCATGTTCAATTAAATCCAACACTACGGGCATATCGAACTAACATTTGAACCACTACAGATGCAACTCCCTACTCATTGGTCTATGGCACAGAGGCTATCTTACCTATTGAGGTTGAGATACCATCTCTATGGGTTTCCTTGCATAATCTCATAGATGATGAAGCATACAGAGTATCACATCTTCAAGACTTGAAACTACATGATGAGAAACGACAAGCTGCATACAACGACCTCAAAGCCTATCAACAACGAATGAGCAGAAGCTATAATCACCGAGTTAGACCTTGTACATTTGAGGTAGGTGATCTTTTTCTTCAAAAGAATCCTCGTAACCAACCAAACAGAGAACATCAGGGAAAGTTTGAATCAAACTGGCTGGGTCCATATGTTATCACTATTGTATTTGGGTCCAGGGCATATCAGTTGGCTACTCAGAAGAAGAACCGCTAGCAGATCCGATCAACAACATGCACCTCAAATGGTTTTATACATAAACTGTACAGAGCATTAGGCTCCCATACATATCAGAAAAACACCAAAAACATTCAGATAAATGTCTTGAACAAGATACAAAAAAATCAAAATAGTAAAGAAAACTCGTGCATCCAAATGGTGAATAACCACTCTGGTGGCACCTTGGGTAAGTGCGATGGTGAAAACCTAGCAAACAGGCGCCACTCGTAAAGGCTATGACTCCATTTTCTTTCAAACTTGTTGCAAATCACATTCATTGCATCCACACATCCATCATTCAAAACCATGGCTTGTTATTGATCTGCAATCAAGGATAGTACTTCATGCGTCTTGTATCCCACTTTTTCATAGTCATGTCTAAACTGGGGGCAATGCCCTTAACCTATTGATGGAAGTGGATTCTTCATTACTTGTGATTCATTGAGTTCTTCATTCAAAACTCACAAAATACAAAAACATTCGAAAAACCGTCTCACAAAATTCCAAAAACATTCGAAAAACTGTCTCACAAAATTCCAAAAACATTCAAAAACACTCACAAAATCCAAAAAAACATCATAAAACATAAAAAAATCAATCAAAAACATGGCAACACCTTGTAAATATGCATCCAAGTAGATACCAAACAAACATTTTGAAATACTCAAACATCGACCAAACAATCAACATCGACACACAACTGTCTTAACAAGGATGCATCCTTACCCAAAACAAAGACATGATAACATTTTCTTTGACAAGAAAATTTTGTTTAAGCTATCAAGTACTTGGTCGGTTTGATAAGTTATTTATTCATTTATATCACTTTTCTACACTACTATGGGATATCCACAAGTGATTAGAGTAGCCAGGATGGTTCCTAAGTATCATTTTGTTTGTTGTCTATGAAATATTCCAATGAAGTTTTGGGGCATGTACTAATGGTGTCTACGTGGGAAGTTCACTAAGCTACATGATCTTATGCAAAATACAGTCATGGATCACTACGGCTTGCTGACTATAGCGTATACCTCGACCATATGAGCATGAACCATTATGGAGGATCCATATTCTTTATCTATGCTACTTGCTTATAGGTATAGTGCTCCAAAGTTGGTTCCTACTGCCTCATCCAAGATTGATACTACCATGCTCAATGAAGAAAAATAAAGCACTATGGATCGCCATTTCATCTCATTTGTATATATTGCATTCTGTTGCATTCCATCCATCCATACATTCATAATATCTACATATCATTCATACATAGTAATGACAATGGGTGTATACTCTTTTGCTCTTCTTCCATAGGAATGGGTCATAGGTCCTCCATTTCTTCTATCTAACATCAACCCCCCCCCACCCTCCCTATCTTGATCGTCAACATCATCATAATCCCTTCATCGTGTCTCATCAACCCAATCAAGCCACGTTCATCGCCATCCATCTCTAATAGGAGGGGTTGTGTTTCCCATCCTCAGTCATCCCAATCAAGCAAGTTACTCTATCTGCACAGGTACATCGACTCACAAACACCTAGACTATCAACAGATACTCTGATCAAGTATCTTCATGTCTCAATGGGTAATCGATTATGGCAAACCTAGACTACAACAGGTATTTATCATAATGACCTAGTCTCAACAGGGTTGCTATGATTCATCACAACCAACCCACAACACACACATTATCAATTTCTCAATCAATCCAACACAATCAAAGCGGACAATTATATCAATTGTCTAAGTCTCAATGAGTATTTTGCTTCCTATACCTTGACTTCATCGGGCAATTACATCAATTGTCTAAGTCACCAACATGTCACTTTGATTCACTTACTCAGACTTTATCTTGTCCAACCAAACAACTGACATCAATTGTCATGCTTTGACTCGACCGGGGCAATTAAACCAATTGCACCAGATTGTTCAACCAATTTTAATCAATTGTACAGTATCAATCAAAAGTGCAAACACTACATTTGCACTGTGACCCCATGTACTTTCGAGGCTTGCCCTTTCCCCATAGTCACTCTGTTTTCTTCCATTGTTTTACCATTATTGCTAATATTCTTCTATTCTACCTCCCCTCCACTTCTCGTTCTTTTTCGAGAGATCGCCCGATTTTTCAAAAAAAATCAGCCCATCTCTCAAGGGGGCATACCACCCACTAAATTAACATTTATGGGGCATATTTCTTCACACCTATTTTTCTTTCTTTGAAACGACGCGATAAAACTACACTGTCTCAAAGAGGGGCAAATGTAGTCACATAATTATGTCCACTTAATTAAATAAATATTTAGTATTTATTTGATTATTTAACCATCAATCAATAATTAATTAAATTAATATTTAATTAATTCATCTTAACCCTCTTCTCCTATTAATTAAATAAATTATTCAATTTATTTGATTTAATTCACTTAGCCAAATTCAAACCATTAATTAAATAAATAAATCATATTTGTTTAATTTAATCTTCTCTCACACTTAAATAAATTAATATTTATTTAAATCCCCTAAAATCTTATCTCTCACATTTAAATAAATTAACATTTATTTAAATCACCTTTATCCTCCACCCACTTGCATTTTCCTACAAATGCAAGTTGCACAACTATTTTAAATAAATAAATTATTTATTTAAAATCCTATTTATCCTCGCCCACTTGAAACCTTTAATGGTTTCCCTTAAAGTCTTCAAACTTAATGGCTTCCTTCTAGAGTCTTCTCAAGACTTTAATGGTTTCCCTTAAAGTCTTCAAACTTAATGGCTTCTTTCTAGAGTCTTCTTAAGCCTTTAATGGTTTCCCTCAAAGTCTTCAAGCATTCTAATGCTTTATCTTCTTTTTTCTCATGTAAATAAATTAATATTTATTTAAATAAAATCCAAAATTCACATTCACATTTAAATAAATTAATATTTATTTAAATGTCTATCCAAATGCAAATTACACCATTTAATTGAAATAAATGATTTTATTTCAATTGAAAATCCCAAAATTCCTCCCACTTGCATTCTCCTACAAAATCCACTTGCATGCCTAAATCCCTTCTAGATTCGCCTAACTCCTTCTAACTAGCCTAATCCTATCCTAATCATTATCACATTCCTAAATAAAAGGAAGTCACTTCTCAAAAACCTCCAAAGTCTTCAATAACCATCAAAGGCTTTATGTCTTCAAATGGTTAACCTCTAAAGTCTTCCAAACCATTAAAGGCTCTTGCATAACCATTTATGGTAAACTCACCTTTTACCTTTGGTTAGAGACTTTCCTCTAATTTAATCATCCTTTTGACTCATGGGTCTCTTCAAAGCATTTATTTCTTTGACTAAGGTAACCATTTAACCCTTGCACATTCATTTATCCCTTGGATAAAAGGAATATCCATTAACCTAACCCTAACTCAACCCCCTAGGGTAACCATCATGTCCCCTCAAGCATTTAATTCTTCTTATCTCTCCTCTCAAGCCTCCTCATGGTGACACTTGTCAACATGGGATTGGGTTGAAAGTCTCACATGGATTGAATATCTTTCAATCCTAACCCTTGTTAAGATTGCTCAATCTTAACCCTTCCTTTCCCCATTTCTTCTATAAATAGAACCCTTCTCCTCAAGAAAAGGAGGAAGCATTAGAGTATTGTTGTTATACTGGTATTAGCATAGAGTTTTTTCATAGCATCGCTACCTACACTTGCATAGCATTTGTTTATCACATCCAACCATCTTGAATCTCCATATGGCATCCATGGCTAGTGCTAAAAGCTGAGAGCTACAGTCATTTAGAACTTGGAGAGGGGAGAAATAAGGGAGAAGCATCGAAAGGCATCATAGAAGCATCTTAGGGAGGCTCTTTTCCTTTCTTTTGTTTTGTTAAACTTCTTTCATGCTTTTTGAAATCTCTTTTGATATGTTTGGAATGGTTTTTAGTTCTTTGTTTCGGTTTTATGGTTGAAACTAACTTATTAACATTGAACTTTGTTGTTTCCTTGTCCCCATTTCCATGACATCGGATATATATGAAACATGATATTCCTGAAACTTAGTTATTTTCTATTGAAATGTGATCAAATTTGTTCATTGTGTGTATGTCTTGAAATGTGATCCAATTTGTTCATTACTTGTAAATCATATGGTGTATACTTTTAAACTATCTATTGCTCATATTGTGTATACCCAAGTACTGATACCAGTAATGTTAATATTGTGTATTTTGATTGAGTGAATTTGCTTTGAGTCCATCATGCATGAAGAGATTGGAGTGAATTTATCTAAGGATGAGTCGACTTAGGTAAGGTTTTCATTTAAATTTGATTCCATAACAAGTCGGCCTTAGGGTAAGAGACACACCTATTCATCCAAATCACGTAAAAAAGAAGAGTTGAAGCACTTATGGATGATCTGTGTGAACCAATGGGGTCATGTTGTCTCTTTCTAAAAAATCCTCTCTCGGTTTCGGGAAACTCGATTCCGTTTTCTTGTGGTGATATTTTTTTCTGTCCCATCAAAAATCGTCAAAAACCGTCAGTGAGAGGTGACAAAATAATGCATCTTTCATTCTTCTTGTCGTGGGAATGAATCATTAATGCGAGCACATTTGGGTGGCTAGGTTTACACTATGTGTGCCCTTGTCTCGCTCCCCAAGACATCTAATCATTACGAACCACCTCATAGCAAAGTTTTCCCTTGAGCACTCAAAGTGGAAAAAATGGTCAAACTTTGACATCGCGTAACTTGGAGACCATGGCACTTATGGATGGTCTGTTTGAACCTATGGGGTCATTTTGTCACTGCCTAAAACATCCTCTCTTGGTTTCAGGCAATTCGAGTCTATTTTCTTGTGGTGATATTTTTTCTGTCGCATCAAAAATTGTCAGTGAGAGGTGGCAAAATAGTGCATCTTTCATTTTGCTTGTCATGGGAATGAGCCATCAGTGCGAGAATGCTCAGGTGGTCAATTTTACGCTAGGTGTGCCCTTGTCTTGCTCCCCAAGACATTCGATCGTTACGAGCCACCTCGTAGCGACGTTTTCCCTTGAGCACTCAAAGTGGAAAAAATGGTCAAACTTTGACGTCGCGTAACTCAAAGACCGTGGCACTTATGGATGATCTATTTGAACCTATGGGGTCATGTTGTTGCTGCCTAAAAAATCCTCTCTTGGTTTCGCCCAGCTCAATTCCGTTTTCTTATGGTGATATTTTTTCTATCGTATCAAAAACCATCAGTGAGAGGTGGCAAAATAATGCATCTTTCATTCTGCTTGTCGTGGGAACAAACCGTTAGCGCAAGAGCGTCTAGGTGGCCGGTTTTTACGCTAGGTGTGCCCTTGTCTTGCTCCCCAAGATGTCTAATTGTTACGAGCCATCTCGTAGCGATGTTTTCCCTTGAGTACTCAAAGTGGAAAAAAGGTCAAACTTTGACGTAGCGTAACTCGGAGACTGTGGCACTTATGGACGATCTGTTTGAACCTACGGGTTCATGTTGTTGCTTCCTAAAACATACTCTCTCTATTTTGGCCAACTTGATTTCATTTTCTTGTGGTGATATTTTTTCTGTCGCATCAAAAACCATCAATGAGAGGTGGCAAAATAATAAATCTTTCATTTTGCTTGTCGTGGGAATGAATCATCAATGCGAGCGCATCCAGGTGGCTGGTTTTATGCTAGGTGTGCCCTTGTCTCACTCCCCAAGATGTTTGATCATTACGAGCCACCTCGTAGCGATGTTTTCCCTTGAGCGCTCAAAGTGGAAAAAAGGGTCAAACTTTGACGTAGCGTAACTCAGAGACCGTGTCACTTATGGATGATTCGTTTGAACCTATGGGGTCATCTTGTCGCTACCTAAAACATCCTCTCTTGGTTTTGGCCAACTTGATTATGTTTTCTTGTGGTGATATTTTTTTTGTCGCATCAAAAATCATCAATGAGAGGTGGCAAAATAGTGCATCTTTCATTCTGATTGTCGTGGGAACGAACCATCAACGCGAGCGCATCCAGGTGGCCAGTTTTATGCTAGGTATTCCCTTGTCTCACTCCCCAAGATGTCTGATCATTACGAGCCACCTCGTAGCGACATTTTCCCTTGAGCGCTCAAAGTGAAAAAAATGGTCAAACTTTGACGTAGCGTAACTCAGAGACCGTGACACTTATGAATGATCCGTTTGAACCGATGGGGTCATGTTGTCGCTACCTAAAAAGGCCTCTCTCAGTTTCGAACTATCCCTACTAGCCCTTCAAATCAGATAATTCAATAATAACTCAAAACTTTCCCAAAACACTTGGAAAAAAATTGCATATTTAGATACCCATTCGCAAGTTATTTAACATGTGTCAGAATGAGACTCGGTTATTTATAATCAAATAGTACAAATTTATAATCAAATGGTACAAATTTGGGCTCTCAAAATTTGCAAATCAGCCCCATGGACACTTTCATATATAAAATTTGGCATCTTATATAAACGATCAAGCTCATTACTGTTTATATTTACAAAATTTTGCATCTAAATATGCAAATTACAACTCGTTGTTTTTTAATACAAAAATTAGCATCTAGATATGCACATTATAACTCATTGTTGTTTTTTTATACAAAATTTAGCATCTAGATATGCACATTACAACTCATTGATGTTTTTATATACAAATTTTGGCATCTACATATGCATATTACAACTCATATGCATATTAAAGCTCATATGCATGTAAAGCACATCCAAAAAAGCGAAGTTACAATGTTTCACAAAAGATATATACAAAATTGTCAAAATTATTCTACCATATTGTAGAATTGTTCTTCTAGATGGCCCAAAATCAATCAAGTGAACCTTCTGGATCAGCTCTAACCCTTAGTGTCTCAAGTATTGCCTAGTGGTCTGATTCACGAACTTTCCACAAATCCTTGTTAAGAGGTCTACCACGATATTTAGTCAAATGAATATTTGTTGCAGCAAGAAGGTTTGAGTAATGAAGAATATATCTATGTGTCTCAAAGTCCTCAAACAACCACGCATTGGAATTTTTGATAGGGTACCTGCATTTTATAGAAGGATAAGTTAATGCCAAAATCAATACAACGACTGCTAAATAAATGAGTTTAAGAGGTCTCAATACAACTCGACACAACAATGATACCTTTTAAGCCATGTCCCTGTCACAACAACGGATCCTTTTGGTTACTCAATACCCTCTCCATCAACCACTGTAGAAGTCAATTTATTTTTGGCCTCAATACAACGACACAAAAAGTAATTTGTTTCTTCTTCGTTGTTCTCATCCGCAATAACTGCATATACATGACCTGCATTTAATAGAAGGATATAAGTTAATACCAAAATCAACATAAGTTAATACTAATAAATTAAGCTTAAAATTGTAGCAAATTGCAACCCTTTACTTGGTTCAACTATGTCTGATACATGGTCAAAATCCACTGATGCTTCAATCTGGTTCATTTGTAGTGCTCTAGGAAATTGATATGTATCTAGGGTTTGCAAAGGTCTACAAGACCATTAGTCAACCCACTCTTTTGATTCACATTCATCCCACAAAAAATGCATACAAGAAGAGCAAAAGCATGTAATCTGTCTAGTATAAATAACTAGTGATGTTGCATTTGAACTTCTAAATGAATGCATGTCACTTGATCCAGTAAGTGTACAACAATCTAGATAGTTTTCAATGTTAGATTCACTTATTAACCAAAAATATCTAGAAACCATAGACTTGCCTGCATTACTTGGTCCCATCATAGAGTTACACCATTGCACAATTGTTTTTGCATCTATTAACATTGCACCACCTTCGTACTTCAATTCCTCTCTGGTAAGAGATATTTTCACACATGCTCCCGCACCATCATGCTCTCCCTTTCCATGCTCTACCTCATTGAAATTCCAAAAATGTTGCACACCACTTGTCACATGCATCCTAGTCAACCAGTAGAACATCCTTGCATTCTTGAATTGTGCAGTGCAATTGTCCGACCATATTAAGTGTTGGTTGTATCTTATATCTATTTCCCTTAAACTATCATAGAAGACTATAAAGCATCCTCGCATAAACTTTGAGGAATGAGTATGATCATCGCTGATATAGAAGTGATATTCTCTTATAGCCTTTATGTCCTCCTCGGTGCTATCATGTGCATGCATGAATGCTATGTGTACAAAAATTGTAACTTGCGTAGAGTGGTAATACATATATTGTACTTCATTTTGCGGCTTTAGTCTATAATTCTCAGCAAAATCAATGACAGATACAATAGTGTCGAGGGGGAAAGTGTCCTTACACAACTTGAATTGCTCATCTAACCACCTAGCTCTATGTGTGTGACCTATGTACTCATACACTAGTTTCTCTTAAAACATCTTCATAAAATCAGCTACGCATATATCCCTTTTCACTGACTCACACCTCTTTAATTCTTTTCCATATTTAACACCATATGTGACTGACTTATATTTTCCAATAGAAACTAGTTCCTTACCAATTTCATGTGTGCTATCCAGATGTAGGCATCTATGCAATTGTTGCAAACAGCTACATGTAGGACAAAAACCTCTCAAACACATCATCTTATAGTAAATGCACCCGTCATCTCGTCTACATTGTACACTTGAAATAAATTATCTCAGTGACTTAGGAGGTGCTTGTAGACCACATTCCTGCAAAACATTGTTACTGTGCAAAGTACAACATATATAGCAATAAATATCATAATGCATGGAAAATTCAACATGGACCCTACAACAACATGTAGTATGTGCATGATTAATCATAACATAAAATGGTTTTGTCATCTCAAAAAATATTTGAAGAAACCTTCATAAAATTGTGTTTGAGTGGTATCTAAATAGTGTTTTGGATGTGGCTCGCGATTACTAATTCCAATTCACCTTCTAACAACATCTCTTTGGTTGGGTGAAACCCTTGTGTTGTCATGCCAATATTTCTCAATTAACATTCTTAGTGCATCAACAACAACCTTGTCCTTGCATGGGAGTCTACCCGAGAATGCCCAAAGAGAATTATTGTTAGGATCCTCGATTTTCTCTCACCTCTCTAAGGCATAGTGTAATGTGGTTCTACTTATCCTTAATAACTTGCTTGTTTTGCTCATTAAACAAGATTTTTTCATTTCCTTTCCCATTATGGCTGATGTGAGGACACGACGAGTAACATTAGCATCTTTAGTGCGTGATTTCAAACCAATGGCTTGGTATGCATCAAAAAGATTTTTCACAATGGTTCTTTCACTATTATTTTCAGATGTTCTTAACCCCAAAATTTTCATTATCTCTCTAAATTTCAGATTTTTAATCATTTCAACAACTAATTGGAATCTTCCACTTTGATTTAAGTTTTCAAAATGGTTATTCCAAATTCTTCTAACCGTTCTTCTACAAGTTCTTTCAAATATTTTATCATGCATTGGCTTCACAATATTTTCATCAATATCTATTAGGAACTTTGGTTTTCTACGAATTATTCTAAGAGGTGTTAAGATTGGTGCATGCTCTTCATTTTCATTAGGTGCATTATGTGCATTGATCACATCAAATTCAAAAGGTATATCTTCTTCAATTTCATTAACATGTGCATTCACCGAATCATTTTCAAATGGTGTATGTTCATTGCATTCATTAGGTGCATTCATCATATGTATTTGAATTGGTGTATGTTGATCATTTTGATTTGGTGCATTCATCATATCAATTTCAATTGTTGAATGTTCATCACTTTCATTAGGTGCATTAGATGACATACCTTCAAGTAATCTCTTCATACGCTCCCTTTGTCTTTCCTTTGCTGCCTCTCTTTGTTCATTTGTTCCTCTCTTGTTCTTTCCCATTGTCCTACATATAACATCATGATGACAATCCACAATCAAATAGCAAAAAAAAACAAATGATCATCATTTTGTTATAATCTAAAGTAACAATAATAAAATAACTTTAAAAACAACCAAAATACAAGACAAATCAATCATGATCAAAGCAAAAAAACAACAAATGATCATGATTTTGTTATAATCTAAAGTAACAATGATAAAATAACTTCAAAAACAATCCAATATACGAGACAAATCAATCATTCCAAAGCAAAAGTGACAAGAATTTGAAAACTTGACTGTTACTGTCCCAGAAAATCATGTGCAGAAGCAGTGGGGCCTTCAAACAACTTGCAATGCTAGTTTTTAGGTCGTTGGGACTCAAATATATTCAGATTTTCCCATAACCTGTACGGGTTATGTAGAACTAGAAGTTTTGGCCTTAGTTCTAACAACCCGTATGGGTTATGTAGAACTAGGAAAAGGAGAGGGAGAGAGGGAGGGAGATTGAGAAAAGGATGGATAGGGAGAGAGAGGGAGATTAGGAAAAGGAGAGGGGGAGGGGGAGAGAGAGAAGGAGAGAGGGGGGGATGAGAGGGAGAGAGGGATGGAGAGAGGGAGGGAGATTGGGAAAAGGAGAGGGGGAGAGGGAGAGAGGGAGGGAGAGGGAGGGAGTTTGGGAAAAGGAGAGGGAGAGGGAGGGAGAGAGAGAGAGGGGGGGGGAGGGAGATTGGGAAAAGTGGAGGGAGAGGGAGATTGGGAAAAGGAGAGAGAGAGAGAGAGAGAGAGAGAGAGAGAGAGAGAGAGAGAGAGAGAGAGAGAGAGAGAGAGAGATTGGGAAAAGGAGAGGGGGAGAGGGAGAGAGAGAGGGAGATTGGGAAAAAAGGAGGGAGAGAGGGAGAGAGAGGGAGATTGGGAAAAGGAGAGAGAGAGAGAGAGAGAGAGAGAGAGAGAGAGAGAGAGAGAGAGAGAGAGAGGATAGGAAGAGAGGGAGATTGGGAAAAGGAGTGGGAGAGAGGGAGAGGGAGAGAGAGGGAGATTGGGAAAAGGAGAGGGGGAGAGGGAGAGTGAGGGAGATTGGGAAAAGGAGAGGGAGAGAGAGAGAGGGGGGTAAGAGATAGAATAGGGGATATGAAGAGAGGGAGATTGGGAAAAGGAGAGGGAGGGGGAGAGAGAGAGAGAGAGAGAGAGAGAATAGGGGATAGGAAGAGAGGGAGATTGGGAAAAGGAGAGGGAGAGAGGGAGAGAGGGAGATTGGGAAAAGGAGAGAGAGAGAGAGAGAGAGAGAGAGAGAGAGAGAGAGAGAGATATTGGGAAAAAGAGAGGGGGAGAGGGAGAGAGAGGGAGAGGGAGAGAGAGAGGGAGATTGGGAAAAGGAGAGGGAGGGGGAGAGAGAGAGAGAGAGAGAGAGAGAATAGGGGATAGGAAGAGAGGGAGATTGGGAAAAGGAGAGGGAGAGAGGGAGAGAGGGAGATTGGGAAAAGGAGAGAGAGAGAGAGAGAGAGAGAGAGAGAGAGAGAGAGAGAGAGAGAGAGAGAGAGAGAGAGAGAGAGAGATATTGGGAAAAAGAGAGGGGGAGAGGGAGAGAGAGGGAGAGGGAGAGAGAGAGGGAGATTGGGAAAAGGAGAGGGAGAGGGAGAGAGAGAGAGAGAGAGAGAGAGAGAGAGAGAGAGAGAGAGAGAGAGAGAGAGAGAGAGAAGGAGAAAAGGGTGAGAGAATCGAAAAAGAGAGAAGTGTGAGGTGGAGAGAGATGAGATTGAACTCAAGGAAGATAATTAGGGCTCAAAATAGACAAAGACAATGATGGGGGAAGGAAAATGAGAGAGAGAGAGAGAGAGAGAGAGGAAAAGAAGAGATACATGCACGTATACAAACATATACCTATATAAATATATGTATATATAACTATAGATATGCATATATACATATATAAACACATATTATCTAGGTATGTCTAAAACATGCGTAGTAAATGCTAAGTTTACAAGCATACATTATTATGTCTTCATAAACTGTACGGGTTTTGTGAAACAAAAAAATATATTTTTAGTTCTTCATAACCCGTATGGGTTTTGTGAAACAAAAAAAAATGTTTTTAGTTTTACATAACCCGCATGGGTTATTTAAAACTACGAATAGTACTTTTTGTTTTTCAAAACCCATGCAGGTTTTGGCTTGGTAAGAGGGTTGGAAAATGACTCTAAGGCTTGCAAGCCCATTTCCCCCCCTTTTTTGTCCCTTTACACGTTTTTTAATCCTCCAACATGATTTCTTGACTTCATCGTCATCAGGTTTACAAATAATCAAGTGGGTATCTCTAAAATTACCACCATAATCTCACACATCTTCTTAGTCTTCTAACCATATAAATTTTTCTATTTTTGGACAACATTAGCATAGTAAACTTTAATTTTCTTTATCAATGCCTTGACAGTCCTCACAGACATATGTCTACCATTTTTTTAATAACTTTTGATATACTTGACCAAATTCAAAATAAATTACATATTATTGTTCTACACTAGATTCTATACACTTAAAAAAAAAAACTACATGTTTTTATTATTTTGATGCAAGTTATGCCCAGCGCATGAACAGGTACCAAATTTTCAGGATGCGGTCACTTCCAAAAATCATAAAAAAAAAATACTCAATGGAAAATTACAAAAAAATACACAACTTCTAGATCTCACTCTTACCTATCATCCTACCAAAGGGTTTTGCAAAATACTAAATCTAACTATATATTTTGTGCAGTGCACGAAAACAACTATGTTATATTTTTCTGAAAAATTTAGGAACAATTTTTTGTGCGTGAAAGGTTTGACCCTCTTAATCTTATCCAATTTTAAAAAAATTTAGTAGTTTAGAAACTAGATTCAAAGTACTACAATTCTTATTATTTTCTCAACTCCTATTTTTGAGTGCATGACCTTTAAATAGCTCTTTGAAGTTCAGGTTTACATGTTTTCAGAAGAAGAAAAAAAGTGGCCACTTATACCCCCCTTTTTGTTCACGATCTTGGTGCACTTACCCAATATATATTTATTTATATACATTAATTAATAATTTAATAATAAACAAATACTATTTAATAAAAAAATTTAATTAAATATTATTGAAACTTTATTTAAAAAATATATATATATAGATATATATATATATATTTTTTGTTAATAACAGAAGGCAAAATAATGGGTAGATCCACGTGGACACCCACGTGGGCCTTCCTTTCCCTAAGGGAAGGGGTTGTGGCCAACCACGACTAAGTGGAGGCCATGACATGGTGTCACAGCCATGGCCTCTCCCCATGGTATGGGGAAGCTGCGACTCTCCCCAACCATGGATCGAGGGCCATGGTTCCCAAACAACCCCGCAACCAATTTAATATATTTTTTATTATTTTTTATTTTATTAAAAAGAAAACCCCAAATACAGCACAGTCTTAGACTGAGACAAAATTCTGAGTTATACATTTCTTGAATTCCAAAGATATATATATTAAAACAAAGAATTCCCAAAACATAAACTCAGAATATGATAGAGAAGAAAAAAGATAATGCAATCTTTTTGAAAATAAGCAATCCCAACAAACTAAAATTGGGAAAAATTTACCAGCATACCCAGTGTTGAGCTTTTTAATTGCAATTGAGGTTAAAATACTAATTCAGCAACCCTTCATGAACTAGAAGCTAAATTTAATTATCAACCTAGGGACGTGAACTTGAAATGAGACAACATTTTATATGCACTATGGAAGCCTTCTAAGCTATTGTATCAGTTGTGTATAGAAAATAAACTCAAAATAATAAACTGAATTGAAAACATGACAATGCTGGAAATAAAACTAACTACACAGCAGTGACTGTAGGAAGATTGGTTATTTGCAACAACAGTAGCTGCAGGATGATTGGTTATTTGCAACAACAGTGACTGCAGGATGATTGGTTATTTGCAACAACAGTGGCTACATGATGACTGGTTATTTGCAATAGCAGTGGCTGCAGGAAGACTGGTTAGTTGCAACAGTAGTGACTGCAGGACGACTGTTCTAAAACTAGTGAAATCAAATGCTAAAAACAAAACCTATCATAACCAACTCACTAATTAAAGTAAAGCATAATGAATAAAAATCTAAACTATGATGAAATCACAGTTCCTCAAGTGACCCTTGCTTGAGTTGCTTCAATCTGTCATTAGTATTCCATCTTCAATAGACAAGCTTCAATGCTCAAATAATCTTTTTATTGCAAATCAAATATTACATGGACATGTATCAAACTTTTTGATTGAATATGGACACTACTAACAAGACTCAACACTAACTGAATATTCTCTAAACACTAACTATTCCCAACACTACCTTTAACACTACTTTCTCACAACTCAACAAAATCTCAAATTTATGCTTGAGGCTTAAGAGTTGGAGTAATTACAAACTCAACAACTTATTACAAATGTCATTTCTCCTATGACAACAAGGAGATGAATTATTCTACACATGATTGATAATAAAGATTAAACTAACAAGAGTTGAGAGAGTTCTAATCATCTTCGAACTCTACCACTATAAAGTACAATCATGGTTGAACATGTGTACAAAACATGTTATAAATATTTATGTATCATCAAACATTGCTTCCACAATATTCTCCAATGTTTCTTCACTTTAATAACTCCAAATATACGAACTCATGAAGAGGTAGAAGAGTTCAAGTTGAACTATAACTCAATCCTTAATTGCTGCCTGAAAATTTGCTAGTTTGTCTCAGTCAACTTCTGGTGAATGTTGATCATTAACTATTGTGAATCAACTCAAACATTTAAACCCATTTTATATCTCCTTTTAATATTTCCAGATCATTTTTTAAATCTTAATTTCATTAAGAAACGAGTGAGATATGACCGATTTACTGAAACTGGTCTTTTGACTTTTTCTGCACTTTCAGTCATCTGCTACATCTGTCAATTGTCAACTTGCTCCTCCTCCTTTCTAACTATATGAACGACTCAAACCACTCAAAAAAAACATGTTAATCCTTCTTAAGTAATTTGCATTCAATAATAACCATTTATTATAATATTTTATCATCATTTAGCATCAACTAGCTAGACACTTGTATGCATATCAAACATCATTAATCCTAGTTAATGCTTCACAAAACCAAGGTAATGTTTGGAAATTATTTAGAAGGACATTATAAACATGAGGTAAAATATTAAATAATATGGTCAATTTATAGGCTCATCACCCAGAATGCTCAAATTTGAATGCATTCAAATGAAATTTTAACAAAATTTTATTGTGAACAACCAACCCCAAATTTTGATTTTGAAATCAATTTGAACAAACAAGAATTTGATCTGGAGGTTGGGAATGAAAGCAAGGAGGATTCAAATTCAAGATTTAACTACAACTCTTCCTTATTCCACAAATTTTTGAGATTTTCAAACAAAACCACATACAAATTTTGTTCCAAAACAAATCAATAAATTTCTTGAAAACAAAGGAAATTAACCAAATTCCTACCTCCATGTGCAATCCTGGAAGTGATTTGATGAAGAGCCCAACCTACAAGCTCAAAAATTTCTTCCAACCAAGAATCCCCAAAAAAATTTCATTCCCAAAAACAACTCTCCAAAAAAAATTGAAAACCTAGGTTAAAAGGGAAATTTTTGACCAAAAGTCCATTTTTAGGTTGAAATTATTTTCCACCAAAATGAAAGTCATTTCCCAACAATTTAATATGCAAAAATTGTTTTTCTTGCCAAAATTGATTTTCTCAAACAAATTAAAACTAGCATTTCTCTTTCCAAAATGCCAAAGAGGGTAAGATATTATTTTTCCAATTTCTAATTAACCTTTTCTTTCAAAATGTTTTTACTTAATTAATTCATCATTTAAAAATGACCATTTAACCAAACTTGCTACAAACATGAATTTAGCAATCTAATTATTGATTAATCACACAAAGGGGTCCTATTTAATTTACGAATGCGTAAAAACACATTTAATCTAATTAAATACTTAGGATTTAATAATCAATTTTTACCAAATGCACAACACACAACTCAAGAACCAAACCAATACACGACCCGCATACCCAACTAAAGGGGAAACTTAATGGACAACTGACGACGCTCACTAGAGCACGACTAGGGTAAAATGTAGGGTCTTGCGACTACCTAATCCAATTCCTTTGGACCAATAAGGTACACTCAAACCTGTGAAGCCAGGTGGAGGCAAAACCCTATATCTAAACGGTACTGTACCTGCAATCTCCTGCAACAATGAACCACACATGCATACATATATATTCAATGAAAGTGTTAGCCCGGAGTTAAAACATGAATCAAAAGAATGACTAATCATACATAAGAATCAATGCGAAATCAACATTTACTGGTACACACGTTAAGCATAATACCTGACTATAACATTACAACCTAGTAAATCAACCATCCAAGAAAGCCACTTAAAAAGTCAACCCAGGTCAAACCGGGTTTAAAAATATGATTAGGGTAGGGGTACTACATCCTCCCCCCTAGGTTTCGACTTACTCCTGGAAGTCATAAGGCTAGAAGGAAACATGCAACACACATTAGCCCTGAAACTTATTTAACAAATATCAAATTGCACATATGAATCTTTTCACAAATAAATGAAACATTACTGCTAAATCCTTTACGAATGCAACTATCCATTGGTAAAATACATCCAAATTCATACATTTTATAACATTCTAGGAATTATCTATAATCATAGCAGTGAAACAAGAATTTTCTTCCTTTCATCACACCAAATTAATGCATTAATAGAGGCAAACAACAATTACAACACGCATCTACCAAATATGAAAAAAAAACATGCCATCATGATCAATTTCTTTTACCATTCCATCCTCTTCCTAAAATTTTATCGCATAAAAATAGCTTCAAATTTTAAATTCTATAACCAAGTTAACTTCCATGAAATAAGAGCAACATAAATAACACAATTGCTTACACTTGCCAGGCATATAAAAACCTTTCTAATGACTATGTCCCATAACATAGTGACAAAAGAACACATTTTACTCCATGTTTACACATAAATATCCATCCACATAACTGGAATGCACAACTCATAAGGCCACATGTAAGCATGTCTAATGCTTGGTCATAGATAACATGCATGATCAACATCTCTATGCCTGATCTCAAAACAAAATAACATGATCATAAATATCCAACATCTCACTCAAGGGCTTGATGATGCTAGGGCACACACATAGCAGTGATACCTTCCATACAAGACCCTCGTGACCATCCCTTGTTGAGTAAGGAGGTTAGCTTCCAAAAGATAGTCACCACACATAGGTAGGTAGTGGATCCTAGCTGCATCACAGCCTCACATACCCCCATCCTCAAGGTTCCCTACGTCTACTTCCTCATATACACACAACCAAGACCGCCTCTTACGTCCTTGGAAATGAATTCACATTTCAACACAAGACCATCATATGAAAACAATAAGAATAAACAAATTTAGCCACCAAGATATGAATGAATAAAGATAATAAATCACCAATTCCAACAGTAAGGCAAGAAATATCCGGAATTGCAACACTAAATCAAGTAAGCAAAAGATCACAAGATCATGGCTAAACCTTCAAAGTAAAAAAAAAGGAATAAATTGCTGGTCCACATAAGAAATAAATAAGAATATCATAATTGCACGTAACATCACTATGTGACTAGAATCTAGCCACCAACGAGGAAGGAGAGAACAATCATCTAGCTATCGCAGTAGCTCATCATGTGGTATGGCCTAGTCACACAACCACATGGCATGGTAGTGTACACCTTGACATCACCTTGCATCACGTCGTCACGCGGCATGGCTCTACCTTAAACAAGACAGTAGGCCGCATGGTAATGCCTACTACATAATGCATCGTGTCTTAGCACGACATGGCAATACTCCAAGCAAAGAAAGCACGTAATGGATGTATTCTACATGGTAGTGTACCTCATGGAAAAAGGCACGCGTAGGTCACACCCCGCATAGTGATGTACCTCTCAGGATACTTGCAATAAGCCAGCGGTATACATGGCTAGGGTCCCCCCACATGTCTACCAATGCCTGCCAACTGGCAGCTCATGTGGAAATAACATACCGTTCATGAAGACAAGGAAAAATATCCTCCAAGATACACCATCATTATGCTCAAGAACTGCCATCAATATGCTCAAATAAAAGAGGGGAATAGGCTGGCACACATAAAGCATATAAATCGGTTCATCAAAAAGGGAAAGTATTGAGTACACCTTTAATATAGTTTCATTATATAACTATATTTTTCCTTGAAATAGAGAAGCTAAAGTCACTTCGCGCCAACATTACTCGTATGCCGATCCATACTATTTGAGGAACGGTGACTTCTAGTACTACCCCTTTACATACTAAATTACCAACAACCCGCGAGTTGGCACTCAGTAGTGTAACAAATGAGCAACATCACATAAACAGTATGGTTTCCTCATACTCATAAGTAAGCATACCCTCCATGGTTGATTACTTCACCATCCCATGGGCACAAATAGCAAGCACTGGTTTCTCACAATACACAACGAAAGCACTAGTACTGGTTTATTCACATTTACGAGAGTACTATTTAGTAACACTATCATCTACACAAGGAAGGTCTTAGTTATGATTTCCCACATTGAATAACTAAATAGAATTCATTCTAGATACAAGTACTCTATTTCTTTATGATTCAAATTAAATAAGGAAGTAACTTCATTCCTATATCTTTCACTAATACCACTCAGCATTCATATTCTCATTACTAACCATGCAAATTTTCTTTCTGAAGCTTAAGACTTCCATCTTTCAATATGAAGCCAAAATGCAAAAATACAATTTCATATGCTTTATATACATTCTATTTAAATCAATGCATTCTTTAGTAGCATTTCTAAAAGATCTCATAACTAGGTAAAGAGATGGGGAAGAGTTTGATAGTCAGCCCATTTCATACATATGCACAAAATAAACAAGATCACACAAACATGCTTAAATTTCTCACTATAAATGCCTATCACCTTAATTGTACAGTTTTCATTTCACTATCATTTTAGAAGAATGCCAATTGGCCCAACATGACATTTCCAAATACTATGGTTGCAACTAATATCCTAATTTTCCAAAAAAAAATGAAATCAAGACATACAATCTTTTCTTTAATGCAAGACCTCTTGTGAACACTTACTACTCTTAATTAATACGACATATAGCATAGTCTGCAACCTTTCATCAAAAATAAAAGTACGATAAGAAGGTGAAAGAGGAGATATCAACTAAATAATACATATTTATGCATGCACATCAAACATGGTTCTCATTTGCACCTTCTATTCATACTAAGTCAATTATATATATACAAAAGCAAGTTCAATGTAGCATTGTTCAAATAGGGACTCAATTGAGTCGGTATTATGAAACACATAATGAAATCTTTCATGAAAACACATCATTACACTCCTAGCCACTATAACATGTTCCCTTTCACACAACTTATTACAAACAAGGCAGTTTCACATATTAGCTATTTGTACAAAATCACACATTACCTAAGATAGAAATTCCATTATGTTACTCCTACAACACACATGGTGAATTCCTTTATGGAAAACATACAATTTCCTCCCAATTTCCATCATGATCTTTTTAACCCATAGCCCCCTTATTATCTAAATGCACAGTAGAATCATTAGGCTCACACAAGGGTTCAAGAAGTCCCAACCACTCTCGCAATTAGAAAACTTACGCAAGTGATAAATACACATATAAAAAACATTTTAATTCTATAGAGAAAGAGGAGGAAGGATGATAACCATTTAATTCACTACATCATAAGAACTCAACATCTACCATACAAGTCCTTCAAGTTCACAACACTAAGCTAGATCATAATCATAATACAAACACATTTCATACTCTCAGGTTCAAGACAAGCACTGACCAACCCAATGGGTTAGTCTAAAGAGTAAAACAATAAAAAAGGGAGGTACATACGACTCTCTCTCTAAATAAGAGTAATCATAGACCAAGATATCTAATAAGCAAACAAAGCACATATAATCACTCAAAAGCACCAACATCAAGAAGGTGAAAGCAAGGTGTGAACACACATGTTACACACAATTAAGGTTTTCAAAAAGAATAAGAAAAAAGAACAAAGTACGAGCCCTCAAGATCTTCAAGATCCTATACCTTCAAGCACAAGCATACAATAGGAGGACAAGCATACAACGTAAGGTCTATACACCTCACACCAACTAAGGGCACAAGCGACACCAGAGATCCTAGTATTTGCAACATTGGCTCTGATACCAAATGTAATGCCCCGCCAGGAAACCCCGAAGGGATAACACTAAAACATAAGAATAGAGTGCATTTTTTTTTTGTATAATGATACATTGAGTTAATATTAAGCTCAAATTACACAACGGAAGACTTAACTAACACCTAAAGGGGTTCCCAATGTGATTACTTGATTCAACACTTAATTCAACTCATGCTAATTAATCCAATTAAGTTGATTGACTTAATGACATAATTATACTTAAACAATGGTTAAATTTATCTGATAGGTTAAAAATATAGATAACACGATTAAGTTCATTCATGCAATTTAACCATACATTACATCCAATCTTAAATCAAATCATATGCCATACATTTACTTTCCATTATACTAACCTACATTCTTCATGATCCATATTACTGCATTTAGTAAGATACCTTCATACATGCATTTAAGATTAATATCATCTAATCTACATTATACATTTTAACCATAATGTCATCCATTCATGCAAAATAAAAAGGAACCAGATGAACACAAACACCACATAACACCAAATTGATATCGGAGTTCACCCCTAATGGGCTACATCTCCGGGTTTGCTCAACTACAAGACCCCTCTAATAAAATAATAAGGTGAAGAATACATAAGGTTCACATCCATTACAACCTGCCAATAAGGCGTACATAAATAAATAATACATATGACCACACCAGTCAAAAGATACATGAATGATCCCAGAAGAAGGAAAAGGATCCATCTGAAACAAGATAAGAAGCAAATACAAAAGAACAACTAGAGCACCCACGAAACTAAGTCCTTGCAATCCACCATAAGCAACCCAGGGTCTAACATGAATATCAGGTACTCTCAAGGGCATAAGCAATCAGAAATGACTCCACAATAGTGCTCCTAGCAAAGACAACACAAACTGCACACTAATGAACATAAGGGATGGGTGTCATCACATAGCTTGGTATGGTCACCCTGGTAAGCCTCCATAGGTCCCGACCCCGTCCACTGGGTTACCCCGGCAACCTTTCCCGAACCTCCGACCCATCCAAGTCTCATGTGGACCTAACACATCCTTTCGTGAAGACAAGGTTGTTGGTTTGCCATTTCAGGCCTTCTCACTACATTTTGAGTCTGTACTAGCACTCATCCTATGCGTGAGGCACGATTATCTTACTTAGTGTTTTCATCTACTAAACTCCCTAATAAACTATTAAGTTATCATTTGTTAAGACACACTTTCGATGGGTTACCCTGCTACCAGTTTGGGTGCGACCACCACTCGAAAGCCACTCTCTCGTATGACACTAAACCACACTAAAACGAAACTCCTAAAACCAAGGTATACACAAGGACTAGCATACGGAGTTCAATACGGTAGGAAAACCCATTTGGCCAAACAAGTCCTTACACGAGGTGCACTGACTGATGATTCTCTGACTAGAGATATGACCAGCTACAATCAACCACATAAGAACATCCAACACTAACATATAAGGACATGACCAGATACAAACAATCACATGAAAACAGTCAATACTCGAGATCAAGGACATTACCAGATACAAAATAACCACATGACAATATCCAACACTCACAATCAAGGGCTTGCCATTTTTTTAATCAAATGCGAATACAGAGAATTAAACACGCATTGACATAAATCTGTAATGACAATCATTTTTTTTCATAACGCTTAAAATACAAATCGATCAAGTTTTTTAATTGATCTAAATTGATTACAATTTGTCTACCTCGTTAAGATACATGTCGTCCATGGTTTACTAATTCAACTATAATTCAATTTATATCATAGAATAATATAAATACTTCACAATGAATTTTCAAACCAAAAACCCATTTATATAATTATATTAATATGTTATACATACAAAGATATAATTCAATTTATATATTAATTAACTAAAAAATTGATATTTAATTTTCAAAATAAAATCATCATTTCCATTCTTTTTCAAAATAAATTATCTAATCTCATCTTTTCCAAAACAAATATATACTTTCCAAAATATGGGAATATAAATTTAAATAGAAACTAAAGTTGATAATCATTTTCCCAATTAAAATAATATTCCCTTGCATATAAATAAAACAAAAAACAAACTTAAATATTAATTAATATATATTGATTTATATACATTAATTAATAATTTGATAATAAACAAATACTATTTTATAAACCTTTTGAATTAAATATTATTGAAACTTTATTTAAAAATATATATATATTTTTGTTAATAACAAAAGGCAAAATAATGGGTAGACCCACGTGGGCCTCCCTTTTCCCAAGGGAAGGGGCTATGGAGACCATGTCGTGGTCTCCACCCAGCCACGACTGAGTGGAGGCCATGACATGGCCTCACAACCATGGCCTCTCTCCATGGTATGGGGAGGCCACGACTCTCCCCAACCATGGGTCGAGGGCCATGGTTTCCAAACAGCCCCGCAACCAATTTAATATATATATTAAAAAGAAAACCCCAAATACAACACAGTCTCAGACTGATACAAAATTCTGAGAAATACATTTCCAGAATTCCAAATATATATATATATATATATATATATATATATATATATATATATATTTATTTATTTATTTATTTATTTATTTATTTATTTTAAAACAAAGAATTCCTAAAACATAAACTCAGAATATGACAGAGAAGAAGAAAGATAATGCAATCTTTTTGAAAATAAGCAATCCCAGCAAACTAAAATTGGGAAAAATTTACCAGCATACCCAAAATGCTCAAATTTGAATGTATTCAAATGAAATTTTAACAAAATTTTATTGTGAATAGCCAACCCCAAATTTTGATTTTGAAATAAATTTGAACAAACAAGAATTTGATCTGGAGGTTGGGAATGAAAGGAAGAAGGATTCAAATTCAAGATTTAACTACAACTCTTCCTTATTCCACAAATTTATGAGATTTTCAAACAAAACCACATATAGATTTCTTCCAAAACAAATCAGTAAATTTCTTGAAAACAAAGGAACTTAACCAGAATCCTACCTCCATGTGAAATCCTAGAAGTGATTTGATGAAGAGCCCAACCTCCAAGCTCAAGAATTTCTTCCAACCAAGAATCCCCAAAAATTTTCCATTCCCAAAAACAACTCTCCAATTTTTTTTGAAAACCTAGGTTAAAAGAGAAATTTTTGACCAAAAGCCCATTTTTAGGTTGAAATCATTTTCCACCCAAATGAAAATCATTTCCCAACAATTTAATATGCAAAAATTGCTTTTCTTGCCAAAATTGATTTTCTCAAACAAATTAAAACTAACATTTCTCTTTCCAAAATGTCAAAGAGGGTAAGATATTAATTTTCCAATTTCTAATTAATCTTTTCTTTCAAAATGCATATACTTAATTAATTCATCATTTAAAAATGTCCATTTAACCAAACTTGCTACAAACATGAATTTAGCAATCTAATTATTGATTAGTCACACAAAGGGGTCCTATTTAATTTACGAATGCGTAAAAACACATTCAATCTAATTAAATAGTTAGGATTTAATAATCAATTTTTACCAAACGCACAACACACAACTTAAGAAACCAAACCAATACACGACCCACATACCCAACTAAAGGGGAAACTTGACAGACGACTGATGACGCTCACTAGAGCACGACTAGGGTAAAACGTAGGGTCTTACGACTACCTAATCCAATTCCTTTGGACCAATAAGGTACACTCAAACCTGCGAAGCCAGGTGGAGGCGAAACCTTGTACCTATGCGGTACTGTACCTGCAATCTCTTGCAACAATGAACCACACATGCATATATATATATATTCAATGAAAGTGTTAGCTCGGGGTTAAAACAGGAATCAAAAGAATGACTAATCATACACAAGAATCGATGCGAAATCAACATTTACTTGTACACACATTAAGCATAATACCTGACTATAACATTACAACATAGTAAATCAACCATCCAAGAAAGCCACTTAAAAAGTAAACCTAGGTCAAACCAGGTTTAAAAATCTGATTAGGACAGGGGTACTATAGATTAGATGTGCTAGTCGGCTACATAAGTTCCTTAAGTTCAAGTTTGATGAGTCTCCATGTGCCAACTTATGTAAATGTCCTTATCGGTCATTTTTTTGGTGGTCATATCCAATAGTGTTTTTATGTATATATTTGTAAAAAGTTTTTATATTTTCTATTATGGTTAAGGAGATGTTTGGATTAGCTAGGCATATAATTCCAATTACTTTGATTCTTGTTTTGTAGGCCAGTGATTCCAGTTGTTACGTGTGGTCCTTTTTGATATTGTAATCTTATTCTTTCTAGGCAGTCATTTATTAGACAACTATTTATTTTCCTTGTAATCTCGTTTTTCTTTGTTCATTGCAAAAAAATAAAATCATTTGCTTGATTCAGGTGAATATTGTATAATTTTTCAAAATAAATAAACAAACACATTTTATTTGGGTTATTTCTATTATAATGTTTAGTATACAAGTCATATGTTTCAACATCAAATTTGATAATTAATTTCATTTTGATTTGATCACACCTTCATACATTCTTAGAGATCACTTTTGACTTTCTATTTATCCATTCTTTTTTTGGGTTGAACGCACAAGCATGAAAATAATCTATAAACTTTAAATTCAAATTGAAATCTAGGTCCAAGTTGTCTCCCTTCCTACCAGTCATTACTCATTGAATTGAATGTAAAATGTGTTTGGATTTTATTTAAAAGGATAAAACCCTAACTCACTTTTAGACGATTCAATAAATTTATGTTGAGTGAAGAGACAATCATTTGATCAATTCAAGAGAGCGTTGTAGGGCATCATCTACTTACATCAGTATTTGCCTCATTAATAGCAAAGTAAGGCATGTTATCCAATTGTTCATCTTCAAACTTTGTTTCAAAACTAGTAATTTAGATTTAGGGATTTAATAAAAGGAGAAAATTTTCACTTAACAAACTCATTAAAGTATTTTTCAATACCACCTACCCTTTAGATTAGTCCAAATAGTTGAGTGAATAGATTATCTAGGAATCTAAGTATATATGCAATTCATTTCCATTGACACAAATCAAATTTGTGGAACAAGTTCATTTCTATAATTGAGGAGATTAGTTATACAAGCACAAATTCAAACTATCACGATAAATTGAGCATATTTGTCATTTGTCAACACTTTTTAGTATTAAATCTCATTTAAAGGCATAGTTTAGGATCAAAGTGCATTCTACAACCAAAAGTATCAAAGTTGCATACAAAATGAAGTCCTAATCCATCTTTAACATTTTGAAAAGTGTGCTTATATATCAATCATTGTTTGAACTCCAAAAGCTAGGGTTAATTGTTATGTTAAGTTTAAAGTGGATGGTTTAGTGACTTTTGTTGGCAAGGTTAAAATTAGTGACGAGCAAAAGGAAGAGTGGGTGAAGTTTGCCTTCACCTTAGCTCAATCAACTCTTTATAAACTTATTTTCCCTTTACAATTCAAGTTTTCTCTTCAAGAGAAACCAATTGAACTAAGTTATGAATGGTAGGATAGGGGTCAAAGTGAACATGTGTTATCAATACCAAATGTTAATGTCAAGCTATAATCATAAGACCCCTAAAGTTTTACCAATTAAGGAAGTGTTGAGGTTTTGGATGGGCACGAGTATTTTGGACTATCCTAGATTGTTTTGTTTGCTATACTATTTTGTATTTTTCTTATGAATAAGGAAATATTTTGAAATCAAACTATTTGTTACAACCTCAAAATTTCTTAGGCATTAACTATAAAAATACAATCTCACATTAAATACATAATTTTTTTAAATTGATAGTTTGTATCTAGCATAAGTCAATAGAGCACTTCCATTTTTCTATCATAAATTGCAACGTTATAGAATCACAAAGGGATTGTGAATGAGGTATGTTACATCCTTCTTCCCTAGAACTAATATTGACCTTAACATGTTCTTTACATTTAGAAATTCATCACACCAATGCAAATATCTCTATTAAGATAAAATTAACTAATCCAATAATTACACCAGCAAATATTTAAATTAGAAAATGGCAATCCATATGTACACATCAACGTGAAGAATTATAACAAAATATTTCTAAAAAAATATCATTTGGAAGATATATCAAGAAAAGAGCAAGAAATACTTCCAAAAATGTCAGTCAAATCAATATATTTCATCGAAAGATCACAAGTGATGCAAAACCCAAGCCATCAACCAAATAATCGTGATTTTCCTTGATAAAAATTCATAAAATTTAACCATCAAATCAAAATAAAAAAGATCGTATGCTTTGAGACTTTTAGCCCATTCAAGACTTGTTGAGCAAATACCAAACACAAATAATCAAGAATAAGATTTAGACCCAAAAGTCAACTACTTTATCAAGAAATCACCAATCGCATTCAAATAGAATTGATAAATAACAAGGATTCAATAATCTTTATATCAATTTTATTTTCTTTGAAAATGATAAGTAGCCAAATTTTCAGCAATAATAACAATGATCTTGAAGATAATAAAATAAAAAAGGAGGTAACACAAAGATTTAATGAATAAATCAAATAGTGTACCTTTGTTACCTTTCTCCTATAATTGAGTTGAAGTCAAGTGCACCATTTATCCATTTGATTTGCTCTTAAAATGATAGTTGGTTGCAATATTTGGAGTGTGGATTGCTCAAAAAACTAGCATAATGACAGTAATATGATAATGGCTTTTAGTAATCGAGTGGACAACACGTAGATAGTATGGAAGTGGATACTCAGATAGAAAGAAATGCCTCTAATTTATAGATTTTTGGTGAGGAAAATAGAGGGCTAGGATGCATTAGTTACTAGAGGGCTCAAATTGAATGAGAATAAGTGTAAGGATTAAAGGCTTAGCTTTATGACAAGTCTCGCAAGAGGGAAGCATGCGAACGACATGTTTCATAGATAAAAAGGGACAAGTGGAAGGAACAAGGTGGCTACACATGTGAGAGATATAGTCACACATGTATGAGCAATCTAGGCCATATAGGAGAAAAGATGATGTGGAGGTATGAGAGTGACCTTTGCATGCTCACACACGTGTGAGAATTGAAGGTGAAGGGGGAGTTGACACTTGTCAGATGATGACAAGTTTGGAAAATTTAAAATTGGAGGAAATAATAGTGGTAGTTGATGAAGATTAATCAAATACTAATTAAGAATTAACTAATTAATTAAAATGAGAAGAATTGTCATATGGGGGCAATGGTTAAATTAATTATAAAAGATGTGGGAATATAATCAATTAAATAGTCTTTAATTTAATTAATTACAAGAATAATATTATTACAAAATATAAAAGGTGATGAATTACAAATATAATTACCTAAATTTATATTTATTATGCCGAGAGGCATCTACAATGACATACAAATATCCGTAAACAAAAAATTGGTTTTGAATAAATTTGACGTGTAGATGACAGGTAAATGCATGCATGCTTCAGTTTCTCTATAAGTATTATTTTTATGTCGAGAGACATCTACAATGACATACAAATATTCGTAAACAAAAAAATGATTTTGAATAAATGGGACATGTAGATGATAGGTAAATGCATGCATGTTTCAGTTTCTCTATAAGTATTATTTTATTACTCTAAATAAAATAGAATCATTGCCACTTGTCTCTAAGTATATGAAACGGTTACATCTTTAATGAGAGCGAAAGAGTGATTATGTGATATCTCTCAAGATAATTTTACATATTTTTTTTTAGAATATAAGTATACTAGTTTAATTATATGAATGAAAATGAGTAGTCAATTTCGAGTGTCTACAGATCTATTGACCAACAATCAATTTATTAAAATAGTTGTTGCACTAAATTAAAGGCAAGGTTCAATTAGTAATATTAAAACACAACAATAGCCAATAATAAACACAACATGAGCCACAAAATTTAATTGCACCAATGAATACATTCTCAAGAAAAGAAATATTTTTTTCACAACACATACATGCCTACATATCAAGAGAATAAAAATCAACTAAGAAGTTCAAAACTCATGAATCCTAAATCTTCAACCAATCATCCACAAGGATGTCACATTCCCAAAATAAATTATAATTATACTAAGAGAATTTCAATGACAAATATTTTTTTATAGATAACATGATAGCTTATCTCAAGGATTCATTAATCAACAAAAATAAATTACACTAGAAGCTCAAGCAAAGAATTACATCACATAGGAAATTCCTATATAAAGATCACAATCTTTAACTACTAACAACAAAATGTTGTATGGACATAATAGAAATAAAGAAAAATAACACGATTAAAAGTTCTCCTTCACAAAATCAAAAAATATTGTATTCATTCACAAGATCATTTTCCACTTCCTTTCATAGACCAAGTGTTGCATTCTTTGGTAGGTAAGCAATATTTTTCATTCCTAGATGATTTTAGTGGATATAACCAAATAATGATTGCACATAAGGATCAAGAGAAGACAACATTTACCTATCCTTTCGGTACCTATTCTTACTTTATACTCCCATTTGGATTATGTAATCCTCCAGCCACTTTTCAGAGAGCAGTCATAAGTATATTCTTAGATATCTCACATGACTGCATGGAGATCTATATGGATGATTTTACTGCTTATGGTAGCACTTTTGAGGAAGCATTAAGCAACTTGAAAAAATTCTTACAGAGGTGTGAATATCACGATCCATCCTTGAACAATGAAAAATATTTTATGATGATGTAGGAGGGAGTAGTGCTTGGTCATTACATGTCACAAGCAAGCATTCAAGTTGACCCTGCTAAGGTTGAGGTAATTCTCAACCTTTATACTCCTATTAGACAGAAAGATGTCAGAAGTTTCTTGGGGCATGCAAACTATTATTGACAGTTTATAAAGGTTTTCACCAAAATGGCAGGCCCATTATATAATCTATTGATAAAAGATGTCGAATTCCAATGGACTCCATGTTGGCATTTGATGTTTCGGTGATGCTCTAGTGAATTTTGGTGTTTCTTGATGCTTATAGATTCTTATAAGTTGTCATTGATGGCAACTCAGCCTACTCATATGATCTGGTATGGAGTTTTGAATAACCAAATGTCTTGGATAAAGTATTTATGGATTGAGACTGTCGATGCAGTTCAGTATACAATTTTGTGGTCATTTTCATTTCCGGTGAAGCATGTTTTGGTTTTGATGATCAGTGATTAGTTGGTTGGGTATATGAAGTAGATTATCATGGTCCAATTCACCCTTTGATGTTGATTCCTATGCTTGATTAAAGGTCTGGTACCTGGTAGAGCAACAAAACAAATTATTCTTCATGTTTGGTGGTATAACGTGTGACAGATTCTTAGAGTTGATTTCGGTGATTGGTGATGTGTTCTAGATAGTTGATGAGACCTATAGAAGCATGTGATCATGTATTTTGGGTCCAGAATATGGTTCGGTAAAAGAGCTAAGCCGACTTGCAGCTACACGTTTCATTTTTATATTTGGTGAAGCCAACTTATGGAAGATCATTTTTGTTGGTGTGGATATATAAGATCGACTTGGTTAGTATCTTTATGTGTGGTAATGGTGTATGTAATAGTTTTAGGAGCAATTGAGCACAATTTCACATGTGCATCCTGATTTTTTACGATCAGGTGAGCAGTTGCAAAGCAAAACATAGCTTGTCATTACATCAGTCACATCAGATCACCTTAAGCCTAACCAGAACTGATTTGTGGCATAGTTAGATGAAATTTTCCATTTCATCACTCAATGTAATCCTTTTTTAATCATCTATAAGGTAGTGAGCCTTTCTCTGGGGTTGTAGCCCTGCTTTTCTAATTGGACAATGAGCTATAAGCAATGTGCATGAATGCAAGTGCATTCCCCTTTTGTAATATTGTTTTGCTATTGGCCATAGTGGAATAATATTGTGGGTTCAAATCCCACTGTGGTTTTTCCCTTTGGGTTTCCATGTAAAAATATTGGTGTTATGGTTGCATGGTTGTTTGTTTTGTGTTGTTGCACTTTACTTTCCTTCTTATGCATTCGGTGGTTGAAGAATCAGAATAACAAGCTTGAAATTTACAGAATACTAATTCACCCCCCCTCTCAGTGTTCATTGATTCCAACAATTGGTATCAAAGCTTAGTTCCTCCAAGGAAGCTTAATAGCTTGAGGAAGACCTGAAAGATTGAATCAATGGACTTCGGTTTGCAAAGACAACTTACATTGGCACTTGAAGATCTTGATGCGACAATGAAGGAAAAGAGTAGCTTGAAAATAAATCTAAATGCACCTGAGGACTTCAATGAAACCCTAAAAGATCAAATAAACACTTCTTGGGAAAAGAGAAAGGAGTTGATGGACAAGCTGAAGGAGAAATAAGAACAAAGTCTTGACAATCAAATTCTACAAGACAAGACTGATGAATGTGAGAAGCTAACCAGAGAGAATGTTGTTCTGGAGAATGAGATGCAATCCATTGTTATGAAACTGATAAAGGAGATTGAAGGTCGAAAGAAGAATGAAGAAAGCTTAACTCGATCACTAAAAGATAGAGCAGATGAATGTTGCATGTTGAATTATGAGATTGATCAGTTGAGGCTTGAACTAGCACAATCCAAAAATGATGGTCAAGAACTTGAAAGACAAATCACAATTTTGAGAGATGAGCTTGCTACTGCTAATGATTACAAAGAAAAATTCAAGGCTACCTCAGCAATGCTTGATGAGATGTTGGAAAGTTAGAGACATGGAAATGACACAAGAGGACTTGGATATGAGAAAGGAGAATCCTTCGGTTCTAGACAGAGCAATGAAAACCTAATCATTAGAAGAGCAAGAATCCTCTGGTAAGACAACCTAATGCTCATAAATTGAATGGTAGATGCTTTACTTGCAATAAATTTGGTCATATGGAAAACCAATGGAGAAGTAGGATGAAGAATGGAATGATGAATAATGTGATAAACAATGGTCCTACCTTTACCGGTCAATGTTTCAAATGCAATAATTTTGGACAAAAGTCAAATATGTGCAAAATGATGATCAATTTTCAGAACAAAAGATGTTTTTCATGTGGGATGTTTGGATATATCTCTAACCAATGCAGGATGAGACTAAATCAGATGAATTTCAGACCTATGCAGAGAAATATTGTTTGCTATGCATGCAACAAACCAGGTCACATTACAAAATATTGCAGAAGCAGAAATAATGGTCTGGTAAACAAGAACAAATCAGATGAGAAAGGCAAAGAAAAGGTAGAGGAAATCAGAGATCAGAATAAGAAGATACGAGTTGAGAAAGATGATTCTAATGTGCAGAATGGCTCCACACTTGAATTCGATGATGGAACCTAATTTGGTAACTAGGGCTTTTTGGCCTTAGGGGGGTTTTTTCATGCAGATTCATAAAACCCCCTCTTCGGAGATCTATAACCAATTCCAGAAGGTTGCACAAGGTTTAGATCATGTATGCAGATGATACTCAAAAGATTGTCTGAAGATTTAAGGTTCCGATGACTGATTTCATGAAAAACAAGGCAACCGGAAGCCAAAAGGTTGAAGCATTTATTACAACCTAAAATTAGGTTTTCAGAGGTTAAAGAGGCATTTCAAAGGTTCATTCTTTATAATGTGATCAAGAAAAGAGTGTAGAGAAATGAAGAGAAGAGATTTGGCAGCCTAAATCGAGCTTGTAGTGATTTGAAAGCAATTTCTTGCACTTGCTTGAATCAAAAGGTATTTATCTGTTTCATGAAGCTATCTGTTTTCAAACCCTAAGTTCGAAATGGCATTTGCTACTCCGAAATCGCTACTCCTTTGGTTTTTGAGATTAAGGATAGGGAAAGACAAGTAAAGATTTGTTGAAATCTCAGTCTGAAGATAAAGAGGTAATCTCTCTTGCAACTGAGATTTTGGAAAAGCTTTTACCTAGTTTCAGTCAGGACTCCGGTGCTTCTCCCTCTAGAAAGCTTAAGCATAGGTTAAATGTTGTTAACTCTCATTTTGTATCATTAGAGAAGGCTACAAATGAATATGTATAGAAAAGATTTAATGACATGAGATTGCAAAAAAATATTGAAAGAAGTTGAGAGAGATAAAGTGAGCCTAAAGACTGCTATGAAGAGTGTAGAAGAGGCATTGAATGAAAGCGGTAAAATTTTCAAATCATGTCTGTTTTTTCCCAAATTTACAATAGACATTGATTGGCAAATAAGAGATCTTGAGGGTAATTTAGCCAGTATCGGTCATTCTTTTGCACCCCAATCAGTTTTTTTGAGTTCCCTTGAAGCACAAATTTTGGATTATATCAATAAAATAAAGAGGTTGAATAAAGACAAGGAGAAAATTTTGAGTAGAGTGGGAGACCTGAGAAGTCTGATAACTCCTCGAATGGATACCTTACGTGGAGCACAACAGGATGAAATCAATGCCTTAGGTAAACCAGTGCCATCTGATCTTCAGAGTCTCGAGGTTCATGCATTCATGTATAGTGCCCTAATAAATGTTTTGGAGTGTTTCCTGAGAGGATGGAACCAATATTTGGAATCCCTGAAGGCGACCTACTCAGACATATTTAAGTTCATGTAATCAATTGCATTCATTCATTCTTTTGTACATAAGTTTTGGTGAATTCCCACCCTTTGCCATTGATGTCAAAGGGAGAGAGAGAGAGAGCAATGAAAAATGGAGTATAGATTGATGCACATCTTTAGGGGGAGTCACCTAGTGAGAGTACAAATTTTCAGATTGCTTGTAGTGATTGGAGCACTTATTAGTTTTCACCAGTGTTGCCATCAATGCCAAAGGGGAAGATTGTTAGCATTTGATGTTTCGGTGATGCTCCAATGAAGATTGGTGTTACCTGACGCTTAAGATTCTTAGGAGTTGTCATTAATGGCAACTCGGCCTATTGATATGATTGGGTATGGAGTTTTGGCTAACTAGATGTCTTGGATAAAGTATTTCTGGATTGAGACTATCGATGCAGTTAAGTATACAGTTTTGTGGCCATTTTCATTTTCGGTGAAACAGGTTTTAATTTCGGTGATCAGTGATTAGTTGGTTGGGTATATGAAGTAGATTATCATGAAAATTCACCCTCTGGTGTTGATTCCTATGCTTGATTGAAGGTTTGGTATCCGGTAGAGCAGTAAAACAGAGTATTCTTCATGTTTGGTGGTATAATGTGTGACCAGATTTTTAGAGTTGATTCTGGTGTTTGGTGATCTATTTGAGATACTTGATGAGACCTATAGGAAGTGCGTGATCATGTATTTTGGGTCTAGAATATGGTTCGATAAAAGAGCTAAGCCGACTTGCAGCTACACATTTCATTTTTTATATTTGGTGAAGTCGACTTGTGGAAGATCATTTGTATTGGTGTGGATATATAAGATCAAATTGATTAGTATCTTTATGTGTGGTAATGGTGTATGTAATGGTTTTAGGAGCAATTGAGCACAGCTTCACGTGCGCATCCTGCTTTTTGATGATTCGATGAGCAATTGCAGAGCTAAATAGAGCAAATCATTACATCAGTCACAGCGGATCACCTTGAGCCTAACCGGAACTGATTTGTGGTATAGTTAGCTGCTATTTTCTAGTTCATCACTTATTGTAATCCTTTTGTAATCATATGTAAGGCAATGCACCTTCCTCCAGGGTTGTAGCCCTATTTTTGTAATTGGGTGGTGAGCTCTAGGCAGTGTGCCTGAATGCAAGTGCATTCCCCTTTTGTAATTTTGCTTTGCTAGAGGCCATAGTGGAATAATATTGTGGGTTCAAATCCATTCGTGGTTTTTCCCTTTTGGGTTTCCACATAAAAATATTGGTGTTATGGTTTCATGGTTGTTTGTTTTGTGTTGTTGTACTTTACTTTCCTTCTTATGCATCCGGTGCTTAAAGAATCAGAATAACAAGCTTGAAATTTGCAGAACATTGATTCACCCCCTTCTCTTAGTGTTCATTGATTCCAACACTCCACAGGGTGAGAAGGCTTTCTTGGACTTCGAGAGAGCTTTGACTCAAGCACCTATTCTTAAGGGACCCAATTGGGCACTTCCTTTCCATATCCATACTTATGCATTAGATCATGCTATTGGAGCTGTCTTAGGACAAAAACAAGCAAATGTAGAGATTGCCTTTTACTTCATCAATAAAAACCTGTAAGGGCTTGAACTAAATTATATTGTCACAGAGAAAGAGATGTTATCAGTAATATATGCACTCAATAAGTTTAAGCATTACATCACTGGTTATTAGATCTTTGTTCATACAGATCATGCAGCTATTAAATATCTCATGAACAAACCTTCAATCACAGGAAGATTGGCAAGATGGTTATTATTTATGCACAAATTTGTGTGTGGGGGGGAAAGTGAGACTAAGTGAGCAAACCCTAATCCCACTCTCGTGTATACACTCATGGAATACGAAAGAGCTTGGGGAGGTAACGCACTCCGGCTACTTCTTGTGAGGAAGAAAGAGCCAAGGATTACCTCTTAGGATTTCTATTCCCTTGTTGTAAATGAGAGATAGGAGAAATGCAAAGTGCAGATTTGAATGATTTAACCTAGAATGCAAGTATACACAAGCAACTCTAATATAAAAATACAAAAATGAGAATAACTGATATACTACCAAAAAGTAGAGATTAGGAGACAAATTCAAAGGTGTATCTGTGCCAGAAATCTAGGACAAGAGTGCTATGCCCCTATCTTGATTCTGCAAACCGAAAGCTGTAACTGACAGACTGGGATCTAAAGACTGCAAGCTAGTGTTGTTATGCCAAAATCTGCCAAAATCAAGGAGGCAGGACCATAGTGCCATGCCCCTGTCCCAGGGATTTTTGCTAAGATTTGGTCCCTGGAACTGCCTCTATGTTCTCTATCGATCTTGAAATTCGTAGCGATGCTCGGATCCCAAATCTGCACCTATAGTTGAAAACAGGGTTTTGGGTGGCTATATAAGGTTTTGCCTTAGTCAAACCCCTATTTTGGTGATTCCCACCTCAACAAATAGCCAATTTGTATAGTAAAATAGTGTGTGCAAGATCCTAGGATGAATGCAAGCAATCTAGAGCAACCCTAAAGAATAAACCCTAAATGCTTGTAATTGACAAAGTAAATTCTCTAAATCAATGATGCTAAGTGATCTAAAGCGTAAATGTAAATCAAATTGATGTAATGAAGCTCATACAAAGACATGAAAATAACATGAAACCATACCCAACCCCAAGGGAGAGGTACAAGCCAATCTTCAGTCGGTGATCTCTTATTGCTTTCCTACATCTTCAAAAGCCCCCAATTGATGAAAGAATGCTTGATGGATTCTTGATAGGTGTTGTTGAAGACTCAAAATATCTGCTCTTTCGCTACATAGAAGGTTCCTTGTAATCATTCCAAAAGTTTTTTCCTAGATTCGATTCCTTAGGCCTTCAAATGAAGAAAGAGAGCTCTTATGCATGAAACCCTAGATCTTAATTTCATCTTTAGGCCGACCTAGGATTTGAATTTTCTGCCAATTTCTCGGGGTTAAGCATTATAATATCATAGAATTATGCTCCCAAAATTTTGGGAAAAATGTCGGGGACCAACTTTTCACCAAATTTTAGGGCCGTTAGATATGATGATATTAGAGCGAATACCAAAGTTATAGTTGATTCCAAGATGTTTTCATATGCGAAATCGGGCCTTAAAGGTCAAAATAGGACATAATTAGGGTTTATGATTTAATGATTTATTGAATGAATAAAATGAAAAGGGGCACGCTCAGGGTAAAGGGCCCAACTTTATAATGTGTGAAGTGGTGAAATATGGATTTAGGTTTAATTAAACTAATTAATTAAATGCTTAAAGGAGGTTAGAAATGCAAGATGCAAAACACACTAAGGTGGGTGCTAAACCAAGCATGGAATTGTACCACCCTAGAAAGGGTGTACAATTTATGATGCTACATTTAGTCCCCACTTTATCGATCATATGACACTATGTGCGTATGCAAGCTAAAGTACAAAAATGTAAACATTATTTTAAAAAGGATAATATCCATAAGTTATCAGACGGAGCCCCCAGCAGTATCTGCAGTGCACAATTAGGAACCGCACCCTACAAAACCACATGTTAGATCACAAAATCACCTAATTCTTACTAAGGAGGGTGATGAAATTTGTGGGTAGCTATATGCCCCCTGTTTCGACTTGCTTATTAGTGAGGTGAAATAGGGTATCATGTTTACCATAGTGAATTGTGATAAAGACCTTGATGAAAAATGTTCACAACAAGGCTAGATTGTACATCCAAGCACTTTATTAAACAAATTTAGAGCAAGAGAGTGAATTCATGATTCCAACGCCACCGGTGGTGCACAAATTGGAGCTTCCTAACTCAAGTTATGATAGATTAAGTGAAAAGAGCAAAATTAGAGTTTTTAACTTAAAATCATAAAAATGAAAAAGTGCATACCTCATAAATATGAAAGAGACACTTTCATTTGTCACTTTTTTGACTTTTGGCAATATTCACTGCAGAGGATCCCACGCATCAGCCATCATGCCTCGATGTTGACCTGAGCGATCCATGCAGATGGAGATCCTGCATCAGGCTGTGTTGACCGATAGACCACTCGACGAGGTGAGTTGACCTTCCGTTAACTCATTGTTTACTTTTCTTGTTTGCATTGGTTTCTGCATTGATGATGTCAACATTGAGATCATGCACATGCCCCCCTATCTGAGCACCATGGTCTCCTAGGGTTCCCTGGTCCTCCCAGGGTGCTTTGGTCCTAGAGGGGCACCCTGGGTAGTCCCTGCTCAGAGCGACCAAGGGTTGCACAAGATCAGGCATCTGATGTGTAGAATAGATGTGATGATGTTTCAATTACATGATGCTAATCAATGAGCGATTATTGATGATTTGATGATTTTGTTTTGCAGATTCTTCCCTACATACGAGAGCACACTACCGACCATACCTTTCGGAGCCTCTGGAGTCAGATTTTGAGGCTTTCACTAGAGGACTTGGAGTTGCTACACTCAGTAGGTTTTTATGATACGTGATGACCATGCCCGCCATCAAGTTCCACCTACGATGCTGATGGCCTTGATGGAGAGATGGGATATAGATACCTCCACCTTTCTTCCACTTGTGGGGGAAATGATGGTCACTCTCGAGGACATGTACCGCATACTTCGTCTGCCCATCAGAGGAGAGACGGTGAGATACTGAGCTAATCGCACTGCTACCGACTACAGGAGGGAGCAAATATATTGCATTGGGAGAGAGATGTCCGATGAGATGAAAGGCCGCATTATGATTAGTTGGATTTTACATCCCACCGGTGAGATGGTTGATGATTGCTACCATTGCATTAACCATGTGCCCTAATGGGCGTGACACACACATGCATTGAAGTCTCGCTTATGCGGTTAGTCCATGTAGAGATATCAGAGGGTATTCTCTTGGGGGCGAAGCATGCTAGCCTACCTCTATCATGACCTAGGAGAGTACATTTTTGGACAAGGATGCAGCCTGATGACTTGCACACTACTATAGATCTGGATACTTGAGCATATCATGTGCACTAGACCTATTGGGGTTCCTATTGACTTGGTTCCAGAGTAGCCTAGGGTGTTTGCATATCCTCTTACCCGTGAGTGGCGGTTCGGAGACTTGTTGCACTGGAGAGTGACCTTTGACAAATTGATAGTGGAGGTTATCAGATGGAGACCCTACCTTAGGATGTACATGTGGGCAGGTATAGATAAGTAGTTGTTTTGCATGTAGAGGAATAGTCTACTGGAGGGATGGTATACCCACATTGTAGTCACATTCTACTTCGACCGAGTTTGGTGACAAATTGGGTTTGAATAGTGTGTCCCTACAGATGCGCCTATCTATATCTGACACTCACGTGTGACCCCTAGGTCAAGAGCCATTCTGAGGCCTACCAGTGATGAGACTGATATCACAGATTCAGATGGGTTGGATCGAGATATTGTGACTGACTATAGAGATGATGTGAGTGCACATCGACATTACATCACATGGTGGGGTAGGACATAACCTAGAGCTATCTTTCTGATAGACTTCCCTAGAGGGAACCCTGGACTGTGGAGACATGCGGGTGACGAGGAGGACCCTGATACATCCGAGGACCTTGATGAGGAGGACACAGATGATCAGGTTGATGATGCAGGAGAGCAGGAGGTTGGTAGTGATGGAGATGATCTTGATGCTGAAGAGGGAGATCAGGATGGTGATGATGACGGGGATGGAGAGGAGGAGGACGATGATGACAACGAGGAAGAGAAGGATGAGGAGGTTGAGGAGGACAAGTCAGATGCAGTTCCACATCACTCATGGGACGACACCATAGCCTTAGATCCACCGAGCATTTAATCGTGAGACGAGAAGGACCCTATAAGGGGTCCTAATTCTAGTCTTCATCATCCCATGCCCACCGTATAGAGACATTATGAGCGCAGAGAGCCTAGCAGGTCCCAATCACAGGAGGTCTCTTTACAGGACCCCTATTGGCAAGAGGGAGATCTAGGGAAGATGTTTTATGATTGTTCAATTTATGTATCTGAATTATTTATATTTGATGATATAAAATGTTACTGATGAAAACCGCTTTCTATTTATGTAGTTGGTGTCCAAGAGTGGTGCTCCCTTATCCAGAATGTAGTGATGAACATCATCACGACCGCACACATTCCTAGCTCCTTGCAGATAGCAATAGACCTCAAAGGAGCATTGGGCGGCATGAGGACCTGTTCACCCCCTTCCGGGTGGAGTTAGAGGTCTGGTGAGAGAGGGAGAGTACCTTGTTAGAGAGGCTGCAATGGACAGAGCATGATCTAGTAGCAGCTTAGGTAGAGGAAGCCACATATCGCGGGATCATGATGGAGAGGGAGTGTAGGAGCTCCTCACAGAGTCACTCGTGCTCCACATCACGATACACACCCATGGGTCCACCCTCACAACTTGATCATGAGGGGACATCTAATCACCATCCTCCTGCTGCTAGTCCTAGGGATAGGAGATGACTATGTTGTAGTATGTGGCATTTTTTGATGTACAGTATATAAGGAGTACAACCCATATCAATACGTACACTCATTCAGTAAGTCCAAAGACCGTAGATCAACTGAGTATGACAATCCTTACCATGCTTGTTCATAGTCTTACAGGGAATTTGTTCAATTATTCTATTTGAAGATTCGGCTTGACCATTTGATTGAGGATAGTAGTGTGCAAAAAATTTATGTTGAATATGATAGTTCTCAAGAAAATTCTTCATGTCTTTGTTTTTAAATGATGTTCCATTATCCGAAACCAAAGCGGAAGGTATTCCAAATCGGGAAATGATGTTATCTAAGATGAATTGACATATTACTTCAGCGGTAGTAGATCGAAGAGGAACTGCTTCTACCCACTTGGTAAAGTAATCAATTGCAGTTATGATGAAAGTATGTCCTTTAGAGGAGGGAGGAGATATTTTACCAATGAGATCCAAACCCCATGAAGAAAAGGGCCAAGACGCTACTTGAGATTGAATTTATTGGGCAGGAGCATGGATCAAATTGCTATTTTGCTGACATTGATGACATTTTTTAACAAACGCAAAGGAATCCTTTTCCATGGTTTGTTAATAATATCCCATTCAGAGCAATCTATGAACTAAGGATCTGCCCCCGAAATGCCCCTCACAAGCACCTAAATGTGCTTCCTCAAGAGCAATAGGGATTTCAGCTTTGTTAAGATGTAGAAAGAGGAGACCATTATAACCCCTTCTATAAAGAACGTTAGAAAGGATAATGTATCTAGCGACCAACTTGCGAATCCTAGCCCAAGTATTCTTGTTCATAGAGTCGGGAAAGGTACCATCACTCAAATATTTCACGATATGTGAGTACCACTCATCAGAATCTATAATACAACAATATGCCACATCACTAGGATTATCAACAATAGTCGGGGTAGTGAGGTTCTGAACAATGAATATGAGATCTACCAAGGGGTCCTCTATAGATACAAGAGAGGCTACACATGCCATTGCATCAACATGTCAATTATCTTTTCGAGGAGCATGCTCCATGGTATAAGAATTGAACTTTTGCAACAATGATATAGCTAAATCTCTATATTGTGATAATTTATCTTGCTTAGCTTGATAAATTCCTATCACTTGCCTTATAATTAATTAAGAACCTCCATTGATACGTAGATGTTTCACATTTAATGCTAGAGCTTCTTTAATTCCAACTATAAGAGCCTCGTATTTAGAAATGTTATTGGTACACAAGAAATTGAGACGATATGATAAAGGGATAGGTTTATTTTTAGGAGATATTAACACAACCCCTGCCCCTAATCCTGCACAACACCTAGAGCCATCAAAATATACTTCCCAAATATCATCAACCTCATTAGAGAGAATGCCTTTGTTGAGAAAAGACTCTGGGTTAGGTAGGGAGAAGGGTGAAGGAGCCTCAACTAAGTGGTCAGTCAAAGCTTGACCTTTTATTGCCTTCTGCGAGACAAACTTAAGGTCAAACTCGATGAACATCATAACCCACTTGGCTAAGCGTCCTGAAAGATTAGTTTTGGAGAAGAGGTGCTTTAGAGGATCAAATTTAATGATAACATGGACTTCAACACTCAAAAGGTAATGCCTTAATTTTTGGGTTGCAAAGACTAAATCTAGGCACTGCCTTTCTATCGCAAAATATCAGACTTTGTAATCAAGTAGAGTACAACTTATATAATAAATCGGACATTCTCTACCATACTTATCACGTTGTGCCAATAAGGTTGCAAGAGCATGAAGGGAAGCAGTTGTGTATAGCAAAAACGGTTTGGAAGGGTCAGCGAGTTGAAGAATGGGAGTATCGGCCAAATATATTTTTAAATCCTCAAATGCTTGACGACAATCCTCCTTCCATTGAAAGGTGATATTATTTTTAAGCAATTGAGTAAAAGGAAAGGTACAATCTAGAAGTTGAGAAACAAACCTACAAATAGCTTGAATCTTTCCTTGTAATTTTTTTAGTTGGGAAACATTTTTAGGAGGTGGCATGTTAACAATGGCATCTATCTTCTTCGTATCCACCTCAATTCCACGATGCAAGACTATGAATCCTAATAGTTTTCCACTATCCACACCGAAAACACACTTTCGGGGATTCAAGCGCATGTTGTACTTACAAATTATTTCAAAGACTTGACGAAGGATCTTAACATGATCTATATGAAGAATGGATTTAGCTAAGATGTCATCAACGTAATCTTCTAAGATTTTATGCATGTAATCATGGAAGATGAGGGTCATAGCATGTTGATAGGTAGCGCCTGCATTTTTCAATCCAAAAGGAATTATAACCCAACAAAATGTGCCCCAAGGGGTGGTGAAAGCAGTTTTGGATTGATCTTGAGGATTAATGAAGATTTGATTATATCCTGAGAAACTATCCATAAAGGATAATAAAGCATGTCTTTCTCCAAAATCTACTATCATATCGATATTTAGGAGAGGGAAATCATCCTTCAAAGAGGCTTTATTAAGATCTTGAAAATCCGTACACATCTTGATCTTGTTATCAGATTTAGCAACAACCACAATGTTTGAAATCCATGGGGAATAATCAATAGGATGGATGAATCCGACATCCAATAACTTTTCAATCTCAGCCTTAACAAGCAATGATACTTTAGGGTTCATCTTTTGAATCTTTTTTTTCACGGGTTTAGCATTAGCATTGTCCGGCATGTCAGAATATATCCAAGCAAAAATTTTAGGGAATTCATGTAACAATTCAGAATATTGTTTTTGTTCTTCTTCATCAAGACATTTCTCTATCTTAATGACTTTTTCTTCAATACAAGGATCCATCATGATATCAATAGTGTCACTTATGAGGAGATTTCTTTGTTGAGGAGCATCTTTCAACTGAGGAAATTATTTAACTATCTCATCGTTATTTCTTTCTTTCCCAAAGTAAGCTTTTGTATTTAAACAATAGGGAAAACCGCGATTATGGTGATAACGAGGAAGGTTGTCATAGACTCCTAGGAATTCAACTAAGATACTAGAAGAGTCACAGTCAATATACTTTGGATATTTTATTGAAAGGGAAGAGGAAATGACATTAACACTAATAGATGGTCTCTTAGAAGCTTTAGTATGCTCAAAAGGATCATAACCAAGCTCGAATGTTGTATCACGGAAGTTATTTTCCAAGGGAAATTTGATCCCTTGTTCTTGGGCACCACATCCATTACCATTATATCCACTTAGCTAAGATGTGAAAGGCAGAACCGTAAAGGTTAGCCATTTCTGAAAGAGAAGGATGATTTTCATAAAGTGAAGGATCAAAATCCTCTAGATTAGAAACCAAGGGAGACGAAGTCTGAGAAGCCACCACAAGTTATTACTCAATGGCTTAGATAAAGTGGATTGATTTTTAGGTTCTTCTTCTTCTTTCTTCTTTTCAACCTTGGGTTCTCTAGGGGGAATCTTATATTCTCCTATGAAAGTAGGATTAAAGTCAAGGGATACCCAATCATCTTCTGCAAGAATATTTTCAGGAGAGAAGACATCTTTGGTAGTGGAATTGGTTTGAGAAGGCTCTTCCTCAAGAACCTTAGGTTCACTTGAGGAATTATTGGGAAATAAACTAGAGGTAGGAGATGGACTTGATGAAATAGACACACTAGTAGGAGTAGAGATTTTGGAAGAATCATCTAGGATAGTTGGGGAAGAACCAGTTGAAGAAGATTTGGATGTTGATGTTTGCAGACAAGCCTAGAGATTAGTGTCACCTAGCAAGGTATATGTTTTATTGTTGTAAATGAATTTAACTTTCCTATGCAATGTAGAGGGGATAACTTGCATGCTATGAATCCAAGGTCTCCCTAATAACAAATTATATGTCAAATTTCCAGACATGACATGAATAGGTGTGGGTAAAGTAACAAGACCTACCTTAATAGGCAAGGTGATGATACCTAATGAATATTTGGCAACATTATCGAAGCCTCAGATAATAAGAGAATCGGGCTTAATGAGAGATGTATCAAAATTGATTTTATGCAATAAGTTAATGCTACAAACATTAAGGCCAGAACCATTGTCCACTAGTGTTCGTCTTATTGCACTATCGTTTATGATGACTACAATCATTAAAGGATCATATTGATGTTGGATCTCACTAGTGGGTAACTCACCTTGGGTAAACACAATTTGAGCTTTAGGAGATGTGATAGAATCAATCAAGGAATCATATTATTAGATGTCACTGCGGATGGGACATTCAAAGTTTTCAAGGCATCTTGTAACATTCCATGATGGGTTGAAGAAGTTTGAATAAAATCCCAAAGGGATATCTTGGCAGGAGTAGCTTTGAGTTGTTCAATAAGATCATATTCCTTACCAAGAGTTTGTGAAATGCGAGGTGCTTGAGGAAGAATAGGTTGAGGATTAGGAAGAGAAGTAGGGATAACTGGAGGAGGATTGGGTTGCCTATTGTTTCTTGTGTTATACATGTGGGCAACTGCATGATGACTCTCCTTGGTTAGTTGTTTAGCATAATCCTCAGGACTCTTAGTGAGATTTCTTCCTTGCATAGTAATGATAGGTTTATTAGGAGTATTAAAGGAATCATGACCATATCCACCTTGAACAATGAAAAGAGGTTGATTGGGAAGTTGTGAAGTTGAGGAAGGATATGCACCTTGGACTACAAAAAGAGGGTCGCTATGTTAATTCACATTTATCATGTTGATTAACCTTTTAGATGTATTATTCTTGTTTGAAGATTTAGGCAAAGACATAAAGTCGTCAAGGGCATCATCCAACAAAGCATGATCATATCGATTGAAAGGTTTATCTTTTGATTCAAAGGGAGACATATCATCATAAAGGGAATCGTTGTAGCCAACCATGTTGCTAGATCTAGTGGAGGAGTTGATAGGAATGTACCCATGAGAGGAATCATTCAACTTATCTTTCTTGTCACCATGAAATGGCATAGTAACAAGGTTGATTAGTTTTTGGCAAAATGAAGGTTTAGAAGGCTTAGGGTTCAAAAAATCATCTAGAGCTTCATCTAATTCATCCTTACTAAATTCATAATCAACATAATTTCGTACATCATCAAAAGTATAAACATATTGCAAATAAAAATCTGACATTTTGAATGAAATTTAAACACACAATACAAGCAAATAAAGGAAAGCTTTTATTTTCTTTTTCTTGAATTTTTTCACTTTTTTTGAAATTTTATGTTTATAAAGCAAATGAAAGATACTAAGTATATATATAACAATGCAATGCAATGAAATGAGATTGAATTCATGTCAGTTTCACCAAAGATGTGTAGGGGAAAAAGTGACACTAAGTGAGCAAACCCTAATCCCACTCCCGCGTACACACTCATGGAATACAAAAGAGCCTAGGGAGGTAACACACTCCGAATTCTTCTTGTGAGGAAGAGAAAGCCAAGGATTACCTCTTAGGATTTATATTCCCTTGCTATAAATGAGAGATAGGACAAATGCAAAGTGCAGATTTGAATGATTTAACCTAGAATGCAAGTATACACAAGCAACCCTAATCTGAAAAATACAGAACTGAGAATAACTAATATACTACCAAAAAGTATAGATTAGGAGACAAATTCAGAGGTGTACTTGGGCCATAAATCTGAGACAAAATGTCTAGGACAGGAGTGCTACGCCCCTGTCTTGATTCTGCAAACTGGGATCTTAAGACTACAAGTTGTTGTTGATGAATACTAAGAGGGGGGGGGGTGTGAATTAGTATGCCAAAAATCTCTGCACTTAAACACTTTGCAAGACTAATAGTAAACCGGTAAAATAGTTTAGCAGACAAACCAGTTAACACACATGCAAACCAAATAGCTAATAATGCATTCACCCATAGAAGCAAAAACACCATAACACAAGAGATTTTGACGTGGAAACCCAAATGGGAAAAACTATGGTGAGATGGAACTCACAAGTAACTATCTGCAGAATAGGAACCAGACCGGTTAAGGTCAGACTGGTTAAGGTCTTACAATGTTCTTTACCAGAACAGATCCTGTTAGGAATCTCAATCTTTGTTAGGAGATAAGTCTGATTAAAGACTACCTTGCTAGAGGATTTTAGATCCACAGATGTGAACCACCTTGTTAGAGGATTTACAAAAGGCTTTTGGGCCTACCCGGTTAAGGGCTGCAGACTTGTCAAAGATGTGAGTAATCAACAAGTGTTTAATCTAGCTAGTAGCACAAACTGCTTGGTTAGATCCTTGATAGCTCATTCCTAATGCACTCCAGCATTACTTCAGTCTTCTACACATTCATATTCTCTCCAACTCCTCAACCACCTTAAACCCTAGCAACAACATAAACTTTTGCTACAACCATATCAACAACCTAAAACCCTAGACATGATGTCCTTATAAAGGAATCTGATTTCATGTCGGTCCAATAGGATTACATAACAATTTCCTAGGTTCAATGAACCTGGACATACTTGGTACCATGACACAAACAACATTGTTAAGGTGTCGACGCCGTCAAACAATCGGTGGATGGTAACTCATCACAGAGTATTACCGGTTCATATAAAATGCCGGTTGTCGGTTTGACAAAAATGAAGACTGGTAAAAATGTGTTATGCCGCTTTAATCCCTCATACCGCTTGGGGTCAACATGCCGCTTTAGACCAGGAAACACATTCTGCAAAACACCAATAGTCTAAAGACTATAATACAACATACCAATTGGAACAAATACCGGTTGTGCTCTTACTCATACATGAAAAGGGGATCTCAATGCAAGTGTGTGTCCATCAATGACAATCACAACATAAACATAAAAAATGCCAACAATCTCCCCCTTTGGCATTGATGGCAACACTTAGGAAAATAAAATTTTGACATCTAAGTGTTTTACAACAAAATCATGCCATTAGAAAAATTGTTCCCCCTAAGCATATACACTATCCCTTTAACAATACAATGTATAACACTTTTGCATATAGAGCATAAACATTGAGATATTCAGAGCATATATCAAAATTTTGATTACCAGATACTTCTCCCAAATAGAATTCTTCTCCCCCTTTGCCAACAATGACAAACTACAATTGAACAACCCTGTTTTCATTTGATATTAAAATAATAAAAGTTTATGACAATAAGGAATAATACTTGTCAAAAACAGATTTAAAGTCCTGCAAGAATTGTTTCATCGACAAAGACTAGGACTCAAGTAGGGAGGTGGCTACTTCTTTTCCTGTCTACATCTGGGAGACCTGTTCTTCCATGGCATCAATTGTGCTCATCTCCTATGTAATTGTTAAGGCATCCAGGTTTAGATAGCACTTCTAAAGAATTTGCAATCGTGGAAGTAGAACCAGTTGTAGCTCCTGCAAATCTCTAGACCAGGTGCTGATCTCTTGCTCCATTTTTGCTGACTGGATGTGAAACTGGTGAACGGTTTGCCCATAAGTTGTAAGGGAATCATAAGGTGGCTTGAATGTGCTCATGTAGGACTGCAAGTTTGTTTGAAGCTTTTGCTTCTGAGCTAGCACATCATCATAGAATAGATGGGGTTGGTAGATCTTGCTGAGTAGCAGATTTGCCTCATCTAGAGCGTCCCTTATATCCTTTTGTTCTTTCTTCAGTTCAGACCGGAGCTCATTCAACTTCTTCACCAAAGCTATGTTAAGAGCTTTTTGATGCTCCTTCTTGACATTTGCCTTTGCTGCCTCTTCTAGGCTCTGCACCTGATCATCCACTACTGTGCATAGGAGCTTAAGTTTAGCTAGTGATGAATCGGTGTTGGGAAGATTTGTACCGGGTATCAAACCGGTAAGAGTGTCCACAACCGCTTGAATTACATCCTACTCCTTCTTCCTTCGAATAATTTCAAGGCGCTCTTGAGCAACCTTGATGCTCTGCATTAGCTCTGTTTCACTTGTAGACTGGAGATCGATAGGACTAGTGAGATCAGCTGGTTTAGCTTGACTCCTGGTTGCCTTCGGAGTCTCCATCTGGGTGCTCTTTTCCGCTTCTCCTGCCTTATCCTCTTCCACTTTCTTCTTCTCTGCTTCTCTCCTCTTCTCCACTTCCTTATCCTCTTTTGTTTTTTTGTTCTCTACTTCTTTCCTTTTCTCCTCTTCTTTGTCCTCCTCTTCCTTCTTCCTTTTCTCTGCTTCTCTCCTCTTCTCCTCTTCTTTTTCTTCATCTTCCTTCTTCTTCTTCTCTACTTCCTTCCTCTTCTCCTCTTCCTTGTCTTCCTCTTCTTTCTTTTTCTTTTCATCTTCTTGCTTCTTTTTCTCTTCTTCATCCTTCTTCTTCTTCTCCTCTTCATCTTTCTTCTTCTTCTTCTCTTCTTCATCCTTTTTCTTCTTCTCTTCTTCATCCTTTTTCCTCTGCTCTTCTTCATCCTTCTTCTTCTTCTCTTCTTCATCTTTTTTCCTCTGCTCGGCCTGTTCCTTTGCCACTTCCTGTCTGTCCTCGGCTTGCTTATCAACTTGTTCAGCCTGTTGCTCCTGTCCAGTTGCCTCAGATGGTGTTTCTTGAGTAACATCTTCTATGTCCAGGGCATCGACATCAATAGTGTTGACCGATTCATCAATCGGGTTTCCTTCATCATCAAATGCTTCATCCAGTTTTGTTATAACCGGTTCTTTCTCAGCTTGTTGGTTGGCTTCAGACACTCAATGCATCTTCAAAGCTTCTAGAGCATGAGTGTGTGTATCCTTGAGCACTACCTTAGCCTTCCCTTCCAGTAACAGGAGTCTTCTTCTTCTCATGAAGAAAAGACCTTTGTATTTGTTCATTACATCAAACAGTTCCGAATTTGAAACATCAGGAAAATGTTCGGCAAAAACTTTTTCTCTCATTTCCTATTCCTGCTCTATGGCAATGTGCCATTTATTGTCTAAGGACTTATACAAAGAATCCAGTGTTTCAGATCTAATTTCTGAAGGTGACCGGTCATTAACACATAAATATTGAATTATTTCCTTTTCAACCGCTTCCTTTTCATCATCATTAAAGTCATAAAATACTCATTTAAATCATGTAGCAATTTTCTCCTAATCTTCTTTATTGTTATTTGATAATGTGTCAAAGGTTTATAGGAGGAGATATCAATATTTACCGATGCAGATGATGTCGGTTCATTCTTTGTCTTCTTTCTTGTCTATCTCGCCTTCTTGGGCTACTCCTCAGACACAGTTTCCTCTGAGTCCAGTGTATTGCTTTTTGTCTTCCTTTTCCTCTCGAAGACTTTAGCCAGTGCCACTTCCGATTTCTTCTTGGCTGGTGACCACTTGGTCACTTTTGGAGTTGCAGTAGTAACCGGTGCTGATGTTGCAGGCACTGCCTTTGCCTTCTTCACTGCAGGTTCTTTTCCTTCCTTTGCAGAGGGTTCCTCGACCGGTGTAACCCTTTCCAGATAGGTTCCAGTCCTCTTTGCCTTAGGATCAAGAGGTGAGGCAATAAGGGTAGAGGCATACCCTTCCAACATATCATACATCACCTCATAGCCCATTGGATCCACTTCTTCCTGTCTGGGCTCAACAGCCTCCATTATGCATTTATCCACTTAGATGGTGAAACATATATCATCTTCATATTTCTTGACGATGTCACCCGATATCCTCATTCTTTGGCTCATTTTCCATCTGAACTCATCAAAATAATTGTTCAGAACATCAAGGTAACTGGTTCCAATTGCTTGAATGCTTTCCTTGATTTGCTTGGTCACCAGTTGGTCAGTAGACCACTAGACATCTCCTACTCCTAGAAAGTAGCCTTGGAAATAGAAGAACAACCCAACCAGTAGTTGTCCAAACTTGAACCTTTGTGCATTATCCTGTTTGATCAACTTCAGATTCAATAGGAGTTGTCTCTGCATACCGGTGCACAGGTCAAATGATGCATCCTCCTTTATCATCTGGTAAGCGGCATTTACCGCTACAACAAATACAGAGTTAATTATGCTGGCAGAGAATGTTCGATAGCCTATCACCATGCATGCATACTTAACCAGATCATCCTTGAGAGAATTGACTGTCATGCCTCGTGAGTCGCTCACTGAACCGGTGAGCTTGGACATTTCAGTTTTGCTTACTGTCCTTAGGGCTAGCACTTCCCCTGTGTTGTAGAATCCGGTGACTGCATGAATTGCCTACGGCGTGATATCATGTGTTCTCTCTAGGTACATCTTGTCACCATGGACTCTGCTCAGAATTATCCTTATATGGTCCTCTGTGAAATCCTCCAGGAAGTAAACAACATTGTGGAGCTTCTTCTTCTCCAAAATATTATACTCCGGTTTGATCTTCTTATCCTTTCCACAAAATAAACCTAACTGGGAGTGGATAGCTAGAGACCCTAGGTCTTCAATCTTGCAATCTATGTAGTCAGAAATTCCCTCTTCTACTATCACACCAGCCAAAACTTGTGATAGGGCATTATACTTAGACTATCATTGAATAAAACTTGCAGACTCGACAGATGCACTAGAACTGGTATGAGATGCGGAAGCCATGATAGAAATTTTAAGAACTCGAGAAATACCTTTTGAAACACGTGAATTTAGGGCTTGCAGATTCTCCTTCACTTCACACTCCGTCGGTTGCTGAATCATCGCTTTGTGTTCTCCACTTGACCGTTTGCAGTTTGAATTTGAACCTCCTTCACGGTTTCTCAATTTCTCAAAATCTCAGCTCAAATCGCCTTTCCGTTGCTCTGCTCTTTGAAATAAATTTCTTCACTCAAAAACTGATAGTGAGAAATGATTTAAAAAATGCTTTTAAACATATTCCTCACCTACCGTCATTAATGCTCCTCCATTAGGGCGTAAACCCTAATTTGCCTTTTTACCATTTCTAGTCTTCTGCCAAATGACAGGTATCACATATCGTTTAAGGTCTTTTACCAGTGTAAACCGGGGGTTTGAAACATTTCTCTGTTTGCTCCCCCTAAGCTTTTTCTGAAGCTTAGTTTGTCGGTTCCGTGATTTCCACACTAGGTGCAGAAACTGGTTCCTCTTGTAACACCGTTGGTTTCTTCTTCTGAGTTTTATTCATGTCCTCTTGAACAGTTTCAACATCAATGTTTCTTTCCAGAGTGATGGGTATATCATCAGATATGTTCTTTCTTGATCTACAAAATCTGGCAATGTGACCTGGTTTGTTGCAGTGATAGCAGACCAATCCAGGTGCTCTACAAGGTCCATTGTTCATGTTTCCATTCTTCCTTCTGCATGTTGCAGCAATATGACCATGACCATGACAAACCATACAGTTTTCTCTCCATCCGGTTGTCGCTTGATAGCCACCACTTCTTTGTTGATGATTGAAGGCATTAAACCGGTTGTGATTCTGGTTCACAAAAGGTTCAGGACCAGCTCCTTGGGTCCTCTAAGGATATCTATCAATGTTGTTCATAACTGACCTGCATTCAAATGCTCTATGCCCATACTTGTTGCATGCATAACAGTTACCATTGAATCTATAGGATCTAGGCTTATTATTTAGGAAATAAGGAAAATTGTTGTAAGCCTTACTCCTACACACATTTGCAGTGTGTCCTTCTTTAAGACAGTTGAAGCAAACAGGTTTAAACTTTTGCTTACCTTTATCCTTTGATGTTGGTCGTTTCAGTGACGTTCCAACATTTGTACCAGAGGTCTCACCTTCCTCATGACCGGAATAACCAAGTCCATTGGTATTCTTGACCGGTTTGGTAGATTCAAGCTTTTTCTCTAGCTTGACAGTACTCTTGTTGAACTTAGCAAGTATTTCCTTTGACTCAGAGAGTTCTTTGGAAATAGTAGCATTTGTTTCCAACAGGTTTTCATTCTCAGAGATGGCAATGTTTAGTTCTCCTTGCATGTCTTCCTTTTCCACTTTGCTTCCATGGAGTTGAGCAGTTAGGGCATTGATCTCTTATTTCAGCTTGGAGATCTCATGATCTCTTTCTTTCACCAGATCTTCAACTTTCCTCTGGTTCTCAAGCTCTTGACACATCTAGATAGTCAGTCCTTCCAACTCCTTTCTCAGGTTGGAGTTTTATTCATTCAACTTATTTACTTCTGCAATTAGGGCTTCCATGTTTGCTTCATCTGAAGAACTATTTTCAAATAGCTCCATCAGCTTTTCAGCATGTTCTCTCCTTTTTGCTTGAGATGCCTTGTATTTGACCATAAGATCATCATAGGCTTGCTCAGACTGAGTGAGCCGATGTGTAAGTTCCCTTATAGAGTATTCCCCCATATCTCTTTCCAAATGGTTAAACTTATAGAAAGGTTGGCTCTGATACCAATTGATGAATACTAAGAGGGGGGGTGAATTAGTATGCCAAAAATCTCTGCACTTAAACACTTTGCAAGACTAATAGTAAACCGGTAAAATAGTTTAGCAGACAAACCAGTTAACACACATGCAAACCAAATAGCTAATAATGCATTCACCCACAGAAGCAAAAACACCATAACACGAGATTTTGACATGGAAACCCAAATGGGAAAAATCGCGGTGAGATGGAACTCACAAGTAACTATCTGCAGAATAGGAACCAGACCGGTTAAGGTCAGACCGGTTAAGGTCTTACAATGTTCTTTACCAGAATAGATCCTATTAGGAATCTCAATCTCTGTTAGGAGATAAGTCCGATTAAAGACTACCTTGCTAGAGATTTTAGATCCACCGATGTGAACCACCTTGTTAGAGGATTTACAAAAGGCTTTTGGGCCTACCCGGTTAAGGGCTACAGACTTGTCAAAGATGTGAGTAATCAACAAGTGTTTGATCTAGCTAGTAGCACAAACTGCTCGGTTAGATCCTTGATAGCTCATTCCTAATGCACTCCAGCATTACTTCAGTCTTCTACACATTCATATTCTCTCCAACTCCTCAACCACCTTAAACCCTAGCAACAACATAAACTTTTGCTACAACCACATCAACAACCTAAAACCCTAGACATGATGTCCTTATAAAGGAATCTGATTACATGTCGGTCCAATAGGATTACATAACAATTTCCTAGGTTCAATGAACCTGGACATACTAGGTACCATGACACAAAAAGCACCATTAAGGTGTCGGCACCATCAAACAATCGGTGGATGGTAACTCATCACAAATTGTCAGTTGGTAACTCATCACAGAGTATTACTGATTCATATAAAATGCCAGTTGTCGGTTTGACAAAAATGAAGACTGGTAAAAATGTGTTATGTCGCTTTAATCCCTCATACCGCTTGGGATCCACGAACCGCTTGGGGTCAACATGCCGCTTCAAACCAGGAAATACATTCTGCAAAACACCAATAGTCTAAAGACTATAATACAACATACCAGTTGGAACAAATACCGGTTGTGCTCTAACTCATACATAAAAAGGAGATCTCAATGCAAGTGTGTATCCATCAATGACAATCACAACATAAACATAAAAAATGCCAATAGTTGTTCTGCCAAAATTTGCCAAAATCAAAGAGGACCAGGGTTCCACGCCCCTATCCTGGGCAGGACCAAGGTGCCACGCCCATGTCCCAAGGATTTTTGCTGAGATTTGGTCCCTGGAACTATCTTTGTGTGCTCTATCGGTCCTGAAATTCGCAGCGACGCTCGAATCCTGAATCTGCACCTGTAGCTGAAAATAGGGATTTGGGTGGCTATATAGGGTTTTGCCTTAGTCAAACCCCTATTTCGGTGATTCCCACCTCAACAAATATCCAATTTGTATGGTAAAATAGTGTGTGCAAGAATCTTGTGTGTGTGCAAGATCCTAGGATGAATGCAAACAATCTAGAGCAACCCTAAAGAGTAAACCCTAAATGCTTATAATTGACAAAGTAAATGCTTTAAATCATTGATGCAAAGTGATCTAAAAAATGAATTTAAATCAAATTGATGTAATGAAGCTCATACAAAGACATGGAAACAACATGAAATCATACCCAACCCCAAGGGAGAGGTACAAGCCAATATTCAATCGGTAATCTCCTATTGGGCTCCTACATCTTCAAAAGCACCCAATTGATGAAAGAATGCTTGATGGATGCTTGATAGGTGTTGTTGAATGTTTTTTAAGACTCCAAAAGATTTTATCTTTTGCTACATAGAAGGTTCCTTGTAATTGCTCCAAAAGCTTTTTCCTAGATTCGATTCCTTAGGCCTTCAAATGAAGAAAGAGAGCTCTTATGTATGAAACCCTAGAATTTAATTTCATCTTTAGGCCAACCTAGGATTTGACTTTCCTACCAATTTCATGGGGTTAAGCATTATAATATCATAGAATTATGCTCTCAAAATTTTGAGAAAAATGTCAGGGACCAGGTGCAAAGTGCACACTGTCCAACCAACTTTTCACCAAATTTTTAGGGCCGTTAGATATGATGATATTAGAGCGAATACCAAAGTTGCAGCTGATTCCAAGATGTTTTGATATGCGAAATCGGGCCTGAAAGGTCAAAATAGGACATAATTAGGGTTTATGATTTAATGATTTATTGAAGGAATAAAATGAAAATGGGCATGCTTAGGGTAAAGGGTCCAACTTTATAATGTGTGAAGTGGTGAAATATGAATTTAGATTTAATTAAATTAATTAATTAAATGCTTAAAGGAGGTTAAAAATGCAAGATATAAAAAAACACTAAGGCAGGTGCTAAACCAAGCGTGGAATTGTACCATCCTAGCAAGGGTGTACAATTTATGATGCTACAATTTGATATTACCATTATTGATAAACCACGGAGGGCAAATGTGGTAGCAGAATTTCTATCTAGATTGACAACCAAGGAAGATCCACAAGTCATTGGTGACTCATTTCCAGATAAATTTGATCTTCATTACTATTCATGCCCCTTGGTATGCTGATATAGCCAATTATCTAGCTACTAATAGTATTCCTTCACATTTTTCACCAAAAGAGAAGAGATTACTTGTTGAAAAGAGCTTTAATTTCTCATGGACAGTGGGATGCTTATTTTATACTAGACCAGATCGTGTGATGAGAAGATGTGTAAGAGAGGATGAAACTTATGACATCCTCCATGCATGCCATGATGACCCCTGCGGGGGGCATTTTGCAGCCAACATGACAACTATTAAAATACTGAACATAGGATACTATTGGCCTACCCTATATAAGGATGCATCCAAATACACAAAAAAATATGATAGATGTCAAGGAATGGGTAGACCAACCGGATCAGATAAAATGCCATTATATCGAGAAATAGTAGTAACTCCATTTGATAAATGGGGACTTGATTTTGTAGGACCCATTGATCCTCCATTAAATGACAAGTCTTACATCTTGGTTTGCACTGACTATATGACCAAATGGGTTGAAGTCAAAGCCATGAAGAATGCAAGGGACAACAAAGTTGCAGAATTTTTCTATGAAGAGATTTTCACCTGCCACCTGCTATTGAGTTCCAAGGGAGATAGTAACAGACCAAGGAGCTTAGTTTACTTCAACTCTTGTCATAGCATCAGTAAATGAGTACAATATTAGGCATATAAAATCCACACCTTACCACCCCCAAGCTAATGGGAAAGCAAAAATCACAAATAGAGAGATTGAAGCTATTCTCACCAAAACAGTGGCTCTGCATAGAAAGGATTGGGTAGCTAGACTACCTGAAGCAGTATAGGCATACAAAACATAATGGAAAACCACCACAGGTCTTACCCCTTTTAAACTGTTATATGACAAAACCACCATGATGCCAATAGAGTTTGACCATAAAGCATTGAGAACAACACTCAAACTTGGCATGGATATATCTACAACACAGAAAGAGAGAATGATGCAGTGAAATGCTTTGGATGAATTTAGAAAATCATCTTTACACTATACATAAGTAATATAAAAGCAACGGATAAAATGGCATACTAAATACATCAAAGAGAAGCAGTTTCAAGCGGGAGATTGGGAACTCCTCTATTACTCCAGATATAAGGACAACATGGGAAAATAGCAGATAAGCTAGCTAAGCCCATATGAAATTGCAAAAGTTTTTTCCAATGGAGTCGTACAACTTAAAACTATTGATCCTATGCAATTCAAGCTATTGGTCAATGGTCAACGCCTGAAACTTTACCATAAACCAGCTTCTAAACAGGAGTTCCTACAATAATTTAATGCTACTCACAGTTCTGAAACTCCCGCAGCCAAAGAAGGTAAACTTAATGTCCTACCTTCTCTCTAATCATATATTTACATATATTCATAATAAATACTTCCACCCCTTATGGGAGTACATTTCTCCATCAATAAATTCACCACCTTTTCATCTCACATCACTTGTCTTCCACATCACCTCACTATCATTCCACTTCACTTTTCAACCAGTTTACTTCTTCAAAATGATATCTATTTCCATAATGTGTGGACATCATGCATTAATGACAGACTCCAAGTATGTACTTTACAATTTATGTATATTTGTTCTTCAGTTACATTTATTTTAGTACTACTCTATTAAAATGCATAATTCACATAGCATATTCCTTCCACATTTCCTGCACTTTTTCAATAGACATGTGTGGACACCTGTCACAATTTAGGTTGGGGGGAGGAGTACACATGTCACTACTTTTTGTTTGCACTATATATGCCAACATGTCACTTTTTTATTTTTAAATCTTTCTACTCTAAGCTAAGGTGACAATATACATGTGTGATGTGATCTATCTTTAATTTTGAACTTGTCGTTCTAAGCCTAGTTGTGTTGACACCACCACCATTTTGAGATATGATGCCTTTCTTTGGTACATATTTTAATGAGCCTAATTGTCATAATAATATTGAAAGATTGAAATTTGAAAGTGTTATTGTCTTGGCGGAGGGGCATAATTTTATAAGAAGTTGTAGCAAGTGCACTTGGGGTATTTTCAAAAAATATGGAAGGTGTAAGTTGAGGGTGAAACAATGGGAGGATCACTTATCTAGAATGAGCGTATAGTTCATACCATACTTCTTCAAGATCCTCTCTATTTGCTGGAGTCCAGGCAATGTGGATGGATGAATTATTTCCTTAGGTTAAATGGTTTTAATAATGACATTGCTTGGGATTTTTCTCAGACTTTCTCAAATGGAGAAGCAATGATGAAAGGACTAAAGGTAATTGCTACAAAGGAACAAATAGCTAAATTTTCAGGGTTACCCATGGATGGTGAAAAATACCCTGAAGCCAAAGATGCCAAGTCTGCCAAGGCTGAATTCACTGAGCCTCGTGATCCTCTACTCATAGTGGACAAGCAGGGGACTAGAAGGTTGTCTTTACCAGACAAATGAAGGCAAGTAGTAGTTTATGTGATCAAGTATCTCACCTGTGAAGGCAAACAATCTTGTCTCCATTCACTACATTTTAAGCTATTAAGCCACATGAGACACGACCGAAGGATAAACATGTCAAAAGTGATATGTAATATACTCTCAATCATGGCATCTGAAACTCAAAATGATAGGCCAAATTCTGTCTCACACCATTGTTTAATTAAGTTTCTTGTTGAAACATCTTTACGTGATGTTGGAATTAGGGGTCAACCTTTAACTTAGACGGTTAGAACTACAGATGGAATTGTTAAATTAACCCCATGTGCCTCAACATCTAGGGTAGCTCCTACTACAGACTCTCCTGTAGTTGTACCAAGTCCATCTGAATCTTCATCTAGTGATACTAGTAGCTCTTCAGCAGACCCTAATGTTGATATTTCACTTGAAACCCTAATTAGGACTAGGGTTGTTGTGCAAAAGCAGAAGGGAAAAGCAAAGAAAGTAGAGGCAAAAAGGGAAAATATAAAGAAACAAAAATTGGAGAAGAAAACCCTGCAGCTTAGAAAAAGGAAAGTTGATGAACAAGAATCACCTGCAGCCATTGCTAAGGTCGAGAAACCTACTAAGAAACCCAAACAGGCCAAAAGCACCAAAATGGTCAAGAAGACACTACCAAGAAGAAGTCATAGGCTCAGAGGAAAGTCCAGGAAAGAAACCAAACATGGCGAGCCAATGGTTAGTATTTGAATTGAATCATCAGAATCTGTTTATACCACCCCTAGTGAAGAAGAGAGGATAATTTTTAATCATCCTCCTAGACCTCCTAGAGAGAGTCCACAATTCCCCTCTTCAGTTGAACAAGACAATGCAATAATGGAAGTCCATGAGTCGAAAGGAGAGAGGGATGAAGAGGTGTTGCAGGAAGGGGGGATTAAAGAGGAGTCTCAAGAGAATGTATCTTTAGAGGGCCTTGTTGGACTGGCTGTTGCAATAGAGCATACGGCAAAACAAGATCTAGTAAGCAAAGACAAAGAAGAATTAATTCAAAAAAGGCTCCAAGTAGTTAGGAATAGACCTACCTCTTTTTCATGGATGTCTATAGCCCTGGATTTGTTCAAAGATATGATGGATAAAGAAGAAGAATGGAATAAACAGAAACTTAAGTTGCAAGAGATAATAAAAAAGAAGGATGAGGAAATTATTGCATTAAAAAGCAAGGTGGATAATGTGGTAACCCTGGTACCGCAAATTTTAGAATGTCGAACACCACCCAAAGTATATGCAATGTATTTAAAGAAGCTCAATCTCTCTTTTAAATTATCAAGGATTGTCTCATATTTGAATCCTTCCATTGAGACTCCACGAGAGTTTTATTAGGTTTTTCAGTCTTCTCCTATAGTAACTCAAAATTTAATTTGTGAATTATATCTTCATAATTATGCAATTCTTCATGACAATGACTTAGAGCTCTCATGTCTTGGGTCCAAAATGAGAATAATTGGGGACAATAGTTTAGAGCACACATGGATGCTGAACTCCAGACTCCTTTGCCTCTAAGGGTTGAAGTTAGTAATCCTAGAACTCTTTAATTCAATTGGCAAAATATTCTATACACAATGGAGTGTAAACAAAAAATTCTAGCTTTAAGAGAAGAGGCATTCCAAGAATTCGAGCAATTGGGCCCTACTCTAGGACAAACAATGATGGGATATATGGCACAGAGATGGAACAATTTGACAAGAGAATTGAAGCAGGCAGAGCCACATTCCCTTTAGAATTATTATGCATCCATTAGAAGAGCCACATGGTACATACGCCTAGGCAGAGCAAAACAAAACAACTAGCTTCCTCTTATTTTTCAACCACCAATGATTTTATGGCCAATACCAGATTACAGACAATATGGAAATGCTTTTAATGAAGAATCATAGATAGCTAGGTGGGCTAGGCTAGACAAGAAAGAGGGATTCTATTGAAGTCTTGCTACCAGAGGTATAGACCAAGTCACTCCTAGTGATTAAAGAATGCATGCTTGGATGAGGAATCTTGTACCTGTTGGAGGACCAACATGGAGTTCGGTTGGGGGGGATTATGAGCCTATATAATAGCTCATTTTTGTCTATGTCTTTTATGTTTTTACTAGTTTTGTCAAGGGTTTGGATACTATTATAGGTCTTAAGACATTGTCTATGTCTTTTATGTTTTTACTGGTTTTGTCAGGGGTTTGGATACTATTATAGGTCTTAAGACTTTGTTAATACTAGTTCCATGTTGTTTTCCTAAACTTGACAAAAGTGAGCATGAACTTACCCTTATAATTCTTTTTTAATTAAATGGTGAAAGATGATAAGTGACCTTGCTATGTGATTTATTCATATCAATCTTGTGTGGAGTTAAATAAATGATATTTTGATGTGAAATGGATATGTCTTTATTTTGTACACACTAATGTCATGATGCAGGAATAAATAAAGAAGCAACAATGGTCAAAGCCTCACAGTGTGGGAGTTTGTGCCAATTAACTGGTTGAAGACAAATTCATGCCATGATGAACATTGAAAGATTCAACAACTCATTATTTACACCTCGTGTGGAGTCATAATGAGACTTTAATGTTAATGCTTGTAGTAGGGTAGATCTAGGAAGGATTAGTTATGCTAGATTTCCTTTGCAGCTCAAACAACTTGATTGTTTCCTATTCAAAGCATAAGTTCCTTTCCTCTTCTTATGTTGTAATAAATTGTGTCCTCCTAATATATTGGGAGTGGACTTGCTGTTAGTTAGAATTATTCCATACAAATGCCACAACAAAAATTTATTTTCATCTATATTTAGAAATATTGAATACAATGTTATGGCGCAACAGACATGCCCAAGTAGACAGAGAATTAACATATTCAACTATACTAAGGTAGTTTAACTTCAAACTCAACCTATCACTAACACTAGTAATATATATCAACCAACATTATCTGTCAACTTGCCATTCTGTTGGAACTGTGGAGAAAAGGATGTTCACAAACAGTTATACCCCATAAATAACCCCAAGACTTTCGAAAATGGACCATTTAAAACTTAACAAAAGCTAGCCCTTTTGCATATCAATTTTTTTTTTTTTAAATAGCATCTGGAACTAAAACATACTATATTTTCAACAGAGATGTCGGTATATATATAAACTGTAATACTCACAAGTTATGCCATATCCAATTGTTTTTCTTCTTCACGCAGTCGTAGAAACGCCTCTTCTCTCCTTCACTGTCCAGACCACTCCAAACCCCTTATGGTTTTTCCAAAATCAACCCTGCAAATCTGTATTTCTTTTCATTTTCATTGTTTCGAACACTCCAACCTCCAGTGTTTTTTTTGTAAAATGGCATCCGTGTACGTTGAAATTATCAATGTTTTTCATGACGTATTTTACACAGAAGCGCCTAATCTCCACACAAAAGAGCACGCATGTACAAAAAACATGCATCACAATTATCATTATTTTTAAATATTACTAGAGTCAAAGTAGATATAGGGCTTATACTAAAGGTTGTAGAGTTTACAATCCTATTACTAACAAGGTAAAAGTTGCAAGAGATGTTTGTATTGCAGAAAAAGGCATTCATGATTGTTCTAAAGTGAAGGATGATGAACTTGCTCAAAGAAAAGTTGTGCTTGTGGAGGACAAGGTAAAATTTGCAAGAGATGTTTGTATTGCAGAAAAAGACATTCATGATTGTTCTAAAGTGGAGGATGATGAACTTTCTCAAAGCAAAGTTGTGCTTGTGGAGGACCAACCTACTTCTCTTAACCCTACTCCTAATGCATCTCTTTCTATTCCTTCTAGTGATAGTGATGATGATAATAATAACTCTTCTCCTCATGACTCTTCTTCTAGTGATGAATCCATTACTTCTAAAAGAAGACCTGAATGGTTTAAATCTTTGATTCAAGATAGTGATGAATACTTAGCTAGAATGGATAGACTTCAAGCTAGAAGAGTTAATTATTATAATTATGCTTTAATGTCTACTATTATGAATTCTAATGATCCTAAAACATTTGATCAAGCTAAAAATCAACCACATTGGCAAAAAGAAATGAACGAAGAATATGATACTTTAATTTCTAACTTTGGTTCCCTTGCCTCATGGTAAAAATCTTGTTTCTTGCAAGTGGCTTTATAAAACTAAATTGAATGCTAATAATCAAGTTAGTAAATTTAAAGCTAGATTAGTTGCTAGAGGTTTTTCTCAAATTGAAGGCTTAGATTATACTGAAACTTTTGCTCATGTTGCTAAAATGCCTACAATTAAACTTGTGCTTGCTATAGCTTCTAAAATGAATTGGCCTATTCACCAAATGGATGTTAAAAGTGCTTTTCTTAATGGTGTTTTACATGAGGAAATTTATATGTCTCAACCTCCTGGTTTTGTTAAAGAAGGTAATGAGCATTTAGTTTGCAAGTTAAAGAAATCAATTTATGGTTTGAAGCAATCTCCTAGGGAATGGTATTCTAAGATTAATGCATTCTTTCTTTCTCAAGGTTTCATTACAAGTAAAAATGATTCAAATTTGTATATTAAACATAGTGCAGATGACATTGTGATTATTATTTTATATGTAGATGATTTGATTCTTACTTCAAGTTCCAATACTTTGATTTTTGATATTAAGTTTCAACTTAATCAAAAATTTCAAATGACTGATTTAGGTCTTTTACATTATTTCGTAGGAATGCAAATTTGGCAAACCTCTAAAGGAATTTTCTTATATCTCAAAGTAAATATGCTCAAGATCTCATAGATAAGTTTAGAATGAATGATGTTAACCAGGTTTCAATTCCTATTGAATTAGGCACTAAGTTAATGCTTGATATGCAAACTCCTCTTGTTGATCCTACTTTGTATAGACAATTAGTTGGAAGTTTGAATTATTTAACTCTTACTAGGCTAGATATTGCTTATAGTGTTGGTTTGGTTTCAAGATTCATGTCTAAACCTCAACAAACACACTTTAAAGTTGCTAAAAGAATTTTAAGATATATTAAAGAAACTATTAATGTAGGTTTGTTTTATGATGCAAATTTTGATTTTACTTTAAATAGTTTTATTGATTCCGTTCTAGGTGGAGATCCCAATGATGGGAAATCTACTTGTGGTTATTGTTTTTTTGTTAGTTCAAAAGCAATTTCTTGGAATAGTAAAAAGCAGCAATCTACCTCTCTTGGATCCACTGAAGTTGAGTACAAAGGATGCACTAATGCTTCCAAAGAAGCCTTGTGGCTTAGAAGACTACTTGAAGATTTGGGTCTACCTCAATACTAACAAATTCCATTGTATTGTGACAACCAAAGTGCCATTACCTTGGCTAAAAATCCAGTTTTCCATGCAAGGAAAAAACACATTGCTCTCCAACACCACTTTATTAGAGAACAAATTGAAGACAAGCAAGTTTCACTCCTTATTGCAAGGGGGAAGACAAAGTTGCAAATATTTTGACCAAGCCACTTTGTAAAGAAAAGTTCCAATTTCATTGTAAAAATATTAGATTGCAACCCATTGACAGGTTTGATGTAAACTCCCCAAGTAAAGCTTAAGGGGGGGTGTTAGAATATTTAATTTTTACTTGGCTTAGGTTTATTTGTATTTAATTTGGGATATTCCTTTGGAATACCTACATGTAATTTTTGCTCTTGTTCATGTGTGAGGACAAGTCATTTCTTTTATTTTTCTTTATTAAGGAATTTTAGATTTCCTCCATAAGAGGATGTGGACACATGGCACACAAATTTTATGAAAGGTGGCATTCATAGATTTGGGAGTTACTTTTTAACTCCTCTCCTCATCTCTATTTAAGAGATGTCTCCTCTCTCATTTCTTCTTAATGATATTATTGTAAAGAGCCTCTCTCTCTCTCTCTCTCTCTCTCTCTCTCTCTCTCTCTCTCTCTCTCTCTCTCTCTCTCTCTCTCTCTCTCTCTCTCTCTCTCTCTCTCTCTCTCTCTCTCTCTCTCTCTCTCTCTCTCTCTCTCTCTCTCTCTCTCTCTCTCTCTCTCACACACACACACACATTTTAGACATTGCCTCATTCATAATAACACAAGGGGGTTTTCTTTGCTTTTCCCCTTTCAAAAGTTCTTGTGCCTCCTTCACATTTGGGTGATTGCTCCAAGGTTTCTGCATTTCTCTTGGTAACATTTACTTCATCAATAAACTTACTTGGATTTTGTTTTTCTTTCCTTGGTCTTGTATTTCCTTTCACTTATCTTATACATTATTGTAGAAACAACAAGATTTACATTCCTAATTCAAGTGTATATAATGGCAGCCACATGCATTGAAATCCCCAATGTATTTCACATGCCACATCCATCAACAACTTTATTTCTTGTCGTGCCTCGTTTTCCCAACATATGGTACAATTTCTCGCTTCCTCCTTCCCTGGCAGTAAAATTTCACATCGGCCTTCCTTGCCTTTCACGACAGTGAGCAAGCATCCAACTCAGCTCCAAACGTTTCCCATCACCTCATGAAGCCTGTCAACATGTACAACCATGTATGTATGACGATGTATCCAAACTGTACCTGTGTGCTATTTTGTGTGGAGTGGCCGCTCTACATATATGTACATGTATATGTATGCCTATGTGTGTGTGTATAAATATATGTATGTATATATACAAATATATATATATATATATATATATATATATATATACATAGATATATACAAATATGTGTGTGTACACATGCTTGGAAAAACCCCTATTTTCTCCTTCACACGATTGCAAAAACCCCTATTTCTTTTTCAATGTTACAACCACTCCAAACCCCATATGTTTTATTCAAAATGGTACCCGCCTACATTGAAATCCCTAGAGTATTCCACATGCTTGCCCACGTTTACAGGCACATATGTATGGAAATGCATTTTTTTGTATGTGTGTGCTTTATTATGTGGTCAATAGCCCAAACACACACATATACATATAGGCCCAATATTGCTATTTGTGTGGAGAAAGCCTAGACAGAAGGGGCTATTCTCCACACAAAATAGCATGCATGCAATTTTTTCATTCATCACCACACATACAAGGTTGTATATGTTAGCGGGCTTTGCAACGTGACAATATACATTGGTGGGCTCCATGAGCTAACTTGGACGCATGCCAGACAAAAAAACAATTCTTGTCCATTGTGTGTGTATATATACACACAATTAATAGGAATTGCATTTTTTGTCTAGAGAATAGCTGCTTCCGTTTTGAACGCATTTTGACATTGACAATGGACAGAAACTATTCTGCATGAAAAAAAAAAATTCTTGTCTATTGTGTGTAACACACACACACACACAGGCATACATATATACATATATGCCCGATAGTGCTATTTTGTGTAGAGAATAGTCCCCACTATTTTGAAAGAGCAATTAAATTTTTTGGAATCCTCGAATGGGCTAAAGAAAAGCCACGACCAAAAGAAGAGGGAGAAATATGTGGTGTCATATATATACATATACATATATGCACAATAGTGCTATGTTGGGTACATAATGGCCCCCACTATTTAGGATTCACACAACTCCATTGTATGCAATTCCAAATAAATTTTAATGTCAATGTCAAAATGCGTTCAAAACAATCACATTCAAACTACCAAAGAATTGCTCCATTGTAAAGTTTTTCAAATTTTGTAAATGTCAAGGGCATAATGCCTACAAAACATTCAAATTCAAAGCACAACCACTTACTATTTGATAATTTCATAGTTCTATTATATACATTATATCAGTGGCATAATGCCTACTAGTCACGCACATTCATAGGTGAGTGCGTTTCAAGGTGGCCAACAAAAAAAATGTCACTGAAATCATATTGTGTACTCTTCAAATGCTTTCTCACCACAACATATTCAGCAAGGGACTTTGCCAGTTAAGGTGTCAATCCAAAACATGCTTTTCATCCTACAAGTATTGACAGGAAATTTCAAATACAACAAGAACACACTACCATTTCAAGACCTTTATACTTGTGAACTCCATTGCACAAACCATTCAATTTGAATGTTTCAGTGCAACATAATTTATTAGTACAAAGGTTTTGAATAACATGTCCTCATTGTATTTCATATTGGCAGTGTTGTGTCCATGTCTAGGACCCCGCGCACGTATTGGCTCATCTCCCCTCACCATTTGCATTCAATGTGTAAAGTATGTCTGTATAGAATTATGACAATTAAAATTAAAAGTCACTTCAATTTAGATTATAGAGGTAATAAACACATCTATGCGGAAAGGTAGTAACAACATCTAGGACAAGTATAGAATATTCACCGTTGCAATTAAAAGATACTTCGTTTTGTGCATGCAAGACATGGTTGACTGCAACAGTGCATGTATTTTATACAATGTCAACAATTCTTTAATGAACTTTGTAAAACTGTTGTGTTTATTAACCATCTGGGCATGCCATGCCAGGGGGATGACTTGGATGGTACAATAGCAATGTTATAGCATCCTTAGCATCCATTGAAGCGGCTATACTCCGAACAAAATAGCACACACATACAACTGCCATACATGGGCAAGCTTTTGGTTGCAGCACAAGAATACGTGGGCAAGCTTTTGGTTGCATTCTTTCAATATAATTCTTCTATGTCTATTGACTACAAAGAAATTAACACACTAAAGCCACAAGCTCACTAAAATATTTTAGAAATTACCATCATTGAATTTGAGTTTGTTGGAATTCTTATGGATGAACAACTAATGATAAGCAATTTGGGAATGTTGACACAGATTGAAAATTACAAATAATGAATTTAGAGGATAATTGTTCAAAATCGGGCCAATTACAATGGTGAATGGGAAATTGATTTCTAATCTGAAAATAAGAATAATGTTTAGTTTTCCAAATGGTTTCCAAATAACCTACTTTTTTTTGACATGGATGCAAATAGATTTGCCCACCTAGATAATCCGCTTTGTGAAATGGAGACAAAGACATCTCCTACTTCTAATGGTGATAATATCATAGTAGTGCAATGGAACAACTGTGGTGTGTGGAATATACTTTGGGGATTTCAACGCGGGTGAGTGACATTTTGGATAAAGCATAGAGGGTTTGGAGCGGTTGCAACAACAAAAAGGTAATAGGGGTGTTTGAACGTGTGATTCTCGAAAAACCATAGGGGGTTTGGAGAAGTTGCAATAGTGAAAAGGTAATATGGGTGTGCCATTATGGAAAAAATAACAAAGAATATGGAGCACTCCAACAGTGAAGCAAAGATAAGGCATTTTTGCAACCACATGAAGGAGAAAAAATAGTCGTTTTGCAACCGTGTGAAGTATGATTGCAAATAACCTACTTTTTTGTCATGGGTGCAAATAATTTTGCCCTCTGCGATAATCCACTTTGTGAAATGGAGGTAGAGACATCTCCTACTTCAAATAGTGATAATATCAGAGTTGTTCAATGGAATAATTGTGCCATGTGGAATACAATGGGGACTTCAACACATGCAAGTGCCATTTAGGAAAAAAAAAAAATGGGCTTTGGAGCATGCATTACAGTGAAAAAGGAAATAGGGGTAAATTGCAAGTGCCATTTTGGAAAAACACATGAAATTCAATGGTGAAATGGTTCATTATAAAAGAAAACCTTCAAGAAAGAAGTTGTAGAGACAGACCAATTAGTAAAGTTGGGTATGACTTAGAAACTTTGCAGGGAAATATGGATTCTCAAGTAAAGTTGTTTGAAGACAAGCAATATAAGGTTGTTGACAAACCACGTCAGCAAGACTTACCAAGACATACGCAGTTAATGAAATACATTGCATCATTACAAAAATTCAAAGTATTTCTAAGAATGATGTGGCATCCACGTATCTTCAAAAAGAGTAAACCAAGTGCATAAGAAATTCTCCAACTAAATTTGAATTAAATAAAATAAAATAAAAAACTAATTCAAAGGGGCATATATGATAAATTCATAACCAACGTCTTTTCCCAATCATCAATCTCGAAGCGGCTATTCTCCCCACAAGATAGAATACAATTACAATAATGGTATTCGGCTGGACAACATACAATTACAAAAATATTATTCTTCGCACAAGATAGCATACAATTACAAAAAATATATTTTTGCAACGAAATGATAAAGATACCAAAATGATCTCATAAACAAACCAAATTCATTTCAAAGTCTTCAATTCTCAACATTATTAGAGGACTCTGCAATCTTACCTTTCTCTCGAAAAGCAGAACCCATTAAAAAACATAGACCTTCATGTGATAATACAATTATTTCCTTTATCTAGTAACCAGTAGCACCAACTTTATGCACTAACAATTCAACTAACACTGTGCTCAGTGACATTATTCCTTCAAAATCATATCTATGGAATGCTATCTTGTGACTCCACTTAATTAAATTGATAAAAGGTTCTATGTTTAAACATAAATTCATGATGCTTAATGCTGAAATACAATTCATTGACTCTACATATCACCACACAAAATGACATGATATGTAATGATGATGGCTTGGATGACAAGACGTCCATTCTTAATTTCAGAATGTAGAGGCACCGCTTTTAGAATGTCAGGATGTCCAACTTGAAACTAGACTTGTTATTCATAATGTTGAATAATAAATATCGAATTAATCATTATAGTTGTAGACGTATAAAAATGACCATATTCCTAAATGAATATTTTATGTTCATTTCTCTATTTAATTAAATCCAATTTATTTAAATTACCCGCATTCCTCTATTTAATTAAGTAAATTATTCAATTTATTTAAATTAAATTCACTATACCCATTTAATGAATAAATCATTTTATTCAATTAAATTCCCCCTATCCACTTTTAATTAAATTCAAATTTAATTAAATAGTTATCCTAAATTGAATAAATCTAATTTATTTAATTTCCCCAAATTGCAACCAAATTGAATGAAATTCTTTATTTCAATTAAATCCTATTATCCCTCCATCCACTTGCAAAATCCTACATCTCCCACTTGCCTTCCTAAACCCCTTTCTAATCCCTTCTAGACTCTTCTAATCGCTTCTAATTAGCCTAACCCATCTTCTAAACTTTGTCACATCCCTAAGCAAAGGGAAGTCACTTCTCAAATCCTCAAAGTCTTTGATAACCATTAAAGGCTCCAAGTCTTCAACCACTTAATTCCCCAAAGTCTTCAATAACCATTAATGGTTAACTCAAACCCTCTTACATGGTTAAAGAATTTCTTTTAACTCAACCTTCATCCAACCCAAGGGTCTCATCAAGCCTTTAATGCTTTGACCATGATTATCTCTTAATCATTTGCACAAGGGTTTATCCTTGGATTAACTCTTAATCCAATGGGTAATGTTAACTTAGACTTAACCCTTACCCTCTAGATAACCATAAGGTCTTCTCAGGCATTTAATGCCTCCAACCCCTTCTCTCAACCCAACCCTATGTTAACACTTGTCACCATTTCATTGGTGCAAATTGCAAACATGGATCCCCAACTTTCAAACTCAATCCTTGATCAACTCTTTCAATCTTGACCATCCATTGCCCTGTTTTTGCTATAAATAGAGCTCTCATTCCTCCATTTTAAATCATCCTCCAAATTTGTAATATCACACTTATGCTCAAATACATTCAAGCTTTCATATATCATTTTTATGCTCATCATTTTAGCCTCTTTGAAATCAAGAATTACTCTAAATATGCATGTTTAAAATACTTTCTTTATCATTTAACTCAATCATAGACTAAATATATCATGTTAGGATAGTACTCATACTAACCTTGTCATCTTATAAATCTAGTTTATTGCATTTCTAGAATCATGCATAGCTTAGGATGCATTTCATTCTAAAATATATCAAAGCATCCCTCGTTCTTGCATTTGCCATCCCTAAACCATTTTGCTCAGTGATCTGAGAGCAAAAACATTGGTTTGAGGGACATTGTAAGATAGAGAACCATGGGACCCACCTTGGGAAGCTGAGTTATACTTTATGACTCCATAGCTTGCACCAAGAAGTCCTGTGTGTGTGTGTGGACAAGTCTTTTAGAATATTTTCACATATTGAGTTTTATCGACTCGTTTTTCCCGCATACAATAGTAATTATTAATCATATAATTATTTAATAAGTTGGTAAATTGTTAATCATATTACACACTTATTAATTAGATAATGATCCAAGGAGATAACTCGATAAATTCTCAATCATTAAACTTTCATCATTATTACGCGAAACCTCTTGTCAATTTATATAAGTGCAAAACACATATTTCACACTATTCAAATCTTTCGTGTTATCTACATGGCCATTCCGTAGTAATATATAGTGAAATACCATTGTGTTTTTCACATGGCCAGACCGGATGTGTGCAAAACTATCATTGGTTTTACCAACACACCACATACTACAATGTGCAAAACTTTCGTGTCTTTTAATATTCCCAGTCTTGACAAGTGGTTCAAGGAATGTGTATACACAAAACAAACATACACACTGGGCATAATTCAAAATTTCCAAATTTTTACAATCTTTTCAAAATCCTAGTCCACGAATGCATATACACAAAACAGACATACAGACTGGGCATAATTCAAAATTTCCAAATTTTTACATTTTCAAAATCCTAGTCCACTCAACAAATTTATTACAATCCCTAGAAATAATTCGAAACATGACATAAACCATCATGATTTTTAACAAACCACACCGGATAACACTTTGAAACTTGCATGTCTTTTAGCATTTACAGTCCTGAACAGGTGAATGTGTCCACGCAAAATAGACATACAAACTGAGCAGAATTCAAAATTTCCAAATTTTTACAGCCTTTTGCAAATCCTAGTCCGCCCGCAAAATTTAAAATCCTAGAAACATTAGAGAACCAAACATTCCTTTTCCACAGTCCCTAACAGCATGGCAAATTGGCAAAAAGTATTAGAAAATATACATACCTCTCAACACTCAGCCTCGCTTAAAAATCTCCATGACTCGGCCTCCAAAACCCTGATGACCATTTGCTTGCGTACACTACGAACAAGGAAAAACAATAGTAGAATTAGAGATAAAACAAGGCAAGAAAACACATTTTGAAAAATAAATTACCACCATTAAAAAATTATTTTGCACTCACTGGAGGCTTCAGTAGACTCTGCGAGAGATTTTCAAATTTGCCTAAAGCCTTTGCAAAAATTCAAAAACACTGTCTAAATGCATGGAGAAATTTGCCAAGTCCGAGTGTGTAAAGACTCTCCAGCCACCACCACTCGCGATATAAAAGCTTTGGAATGGAAGTAGTCCCTAATGGCTCAGGCTATACAATACCCAAAACTGTATGCCCCATCATGCATGCTCATGCGCATATCCTCCATGACAGAAGTTTAGGGGGATTTACTTACTCCAGTTTAATACTGTTTTACTTGGTCCTTTTGTTTTTAACTCCGTAAAATCCGGTTTTCTGGTTGTTTCCTATTTTTGAATTATGATTTTTTGGGGTTTTTTTAATTTTTATCGTATTGCGGGGCTTGAAGAAGCAACTCGAATGCACAGTGCATGAAAAGAAACTCGAATGCACAGTGCATGAACTAGCATATCTTGATGGAAAACAACAAGATTAATTGAATCTTATGCTGAGAAGAGAAGATTTGTAGAGATTTTTACACAATTTTAAATTGTGATTATTTTTTATTTTTTAAAAAATTTTAACTGTATGATCGCAGGGTTTGAGGAAACAATCTGCAATTCCATTTTTTAACACACTGTGCATGAAATATAATTCAACTTTAGTTCATTTTTTTAAAGATGCATGCAGTTGATTTGTAAAAATCCATAAACCCATCACTTTTATAAAAGACAGACTCTAAAAAATGTTCATAACTAGACGTCTTTTATAAATTATCTGCATAGTACAAAGGCAACGATTCATCTTCAATATTCCAGAAGATTTACAAGTATTTTATTATCACTTCTATTCGTTTTGTGTCAATCGGAAGTGCTTCAGTTACAGGTTGGAGACAAGCTAATGTTAAAAGTTGTGCATTTCTCTGAGCATTAAATTTTTTATGAGTATTTTATTTGTTTTGTGTCAATTGGAAGTGCTTCATTTACAGGTTGGAGACAACTTAATGTAAAAGTTGTGCATTTCTCTGAGCATTAAATTTTTTATGAGTATTTTATCAGACAAATCTTTAAAAAAATTGTTTCTTCTATGCAAAATTATTATTAATTTCTGTATAACTTTGCTTATATATTCATAACTGCAAGATCTAAGATTTCTTATTTCTTATTTCTGATTGTAAATAAAAGAATTTGTTTTAAGTCTTTTCATATATTTTTCTTTTTGTCTTGTCATTGTTGTTTTATCCGATCCAAAACCTACAAAAAAAATTCACAAATGACGTGGTTACCAATGTACATAAAATAAGCATTTTATGTATATATCAAAACCAATGCAATCAATGTTTGGATTTCACCTCTTTGTAGGTATTTTGGATAAAAAATGTCTTCATCGAATCGTCCATACCAAGACTGTTATAACTTAAACCTTGGGGTTTTCCTACAAGACTATCATGTGTTAAATTTTGGATTGTATACCCACTGGATGTGAATCTCTGGGTATAAGATTATATCTCTTCTCTTGTGTTGATGTATTTTTTAAAGCTGTTGCATTTGCATGAAGACCTTTCTGATGTTTTCCAACTTTTGTTTGTCTAAAGAAGTACTTAAACTTCCCAACCTCTTGTTGCAAAACCAAAGCGATCTTTACACACAACCTCTCAATATTGCTGACAATTTCAAGGGCGTTTCAAATCAATATAGAGAGGGTAAAACAAAATAATTAAATATTCCATCATAATCAATTGAAAGGAAACAACTGAAACAAAATAGGATTAAAGAAAAGGTCCAGAAGAATTAATTCATTGTTGGTGAGATCAAGGACACACAGACTGATCCAATAAAACAATTGGGAAGGAAAAAGCTCTGAGAGTCAATTGTAATTTAGATAAAGGGCTCACAAATTTCTTGATGAATCCAGTTGTAGAGGAGTAAACCCTGTCAGATTATTGTTGCTTAGACCCATGGTTTGCAGTTTTCTCAAAGAAAACAATTGGGAATGAATAAGCCATGTTTAGTAAATCTTCAAACTAAACACTAAAATTAGGACGTGACTGAAGTATTAGTGTTTTAAAAAAAATCCATGTAAAATATTGTAGCGGAAACCAAAGTTTTAGAGGGGAAATATTTTATGAATTAGAGACAAACCCTAAAAAACTAGATAAATAATGAAAAGGGCCTATGGTGAACAAAGGACAATGTAAATACTTTAAAAAAAAAATTTAAAATCATTGGTGTAATAGTCAATAGAGTTTGAAATTTCAGATGTCCTGTTTTTCTCACACAACCAAGTTGAAATTTCATACGCTACTCCACAGGACGATTGTCTAATTAGGAGAATCTAATAAAATGAGTATAATACACAGTTTTTCAGTTTTTCTTGGAATAATATCTACAACCATTTCAACCCCATAAAAGAATTAAGATTCTAAAGTGTGTAGGTGTTCACATATTCATATTTAATGTGATCTTAATATTTCAAAATTCATTTACAATTATATTAATTCTTTATTTCTTTCTGTCAACATTATTTCTTTATTCTTGTAAACACTCTATATTGAACATTCTAAAGCTATTGTCTTATTAGTTATATATATTTTATATAGCACTAAGATAAAATATTGTTAGTAGAGTAAAAAAAAAATCCACAAACTCTTGTTTATTCTCTTATTTATATTTATTTATCACTTATATTTCAACTAGAAGATTCATTTAATTTTATTTTCAAAAGAGTGCTAAATTAGGATAAAATGTGGTTAGTAGAATAAAATAAAAATCTACATAATCTCTTATTTATTTTCCTCTATTATATAGTATTACAACCTATTCCTATTCTAAGATCCTACAATTTGTAGATGCTATTTTTTAATTTCACTATTTGTAATTCTCGGCTCTTGTTAGAATAAGTAAAGAATTGTTTGTATTTGTATTTATTCATTATTTACAGGATATTTTAAGTCTTTAAAGAATAAAAGAATTAGAACTTCTTTTTCTCATTATATTTTTATTCATCACTTTTCTTTTTTCCATTTTTTATTTGGTGAATCCAACCTTCATATTAACTTATTTCTAAAAAATTTATTAAAAAATTATTAATAAACTATTTATTTTATTTTCATAAGTTCTCTCTAAATTGCAATAAAAACTTACATAAAAGGTTGCCTTGGAAATACCAATTTCATGCATCTGTGTGAATTAGCAAACCTTATTAGAAAAAAGAAGGCATCTAAAGTAGGATAATAATCGATTCCAACATTAGAAGGTATATTTACAACATAATTAATAACCACCATAAGATATTTCTAAATAAGTTATTATTGAAAATACTTTAATTATAAATAGAGACCTATCTAGATCTTTGAATTATATATTTACCTATACTATATTATAAACATTGAGTCCAATGTATCTATTATGTATGTTTTTGAGCATTTGATTTAATATATGGAATAAGAGCACCATTAGATTGTATTAAAAAAATATTGAATTTTTTAGATATCCTTATGGTCAATAGTTTGCATTTAGTTCATGGAGTGAATAGTGAATTAAACATAGTTGTTCATACATTTTTTTTACAAGAATGGGAATCACTCCTCGAACTACATGTGCAAGACATTCCCAACCAAGGAAATCACTTCTCAAGTGAAGACCTTGAATGGACACATATTGGAGACAATAATACTGAGATAGACTTATGTGTTGCAATCCCTCTTGAAAGACTCCCTCATTTTATCAAAGGAGAAGGTTTGTTGGATGGTGCAGAAACACAATTTATACGCAAAATGCATAGAGAGGACAAATCAACAAACCCTACTAACCACACTACCAAGATATACTCAAGGTTTGTCTAGATTTGATATACCTATTATAATTTTTTTTAATTTTTTTTATTTATTTATTTTTTTTTTTAATTTTTTTTTTTTGTTGTGTGTGTGTGTGTGTAAATAGATATTGGTGTGCTTTTGGCCCCGAAGACAACAAAGGTAAACCCACAAATGAGCAAAGGATACGAAATTTTACCCAAAAAAGGGGTTGTCGAGCCCACTTTCATGTTAAGGTCATGTATGGTAGACCACAAGTTGCAATAATTAGATATAATGAGTGGAGCCATTGTGAGGCTAATGGTGAATTTTGTCATGGGAGGAATGACCCTTCTAGTGACCCAAGAAGCAATTTTGCACCAAGGTTGTCAAATGAATGCAAATCATATATTGAATCTTTATTACTAATGGGGGTGGGGATTGACACAGTATGTGAACAACAATACTTGGATCAAAGTTTGATCAAGTTGATGAATAAGAGAGATACATTTTTATTGAGAAAAGATGTGTTGAATGCTTGGAAAAGAGTATGCTCTATTCGATCCCAAAAGAATGGAGATGATGCAAAAAGTGTCAGCTTGTGGCATGCATAGGAGAAAGATAATTTTTTCTACTACAAAAGACCAAAAAACATAGAAAATGTTCCTTTTATCATAGGTATTCAAACACCATGGATGCAAGAAATGATGGTGAAACATTCTCACAACTCAATTATTGCAATGGATTCAACATTCTCAACAAATAAATATGGTGTAAGTAGCGTAATGTTAACTATATTTGTATATTTTAATTTAATCATTTATTTGATTTAATTAAATATCTTAATTTATCAATGGTGTACTTATGTGTACTATCAGTTATATACCTTGTTGATTTTTGATGAACAAGAGGTTGGTGTACCTATTGCATGAGCCATATCCTCAAGAAATAAAGTTGAGGATCTAATGAGTGGCTAACAAAAGTTTACAAACGAGGGAAAAAGTGTAAAGAAGATTGACATGTCAATGCATTCATGACAAATGATGCCAGTGCTAAGATTGAAGCCATTAGGTTTTGATTACCCTTACTTTCTATATATAAAGTAAATTCAACTTGTGATAATTGATTGATGTTTAGTTTATAATATTATATTTTTTATAATTGATAACTTGGTAATTTCAATTTAACATTTTATTTTGTTACAATGTAATTTATCAATTTCTATAATTCAACTTGTAGATTATCTTTTGGTTGTCGAGTACTTCTATGTATCTGGCATGTGCGTAGAGCATGGCTAAAAAATGTGTACAGGTAAGTTAATATTTTAAAAAATTATGTAGAAAATTACGCATTTTAACCCTAAAAATTGATATTGTTTTTTATAATCTAGGTATGTCAATAGTAAGGATGTTGGAGAAAAAATGTTTGATAGATTGGGTGATATAATGCATGCAACCAGTGACAATGAAGATAGCATTGCTCAATTGATTAAAAAATTCATTGAGGAATTAAAGGAAGAGAAGAAATTCATTGATTACTTTCAAAAAACTTGGTGTCATGATGAGGGTCATATTGGTAAGTTTGTAAAATTATTTATTTTTCTCTCTATATAATTGTATTATTTTTGTCATTTTTTGTATTTACTAAGACATCGTTAAATTTGTTTGTATAGCAATGTGGGCAAAAAGCTTTCGAAATTTCTCTCATTCAAATCAGGAAACCAATGCTTCCATAGAGTCTTACCACTGCCACATCAAGAGTCATTATCTAAATGATCGTGCTAAGAAATGCACAAGGAGAATGGATTGGCTTATCCATACACTTCTTCATAGGGTAGAGCCATTTTATAAAAACAAAAGATATTTGCAGCTATCTGGATTTTTAACTAACTTCAAAAAAGAAAGATATTATATGACTGCATTAGAGAGGTCAAAAACAATACCAGATACAGATTGTCATCCATATGATCTCCTCCCTAACACATACAAGATAAAAAGTCAATCTATTCCAATGAAATGGTATCTTGTAAGAAAATTTGGACCAAATCTGCATGTATGTGATTGTCAGTGGGCACAAAGGGGGAATACATGCAAACATGTGTTGAAGATTTCAAATCTCCTCAAGAGAAAGAAAATGAATGAGCATGAACAAGTTGCTGGTAAGTCTCATTTAACATTGAAGTATTTTATGTATATTTTTTTAATAATTACTATATTTTTTCTTAAAACTAACTCAAATATTCTTAATGAATTACAGATGTTACTCCATTTCTTAATGATGATGATAATGTTGCGGGGAATTCTAGTCGTGAGAATAATAACATTGGTAATGTTGATGTGGTCTTTATAATAAAATATTGATTGAATTTCATGGTTCTTAAAATTAATTAATTCTTATTCTAATTATAGATTGTTGCATTCCTTTTGCAAATCAAGATATGACTGTTGTTGTCACTGGTGAAGACCTAAAAACAGGTAATTTCAATATCACCATTTTATTAATAAATTTTTTTTTTTATATTATAATTTTTATGTCTATTATAGATGCTTGGAAATCATCTGATGCCTCCAATTATAAGTTCCAAAATTCAGCTAATTATATACATTCACTACTCCAAGATTTACCAAGCAAAGATGATGAAAAACTTATTTTTAGTCTATGTGTGGAGAGATTTAAAAATGATCTCCAAGCATCTCTTGGTTCATCTTCCAAATTTACATCAATCCATGGCTCAGAGAATATGCCTATGAAAAGACTATCAACATGGTTTAGTCCAAGCAAAATGCACAAACGTCATTCTATTCATCAAAGAAGAAACACAATTCGTCAAGGCTTAAATGAAAGAGTTGAGGGGCATGAAAAAATCTAATTTCCCTGTACAAGTGGTAGAAAAAAAAAGGTTAAAAAGGTCTTCAATCGTTCAGGCATAGCAATAGTCAATGAAACTGTTAATATCAAGCAACAACATTGTGAGTACATGCTTTCAAAATTATTTCAGTACTTTTACATAGCAATAATTCTTTCTTTTATTTTAAATGTTAATAATATTTCATGAAGAAAAAAATGCTCGATGCTAGTTGCCCTTCTCTATTGATCTAAATCAAACAACAACAGATGAAGTACAGATTATAGATGGTAATTTTTTCAACTATTAAAAGTGTTCCTTAATTAAATGGAATATTTATTAGTTCCTATTTTTAACCACTTTTTTTTTATATATTTGATCAAATAAATAATAGGTGCAATTTGTGAAACTCGACCGTCAACACTTAGTGTTATCCCCACTCAGACATTTCAACAAACTATTCCAGGTGATTGAGAACACTAAAGTTATTTAGATTAACTATACATATTTTACTCTTACACTTGACTCTTTATCTATGTCAATTTATCAAATGCATGTATGGTTGCAACTTTACATGATTAACAAAGCACTGGAGAACATAGGTTGTCATTTTGTATTGATCTTAACTAGACACCAACAATAATGGATGCAACGCAAATTGGAGATGAAAAAAAAAATATGAACTAATTTTTTAAAAAATTGAATTTTTGAATTTTGAATTGATTTAATAATTCAATTTTGTAATTTACAAGTTCTGACAAGATTCTAATGGAGGATCATGATCAACACCATTGTAGATAACATGATCGAGACTCTTATGGATAATCAATACAATTTCTTGCACTTACATATTTTGGTAGTTTGTTAAGTATCTAATGTTAGATTTAATGTTTGGGGATAAAAGGTATTGTTTTAATGTGTGAGTTCAATTACCTTTCCCTTTGACAATGGGATCATGGAGGGAGTTACTTGCATATTCAAGATAGAGACATCATTTATGTAAGATACTTTTGAGTTACATATTATTTGTAAAAATTTGGTTCAATTGTCAATTACACGTTTATATCTATGATGCTTTTGAGTTACATATTATGCATAAAAATTTGGTTCAATTGGCCAATTATATATAACATAATTTATACATCCTATAAATGATTTGATATTTGATAAATATGCAATCAAATTTATGTTATTAATATCCATATTTAATCCACTAGAAATCTATATAATATTAAGCAATATTATATTTAATTTTATTACCTTTATAGAAAAATTGGGTAATCTCTATTTTGATGAATTTTATTTTTTCACATGTCTTTATATTTAATATTTAAAATTATATCATTTAGTTATATTCTAATAAAATTTAAATGAATTAAATTATATTTTATTTATATTAATTTTTTTAAGTTTATATTTTAAAATCTTAATTTTTTATTTTTTTTAACTATACTAAGTTATATTTATAGATATTATATATTCTTTAAAATTATGTGTAAAATATATATTTTTTAAAATGACTAGCTTTTACACTTAAATTTATGGTATTGTATATTTTAAGTGTTTTTTATTAATTTTATATTTTATATTGTAAATCCAAAATTAACATAGAAATTTATGATTTCTATTTTGTATTAATATTTACATTTTATTCACTTTTAATTTTATATTTTTTACTTAATATTATAAAAAATTATATCATTTAGTTATATTCTAATAAAATTTAAATGAATTAAATTATATTTTATTTATATTAATTTTTTTAAGTTTATATTTTAAAATCTTAATTTTTTATTTTTTTAACTATACTAAGTTATATTTATAGATATTATATATTCTTTAAAATTATGTGTAAAATATATATTTTTTAAAATGACTAGCTTTTACACTTAAATTTATGGTATTGTATATTTTAAGTGTTTTTTATTAATTTTATATTTTATATTGTAAATCCAAAATTAACATAGAAATTTATGATTTCTATTTTGTATTAATATTTACATTTTATTCACTTTTAATTTTATATTTTTTACTTAATATTAACTCTAAAAAATAATTTTATAAAAAATAATATTATCTCTTTATATTTGATATTTACTTACATTTTTAAATTTTTTTCTCTTTGTTTTTTTATTTTTTGGTTAAATTTTTTACGTAATACTTTATATTTCTTTAAAAATAAAATTTACCAAAAAATTGTATTATAATTTACAATTAATTAATTAAGAGAATGCTTTTTCATAAAAAGAATAAATTTCGTCCGTAAGATTTTTTAAGCGACAAGTTTGAAAAAAATTTAAGAGTAAAAGTTTCATCTTTTAAATTTCCTTTCTAAAGCGGCAAATTTTAAATTTCCTTATAATTAACCTGCAGTTATCCCCCATAAGAAGCTATTTATGAGGGCAAAAATAAATTATTAACTTGCAGTTATCATGGCATATCATAGCCATCATGTATGATGAGTGCAATTTTGGGGGCTGCGTAGACGTTGTCGTCCGTAACCAGCTGGAATACCTACAAGCGGACCATGCACCGCGTATTTGTCCCTCCTATTTTGGTCGTCGCTTTTGTCCATTCACGGATTCCAAAAAAATTATTTGCTCTTTCCAAAAATTTTGAAAATCGTTTTATCTCATCGTCCGATGAGCTTACCGTAAACTCGCCTAACCTCGTCATCACCGTTCGCTATCTTCTCAACACCTACCTCTTCCTCATTCGTCGACTTCTCACCACCTACCTCCTCCTCTTGCCCCCTCCATGCCACATCATGTAGTCTCTCACATGCCATGGCCATGCCTTTTTATGTGGAGAATAGCCAGAGCCTTTTTTATGTGTACTTGCTCGCATAGACTTGCATGTCTATATATAGGAGAGGACCCAGTAGTTGTGCACCCTAACTTCGCACTTCTCAAAATCCTACGTAGAAATTTCAAATCACTCCGAATTTTTTACAGCAGCTTACTTGGCAAGTCCCTTGCTTAAACTAAGGTTTCAGGGCCACATCATCAAATATGATGCCACATCAGCATTTTTTTGCCAAGGTGTCCAAAACAGCCAAAAAAAAAGTGAGACCAATAGTTGAGCAAAAGGGCCCCAATACTTGTGCAGCTGATGTGGCATCGCATGATTCGTTACTTTTCACAACAAATGATATATTTCATTCAATTATTGGTACTTATCATACAACTATTGGTGCAATATTGTACAAAAGTTGGATATAAATCAGCAAGTATGGGATATTAAATCAACAACTTCTATCACAAGAATTGGAACGCGCTCAACTACTGGATCCTTTCCCCTATTATTGTAGTTGGAGGTACTCATCCCCCCTTCACTATAAATTGAATCATTGGATCATCTCTTATAAGTTTAATATGTTGAGTTAATGGAATATTTCTGTAGCCTGTAGCCTAATTCATGTGTTCTATTATTGCATTTAGTGTTTGACTACTTGCAACCATGAATATGTGTGATCTTGACTCCCGTAACTCTACTAACATCAACTTCTGTCTAGAAGATCTTGATCATTTTGACATGATATTAGAACTACAGGTTTGTCTAAACGTATGTCCCAAATATCTTCTGAGAACTTAGAAGTATTCTATGTTTTGCGATCTTTGAATGCTTGTGGGTATCTATCTGTTGAAGCAATTGCTCAATTCTAGACCGTGGATGTCACAGAACTACAGTCAAATTTGTCCAAGCAGCCATGAAATAGCTTCTGGTTTAGTTTGGAAAGAAGATGCCCAAAGTTTCATACTCTGCTTCACTGCATAAGATGCCAAGTAAAGGATTTATTGGTTCTGTTCAATCAGGGAACAACAAAGAATCTGTGGCAAAACAACCGTTGCTAAGAACAAATACAATGCAGTATCTGGAAAAGAATCAGATAACACTCTGGGGGATGGCAGCCAGAGGTTGATAGTAAGACTTCCTAAACTATTGTGCAGTCCTGCACAAAGTTTGAATCATGGATCCAATGCAGAAAAAATAACTCCAGTGTATCAAGGCCCTAATCTTGATAAGAATGTAAGAAATGAGAAAAAGGCACTAACTCGGATAAATTTTAGAGGTAAATAATGGGCCCTTGCAGAGCAATTGAACCAAACATAGTGAGGAAAGCAGCTGCAATAGTAAGGATGGTAAAGAATTTTGAAAATGACTAAATCATCTAAAAGTTTATCATCAGGACCAGGTGAAAAAGAAGAGCGTAAAGCAAAGGCTGTTAAAGCCGAAAAACTAAATTTTCTCTGTCCTTTTTAAAGCAACATTGGTTGGTATTGATGAATGTGAGGTGAATTTCCCACTGCAATGTCAAAATTGAAGACAGTGATATGGCTGAATTGGGAATAAAGCAGATGACAGGAGAGGATTATTTTGGGCAACATACAGAATCAAACTGTCATTCGATCAGCTGAGCTTGATGATGCAGTCAAAATTCATTGGATTTGAAGAAAGATAATAATCACTCTGATTTCATGGGTGAAAGCCAAAAAGTGGAATTCATATCTCAAGAACAAGGTTCTCTTAATTCCTCCAATAGAGCTTTGGACCCTGAGATCGTTAACGAAGTTGGTGAGAATGAAAAGGGATCTACAAATGATACGATCCAAGAAATTTCTGTTAAATGCTGTCCTGGGAACATGAAAATGCTAGAAATGAAATGGAAAATTGCATGATTTCAATTCAAGGTGTAGAATAATCTAGAGAAGTGCTATGCCCAGTTGTTGAAAATTGAAAATGAATGGAGTGGGCCTGGGTTATGCAGAGCAAGGGGCCAGGGTTGAAACAGAGGAGCACACCTTGCATAAATCAGGGGAAGTTGATAATCTAGGACACAGAAAACTCAACTTGAAGGATGATACCTCAGGACTTGAAGGTTAACAAAGAAATGAACAGGATACAGAGAAAAATAAGTTACTTGAAGAGGATAAAAGAGGAAAATGAGAATGGAAAAGCGAGGACTGGTGAGTGAAGGATATGATGCATGCTCAAGGGTATCTAGCTGTGATATTAGTGAACTAAAAGTTGATAAATCAGGAATTACTGAAGACAGTTCATTTCAGTCAGGATGTCATGATCCAAAGGAAGCTGGAAAAGAAGCTGACTATGAAAGAAAGACTATTTTACTAAACCTTCTAACAAAGATTGTCGTGATATAATTTCATTTAACAAGAAACCTAAAATCATAGCTATCCTTGATGTTAAAGAGCAGAAGGAATGTTCCAGGCTAACGTTGAAGGTGGTAATAAAGACAAGCAGAAGGAATGTTACTAGAAACCATACAGGTTTAGATGAAATTCAAGAAACAATGACTAGAAAGAGAAAATACATTGAAGTAGAGCAAACATTGGCATCTGCAGAAAATCAAAATGTACATCAGGAAAGCAATGAATTTGGAATTGTTCACAAGAAAAATAATACTAGAGAAACAGGGCGTGAGACTGCTGTTGATATTTGTTATGATAAAATGAAGGTTGACATTAAGGACTGTAAGCTTTCTAGTGTTCATCCCTCGATTAATCAGACAGATCCATCGAACAGATCAAATGTGTCTTCAAAATGTGTAACACATCAAGAAGGTAATGTGATTACACTAGCGAAAACGAGCACATGCGTTATGCTCAAGTGAACTGGCTTCTTCTAAACGAGCTATGACTGCAGAGGTTCTTGCTGCAAAGAATATAATGAAAACAACTTAAAGAATAATGTAATCAGTGACGCAGCAGAAAGGCCTGATTTTTGACCTGAACAAAAGTATTGACATTAAGGACTGTAAGCTTTCTAGTGTCCATCCCTCGATTAATCAGACAGATCCATTGAACAGATCAAATGTGTAACACATCAAGAAGGTAATGTGATTACACTAGCGAAAACGAGCACATGCGTTATGCTCAAGTGAATTGGCTTCTTCTAAACGAGCTATGACTACAGAGGTTCTTGCTGCAAAGAATATAATGAAAACAACTTAAAGAATAATGTGATCAGTGACGCAGCAGAAAGGCCTGATTTTTTACCTGAACAAAAGTATTGACCTCGATGGAGCAACTCAATATAAGGTAATGAAATTAATCCCAGAGACTTCTCTATCAGTTGTGCCCTCTGCTAATGCTTCTGTTGTTTGTACTGTTTCTTCCTGAATTCCTTTTTCTGGATAGTAGATTTAAAGGGATGCTATTCGAAGCCATTGCAGCAATTGAACTGCAATTCAAAGGCCTCTAATCATAATACATGGACTCACAAATTATAGGTTTAAACCAATAAGAGGGTGCATCAGACATGCCCTGAAAAATCCAAAAAAGCCACTAGTTTCTAACCTTCAGCCATTTAGAGAAGACCTGGCCTTTCTGTTGGCCATTCAACAATTGAACTGCAATTCAAAGGCCTCTAATCATAATACATGGACTCACAAATTATAGGTTTAAACCAATAAGAGGGTGCATCAGACATGCCCTGACAAATCCAAAAAAGCCACTAGTTTCTAACCTTCAGCCATTTAGAGAAGACCTGGCCTTTCTGTTGGCCATTCAACAATGGACTTGGCCTTCCTATAGACCATCCACCTTTGGATCAAGCCACCACTTTTGTAGATTTTTACTAGCTGCTCCAGAATAAATTTCTGACACTTTTCATAACTGACCATCCTCAATCTAGATGCATCTTGACCCTCTCTATCCTACTTTTCCACAAAATAGCATAGCATTTACACAGTTTTCAAGTCTTGAATGCACTGGTTTCAATCATCATTTGATTGCATTACATATCATAGCTCATTTGGTGGTTGTTAATCAGAGTTTGGTTGGTTTGAGACAGCCTTAGGTTACATATAGTTTATCTTGAGATAACTTTTGTTTTGACATAACCCTGACAAATCCAAAAAAGCCACTAGTTTCTAACCTTGAGCCATTTAGAGAAGACCTAGCCTTCCCTGTTGGCCATTCAACAATGGACTTGGCCTTCCTATAGACCGTCCACCATTACATATCATAGCTCATTTGGTGGTTGTTAATCAGAGTTTGGTTGGTTTGAGACAGCCTTAGGTTACATATAGTTTATCTTGAGATAACTTTTGTTTTGACATAACCCTGACAAATCCAAAAAAGCCACTAGTTTCTAACCTTGAGCCATTTAGAGAAGACCTAGCCTTCCCTGTTGGCCATTCAACAATGGACTTGGCCTTCCTATAGACCGTCCACCTTTGGATCTAGCCACCACTTTTGTAGATTTTACCAGCTGCTCCAGAATAAATTTCTAACACTTTTCATAACTGACCATCCTCAATCTAGATGCATCTTGACCTTCTCTATCCTACTTTTCCACAAAATAGCATAGCATTTACACAGTTTTCAAGTCTAAAATACACTGGTTTCAATCATCATTTGATTGCATTACATATCCTAGCTCATTTGGTGGTTCTTAATCAGAATTTGGTTGGTTTGAGACAACCTTAGGTTACAAATATAGTTTACCTTGAGATAACTTTTGTCTGCATCATTTTTGTGACCTTGACATAACTTTGGTTTGCATCTAGTTTCAATACGTGATTGTATTACATATCCTAGCTCATTTGGTGGTTGTTAATCAGAGTTTGGTTGGTTTGAGACAGCCTTAGATTACATATAGTTTACCTTGAGATAACTTTTGTCTGCATCATTTTTGTGACCTTGACATAACTTTGGTTTGCATCTAATTTCAATACGTGCGCAGGCAACGACACCTACATAATTTTGGAATCTTTTTACCTTTTCCATATGTTACATTCACATATTGAGGTGTGCGCTTTAAGTTACAGAATGAAAATCCTAAACAGCAAGACACTAAATAAAAGCAGGTATTTCAATAGCAGAAAAAGTACAGCAGAACACCAACAGCAGTCTTCGGCAGCATGGAAATTTAGCAACGTTTAAGTACCATAAAAGTCATCATAGCAGACCTTCCCAGCAGCAGGCAATCAGACTTTAAAGAGCAGAAAACAATAGGGGCAGTAAATCAGCAGGGCACTATTCCAGCTGCAACTTTCATCATTGAAGAAAATTTTAATATCATAAATCAGCGTTTAAGTACCATAAAAGTCATCATATAGCATACCTTCCCAGCAGCAGGCAATCAGACTTTAAAGAGCAGAAGACAATAGGGCACTATTCCAGCTGCAACTTTCATCATTGAAGAAAATTTTAATATCAAAAATCAGTAGTCTTTGTTGTTTTCAGACACTTTTAGGAGTATTTCTCATCAAAGGCAACTGTATTCATGATTTTTCATCAATATTTCCATCAAGGAAGTCTCATCTTCAACAGGATGGATTTTCCACTAAAAACCTAGAAAATCAGATTTTAAGATACAAAAGACACAATTCCTCTTCAAGATTGCAGAGAATATAACTTAAAAGAATTGAATACACACAAATTCTCAAAGACAAAATACGTTTTCTAGATCTTCCCAAATTACTAAAAATTGCCAAAAAGCTGAAGGAGGAAAAAATATTTAACTACCAAGTGTAGAAGGATAAACTAGACATTGATAGGCCTAACGCAGGATTAAGCTAACAATTAACTTTGATCGAAAGATTCTAGATAACTTTTGGATCTTTGTATATCATGATTTTAATTTAAGCCTTGAAATATTTTATGTTAAAAATACAGAAAGTAAAATACGAAATGGCAACAGTTATTATAGAATACAGATAGTAAAATGTGAAATGCCATTTTCTGAACTGGTTAAAACAAAATTCTTGACTTTTTCAAATCAAATGCACATATGTTGTATTCCCAAAATATAGTAGCTGTGTTTTTTCTTCAGGAAGTGTTTCATATTTCCTATAAATATGACATTGATTTTTGCACTTTGATAGGCCTAATGCAGGATTACAGCTAACGAAATCACTTAATAATCTAAGTCAACAGTTAACTTTGACCAGATAACTTTTGGATCTTTGTATATCATGATTTTAATTTAAGCCTTTGAAATTTTTAATGTTTAAAAATAAAGCAAAGAACATTAGGAGCAGAAAAGCTTATAGGGCTTCCTGAAAGCTCATAAAATTTTATTACATGGGTAGATTGTAGGCAATCTATATCAGAAACAAAGATTGGCTGCCCTGAAAACCAATGAATGTCAATTACTATACGAAAAAGGAAATTATAATCCCTGGATCACTACAAACACCCCACCCCAAACTCTCTACTGGAGGAGTGGCTGTATATTTACAAACAGAAGCTCTCTAGCCAATGTTAGCACATAAGAGAGTGCAGCATGCATGAGCTGGAAGAACTTACACAGTCGTTATGTTCTAATTTCAACTTTATTAGAAATAAAATCACTAGAAGTTGAGATGAGGCGGCTTGAGCTAGACATGCATTGCTTACAAAACACACATACACAACATAAAGGGAAAAGGAAAAATATGTCCGAAAACACACAATTCACACAAACTGAATGCTAAGTTGGCTTAAAAACAATAATATACTCCACATTCAAAAATACATACACTCTACATAAATTAAATTTCAATGTTTATTTAAACACACATGCACATACATTCATGAAGTTATGTCAATGTTTATTCAAAAACATGCATATGCATAAATTAGATGTCAAACAAAGTTCACACATAGAAACATATACAATTCCAGACACACTTCACACCAAGTACAATTAATCTCACACAAAATAAACACTAGTTCAAACATCTCAAAATGCAAACACATACACAGAGTGAATGTTGAACTTATAAAACATGCTAAAGTAAAAAAATACCACATGGAGTCCATTCAAATATGACAAATTTAAAGCACACACGCAACCCAAAGTGAATGCATACAACACAAAGCAATTCAAACACACACCACATAAAGTCAACTTTTGAATGGACACATGCACACACATACAATGAATGCAATTATACATGAATTCATCCACAGAAAAAAACATTATTGAAGTTTTTTTGTACACACAATTCACACAAAGTGCAGATCAAAGTTCTTTCATACATTCCACACATGATAATAGAAAAAGTGAATGTCAAAGTTCATTCCAACATGCACACACACAATGAATGTCAAATTTAGTTCCAACAAACACCACACAAAGTGAATGCCAAAATTAACTTTCAAACATGCACATACAAACAAACAAATAATTAAAAAGTTAATTCCAACCACACTTCACACAATGTACAACCACACTCATAAATAAAATGCCAAAGCTATATAACATGTTACACATAGAATTTTCTCAAACATGACAAAGTGAACATCAAAGCTAACTCAAAGACACATTGCACAAAGTGAATGCAAAAAATAGTTCCAATACAAACACCAAACAAAACACGCATGCAAAAACAATACATGAGGTTTGTTCAAATATGATGAAGTTAAAACGCACAAAGTGAATGCAAAAGCTAGTTCAAATACAAACACCAAACAAAACACACATGCAAAAACAACGCATGAGGTTTGTTCAAATATGACGAAGTTAAACATACACCATACAAAGTGAATGCCCATGGTAGTTCAAATGCACACTAAGTAAATCCAAAACACATACAAAGTGAATCCCCAAGTTAAAACACATTTCACACTAATGTTCAAACATAAAACATATATGATTGTTAGAGTTAGCACACTCTTCACAACTAGTGTTGAAACACACTCCACAACTAGTGAATGCCAGAACACACTAAACCAACAAAACACATTTCACACTAATGTTCAAACATAAAACATACATGATTGTTAGAGTTAGCATACTCTTCACAACTAGTGTTGAAACACACACTCTACAACTAGTGAATGCCAAAACACACTAAACCAACAAAACACACAAGGTTTGTTCAAATATGACGAAGTTAAAAATACACCATACAAAGTGAATGCCCATGGTAGTTCAAATGCACACAAAGTAAATCCAAAACACATACAAAGTGAATGCCCATGGTAGTTCAAATGCACACAAAGTAAATTCAAAACACAAAGTGAAACCCCAAACTCAAACACATTTCACACTAATGTTCAAACATAAGACATAAACGATTGTTAGAGTTAGCACACTCTTCACAACTAGCGTTGAAACACACACTCCACAACTAGTGAATGCCAAAACACACTAAACCAACAAGTTTGAAAGTGACTTCAAAGTTCAAACAAACAATTAACGAATGTCAATGCTCACACCCACACTTCATATAAACAATAAATGCAAACAAAGTGAATGCCAAAGTATCAAAGTTGAAACATACAAAGTGAATGTCAAAATGAATCAAATGTAAGTGAATCTCAAAATTCAAACTCACACTTCAATAATTGATGAGTAAATCAATATTCAAAAACAAACTTCATACAAAATATAAATGAGTTCCAAAAATAAACATGCTAGATCACAACATACTAATAACAACAATAATTTTTACAACGTTACCAAATTACACTACACTGAAATTTTCAAATCATTTTAAATATGATGAAGTAAAAATAAAATAAATAAAAAGTAGGTTTGAATATTATATCATATAAAAACATAGAAACCAACACAGAGACATTAGATTGAAAAGAATGATCATGACCAATGACCATTCCCTCCAATCTAAAGGAGGGGGGTAAATTCAACCCCTTCCAAATAAAATTTTTATATTGATCAACAAATCCATTAAAATATCAAATTACAGATTAGTTGAGCAATCTTATTCAAAAGTGCAACTATAAAATTAAAATTGGTTTTCCATTTTGACTGCAATAACTATTGAGATACTCTAGCATCACTCTACGAACATGGAAAAGATATTTATCTCTATAGTAATCAATAGTATCGGAGAAAACCAATTGTGTCTCTTAAACATCAAATGCTTGAACGGTGAACCAGATCATATACACATTATCAGCATCTCATGTTTTCAATGTTGCAAGCTGATCAAAATGTTTTCGAAGCAGATCTGCATACTTGATTGGTTTGTGGCTCCTCTCCTGGAATCACAAGAATATAGCAAAAAAACCAGTTTCCTTGATGATGAGTGAGAGAGCTCATGGAAAAAACTTAAATCAAAGATGCTGTCACATTACCACTGATAAATCAATCTTAAAACCGAAGAAAACAATTGATAATAGATTCAACCACCAAATCTCTCAGCTAAAAGGTTTCTCTCAATAGAAAAACTTTAGTGAAACAGGGGAAAAACAGCTGATGCAGCCAGTAGAGAAACTCATTGAATCCAATAAATTAGGAAAATCATTAACAATAGTCACCATATTTACGCCACTATCCATGGTCAGAGCCCATGCTGTCCTCTCTGATAGTGCCTTTCCCAGTGCATACCACAGCTGTAATCACGAGGAGTATATGCACCAGGAAGCATATACAAAAGTTGGAAGCTTCTTTTGAATTAAAATGGTTTCATGTGATATATCATCTCTTCTATAAGATTTCAAAAGTCTAGAGTAACTGTAAATTATGAGGAATTCTAGACTACATTACTGCCACTTGACAATAACGTATTTTCAGGAGATGCTGAGAGCTTTCAATGTTATTCCAGAGCACCAGCTAGACATACCACTCCTAAACAGTAGCTCTTCCTAGCTTTTTTTTCAAGTTTCTTAACCAAAAGGAACCCATTCCTACAACCATTATCACAATACCAGCAAACTAAAGGAAAAATAAATAAAATTTGCAAAGCTTTGCTTTTCTCAAAGTCACAACAATACCGGTACATTTCCAAAGCAATATAAAAGTTGGAGAGCTCTGTTTTTCAAGTCAGCAGAGGCTATAAGAATGAAAAGAAAAAAAATATTTCTTCAGCAGTGGCATGTAGCAATTATGTCGACTCTTTAGATTTCTAAGAAGGTGCTTAAGGAATATAACTGAAATTTACAACTACCTATAGCAAATACTAATTACAAAAGTTGATGTACATTATTCTTGACAAATTCTTATGGATTTTAAAGCCACTATAGTGTGATTTCTGTTTAGCATATCTTTCTCCTTCAAAAGTAGGGACTACCAATATCATCCCCACAACATATTCATGAACGGGACTACCTTTCCCAAATAGAGAGGTGCCATGAGCCCCAGTACCTAGCAGGCCTCCAACAGTTACCCCCAACCATTATGGAGAATGAGGCAGACCAAGCCCATGTTCAGCAGCACTGTCAATCAAATCCCTCAAACCCGTGGCACTCTCAACACTCATTCTCATGTAAGATTCATATACAGACACAACATGGTTCAAATCACTAGAACTGATGACGAGTCCTGTCTCCCCTACTAGGCATACCAGTTTGGGAATACTGTGAGAATGCTTTGTTACAACTCTGATCTTTTGCTGCTTCTTGACTGCATTTGCAACAAAGGCCAATAGCTCTTCTTCTGTGGAAGGAAATACAGCCTGGGCAGCCTTGTGGATGCTTCTATCAGGAAAGGCACCATATGAATTTGTAAACACTTGAACATTCCACCACAGGGCCAGTAGGACTGCATTTTCCATGACTTGAGAAAAATACAACTGCTATGGAGTACAGAACTATAATATATGTCTTCAACTCCATTGGATAATGACTAAAAACCAATGAAAACAATGAGTGATTGTTTGACAATTTAAGGGATTGTTTTCCTTGGGGACTGTTTATAAGTGACAGGACTTATGCGGCCTCGTGAGTTTTGGGTTCCTGCTAAGCTGACAGGTTGACCAAACTACCTTGTCACTCAGCCTGTGTATGCATGGAGAATATAGTTGTTCAATTTGGGATGTTGGTCCCATGTATATATGCTACCCTAATGTATTGAATTATTTTACTTGGTTTGTTTGAACATAGTTTGTATAAGGTATGATAGAAGAGTTAATTTGCTCTGTTTAACTTTATTTTTTTTATATATATATATATATATAACGAAGCAGATCAAAACTGAAAGCTATCAATAGATACATGAAAAGAAAATTTATACTATCAAGAACTACAATTCAACTAAAGACACGGTATAAATTTGTTTCATAAACTGTAACATTTACCTTGACTTATTTTCAAGGTAGCAGAGGCTAAGAATGAAAAGCAAAAAAAATATTTCTTCAGCAGTGCCATGTAGCCATTAAGTGGAGGGTACTGGTTGAAGGAATATAGAATAATGAATGATGATTCAATAATTTCTATTACATTATTCTTTTCATAACATTCTGAAAATACATTACTGTATATAGAGTTGAGAATATAACTGAAATATACAACTACCTATAACAAATAACTAATTACAAAAATTAATGTTCATTATCCTTGAAAGATTCTTATGGTTTTTAAAGCCACTATAGCGTGATTCAATATCCATGAGCCTACTTGAGCTGTTGGGGAGAGAAGTAAACAAAAAAATGATTTTCAAATCTATCTTGATTAATATTAGATAAGGATAAAATACAGGGTATTTACTTTAAGTAATAAGCTCTAGCATATTCTATATAAATCTTCACTAATTTTAGTTAGTCAAATCAAGAGATATAGCCATCTGATGAGGGAAGGCATACCTGGTCATCCCATGAGTCAATGGTAAGTTGAAGGCCAAGCAGACGATGATCTAAATTGTCCTACTGGACGCAGTAAAGATTAATTTTGTGAAGCAGTCTGTTGAATCCGTTGGGGAAAATGGCTGCGGCATCCAATCCATTGACCGCAAATCTAAACAGTAGCTCACAAGCAATGCACTAGATGGAGATTTCATTGGAAAGAAGAAAAAGATTTCCAAGAATCATAGCGATAGGTAACGGTGATTGGTCTCTAGCTATACCTGCAATGCACCCTCATGAAAGTTAGGAGGAGCCAAAATTTGCAAACCACGAGCAAAAGTACCAAAAACCATGCAAATGTACAAAAACCTCCCAAACCCATATAGATACAAAAAACCAGATATACATTGATAAAGAGAAATGAGTACATATATTCACTGACAAATGGAGACATAATCAATACTAGAATCCTCAAACCTTGAAGATGCACAATTATACAAGCATCAAGAATCCAAATCACATTTCAAAGTACACCACAAGAAAATTAAACAAAATTAAATTCAGAAGAGGTTGCCTTGAGAAGCCAAATTGATAATACAGAGGCAACACGCTGAACTATGGATATGGAGAAAATATTAACGCAATTCCTTCACCACTCTAGGTACACAAATTCATGAGATAGAGACCCACACACCCACAATGTGGAACAAATGTTAAATACTTCAACAGTGACAGACATTGGCAATAAACTCCCACAAATTGATTGATTGATTATAGTGGTTAACTGTTAGGGCATCCGGGTGGTCAAAACCAAGATAGAGAATTCATAAATCACCAGATACAAAATGCGAAAAAACTTCCCAAACAGCTGCAGGCACAGAGACATAGGATGAACAACAAAAGTGCAGGAAAAACTAACGAAAACCTTACACATTCATATTCAGTTAACAACAACATCACCTACTAAAATTGCACCAGCATTTGCCTTGCCTGCTTGCAGAACTAAACAATTTTCCAAACTCTACATAACCATAATGCACTTTCAGTAGAATATTTACAGAATATATTGACCCACACAATGAACACAAGTTGAAAACCATATAATTCCTCAAACCTTGAGATACATTTCATGCACATCAAATCATCAACTTCTATACTAGAACCAAACAAACAAAAAGCTCAACTTCAACTGTATACAAATAAGCAAATACATTCACCTAAAGTAAAACAACCTATTTTATACAGCTACAGAACAACCCTAGAACCAAATTTAATTGCATATATACCTTCTTGTCAGGGCCAACAATATGCAGGGTTCTGGATGCCAATGGCTTTCCAATTTCATCTTTCTCATCTGGGTCCAACATATTAAGCTTCGCCATGATCTCTGCTTTGGGAACAGCCAATATTGGGTATGTAACCTTGCTTCCAGGGGCAAATGCTTTGTGTGCATCCACTTCATCAGAGGACAAGCTCAAAAGCTTAACTCCACGCTTCTCAAACTCTCCAATGTAATTGGCAATCCTTCCCAGCTTAGTGGTACAGACTGGTGTAAAATTAGCTGACCCAAAACAAGAATGAAAGTATGTGTTAATAAAAAAACATACATAATTAGCAGACCTAAAACATGAATGAAGGCATAAGTTGAACAAAACATAGAAACAGAATGATAACTACAATCCTTCCTAGACAGAGTGCTGTAAAATCAGCTGACTCAAAAGAAGAATATCAATAAATGCAAAAGTTTAACAAAAGAAATAGAAACAGAATGATGACTACAATCCTTTCCATCTTGGTAGTACAAACTGGTGTAAAATTAGCTGACCCAAAAGAAGAATGAAAGCATAAGTCAAGACAAAAACATAATAAAAAAATGATAACTAAAATCCTTCCCAGCTTGGTAGTACAGACCCAGACTGGTGTAAGATCAGCTGACCCAAAAGAAGAATGAAGGTAATTAAGTTAAACAAAAACATAGAAATATAATCATAACTACAATCCTTCCCAGCTCTATAGTATAGACTGGTGTAAAATCAGTTGACCCAAAACAAGAATGAAAGCATAAGTTAGACAAAGACATAGAAACAAAATGATAGACTACAATCCCTGGTGTAAAATCATCTAACCCAAAAGAAGAATGAAGGCATAAGTTAAACAAAAGCATAAAAAACAGAATGATAACTACAATCCTTCCCAGCTTGTTAGTACATACTGGTGTAAAATCAGCTGACCCAAGAAAAAGAATGAAAACATAAGTTAGACAAAAAAAAAACATAGAAACAAAATGATAATTCAAAGAGTTTTAGAACTGACCAGGGTGTCAGAAGATAATGGCCCAGCTGTCCCCAATGTAGTCATAGAGCTTAATTACTCAAACCCTGGCATACATTTCAAATTGAAGAGAACCCAACAAGCAGATGCCACTGACAAATTAAGAAAACAGATTATTCTATTATATATATAGGAGGTGTAACCAAAACATCAACGGTAACAATGCTTTTTTTCAAGACATTTCCACATAGCCGTTGGCCAAAGTTCCAAGCCAAGGTTCCAATCCACTGAACCTGCATGAAACTCTCCTATAAGGTAACTCTCCTATAAGGTAACAATGTTTTTTTTCCCACTGTAAGAATCAACAGCCATGGAGAAATCTCTCAGAGCCGTTGGCCCAGACTCCGCTGCAAATCTGGATGAACTTGGAGAAATAAGCACGGGAACACATTTTCTTCAAAAAATTATTTCCTAAAAATTACACACTTATCAATTCAAATGCAAAATAATAAATTGAAAAATAACCTTAAATCAATTAAATAAATTATTTTTGTTTACAACATAATTTATTTAGAAATAAATATTAGTTTAAAAAAAAAATGAAAAATAAAGGTGGTCAATCAAGTTTGAAGTTTTCATAATTTTTTCCGAGTCTAGAACATTCATAAATTTTAAATGAGGTGACAATTAAGTTTAAATTTCAATAAATTTATAATTGAGTTGGGAGATTAAGACTTCAAATAATATAAATGTTCAATTGTGCAATAAATTAAAACTTAAATTAATATGAATTTGTAAGTTAAATCCTAAATTAAAAATAAATATATTTGTGAAAAAAATATTATAAATCGTGATGGTTGAATCTAAAACATGGTCTACAAGTTGTCACGTTGGATATAAAGAAATATAAAACATGATCTACATATCGTCATGTTGAATCTATATAATACTAAATTCACACAATTTTTCTAACCTAACCAAATATTTATGTTCACTCTATCTCTTCTAATCTCTACACTTGAAAAATATATAGCAACCCCTGAATCCATCTCAAAGTATAATAAAAGCTCATATTTCAAGTCAAATCATATTCTTACTATTACCAAAAAATAATATATCATCAACATACAATGCAATAACAATAAATTAATCACCGTCCATCTTATAATAGATACACTTATTTTATTTGGATCCCACAAATTACAAACCGAACACAAATGAATCAAGATTCTTACATATAAATATTTGAGAGCATATAAATATTTTAACTTACATACCAAATGAGATTTCCCTTCTTTCCATAGTGTTTTGGTTGTGTCACATAGACAAATCTTCCTTCAAAATCATCGTGAAGGAAAGCTCTCTTCACATGCACTTTCTGAATCTTAAAATCAAAGGATGTTTTAAAAGATAATAAGAACCAAGTTGATTTTAGCTTAACGATTGAAAGAAAAATATCACTATAGTCAATTCCCTCAACTCGAGAATATCCTATTGTGACAATTCTAACCTTATATTTATCAAAATTCATATAGAATTAATCTTCCATTCAAACATCTATTTACAACTAAAAAAAAATTAAACATTAAGGCAATGTATTAACGACTGGAGCGTTCCAACTTGATATCGGGTTGGTCTTTGCGTTCTTTCCACTTGCTAGCGACAAGTATTTTCTAGCTCTCGCGCCCCTGCAGAATCCTCTTGCTCCTCCTGTTTTGTGATGTGGGCAAGTGGGAAAGCAAGTTTTGCTTCACCCGCTTCCCCACAGTTTCCATTTTCTCCCCCCATGTCACTTCAAGGGTTGTCTCTTTTGTTTTTCCCATGCCCCCGCGTGATCTTCCAACAATTCCTTTCTTCGTTAGTGAGCCCATGGGTTGTTGCTTTTACTTTCCCCGCGCCCCCACGTATCTCTTTTGGCTACTTCGTTATGCTCTGTGAGCGAGCAGGGGGATTGTTATTCCCTCCCCGCTTCCCCGCACACTCTTCTGATTATGCCTTTTCCACTTTGTGGGCTTGCAGGCAATGGAAGTGGTGGGCTCCAAGTGGCAAAGGCCTTTTCGACCTAACTTTCCAAGCTACAGGATGCACTTTTGGGTCTTGTCGAAGTCCCTTGTCTCATCAAAATGGCCTTTTCGTCCAAGTTTCAAAGAAGATCAATGTGCTTCTCGACTTTGCCAAAAATAATTCTCTCAATAACACGAAAGAGGACACATCAGCTGATGACTCAAAGGAAGCATGGGCCTCACATGACAAAGGATTTTTCGACTTAGGATTTCCCTCAGCGACACAATGTTTTTTGAGTCTTGTCGAAGCGTCTTGTCGAAGCGCCTGGTCTTAACGAAATGTGGGAAGTGGTGGGCCCATCCTTTCTCCATCGTTGATGATCACTAGATCTATGATCTGATGGCTACATCTTATCCTCTGTTGGGCTCTTTTGGATGCTTATGTGGCGAGATCTCATGCGTCCATATGTGCGCGAGATCTCTTAATCAACGACTAAAATTCAATTTTCTCGGTGGCCATTGGAATTCAATTCTTCTGTAGAGTGGTGGTTGTTGACCAGATGATTGAGGCATTTTTTGGATATAGTCGACGCCCCAAATCAGTTCCTTTCTACATTCAACAAACCAGATTTGCTCGTCATTACTCCAAATAGGACCTTGAGGCTTATTTTTTATGCCACCCCATGCCTCTTCAATGCATTTTGAAGACCTTTTTGCTCTGTCGTGTTGCCATGATACATCTATTGCAGATACGTCTTCTCTTGCACCCCCTTTTGCCTCTTTTATGAGAAGATGACACTCACAGAGGAGATTATGTACGGCATTAGATCCTTCCTCTCGATCTGATCTCCTCCCTCTTGCAGATTTTTTGTAACCTAACCCTGGGTGGGTTAGGGTTTCCAGAACTGTAGTTCATTTTGAGTTATGCCTCAGTTATAAAGGTAATTTTTGTATATTTCCTCAGGATCATCTTCTTTCTTTTCTCCTGCAGAATTCTTATTTCTCTACAACTGCAAATGTCGCTTTGCCTTCACATGAATAAAATTTGCTTATCTTGCCTTATTTAGTTTTCACAATTTGTGTAGTTCTTACCTTCTTGTGTGAATGTGTCCCTTTTGGTTGTCTTAGGTTACATGTGACCATGTTATTCCCCTCTCTGGATGTCATCTATGAACTAAGTGCAGTTCCTCTTGCTATTCATAAGAATCCTAACCTTCAAATTTCCTTAGGTGACAAATTTGGATAGGATTTGTGCATACCCAGGGAAATTTTGTTAATGTCTTGTGCAGTTACATGCAAGAAGATCAAATTCCATCTAGGTGCAAACCTTTTTCCCTCTTTTTCCCTTTTCCCTCTTAGAATCATTAGATTAAGTTCTATTGCATCAGATTGAAGAGGAATTTGACCTTCTCCTGAGATTCAACCTCACTTTTGCAAGTCCCACACTTGGGAGGTTGAATCAATGTTTCATGAGATTAATGATCAAGGTTTCTTGGGTTATCAAGGGTGCAAACTTTTGTGACAACAGTTTTTGGCACGCCTAGTGGGACAAATTTCATTTACATTCTTGTTAAGAATCAGTGTTGTTCTTGACATTTTTGCCTTTATAGGAAATCACATTCTATCCCTTGGCGACTTTAAAGATCGAATCCAGGCTCTCGTTCAGGACTAGCTACCATTTCACATCAGGTTTTCAACAAGGAGCATCTTCTAGAGATATTTTTCTTTGATAGTATGAACTTTCAAATTCTAGAAGAAGAGGGAGTTGTTATTTCTCATGGAAGTCCCTAGAATACATTCATTTGTCACCTTTAATGGTGGCAACCCTATAGCTCTAACCCAAAAGAGTGGCATCCCAGTTGCAGCCCTAAAGGCTATTCCATTTTTTTACTGGGGAGACCTATGTCACCCCTTATGAGCATATACTAGATGTGTCAAGCATCTTCTCGATGTTTGATGCCACTGAGGATAATGTTGCAATGAGGATTCTTGCCTCTTCATTCAAGGGAAAAGCCCTACAATGGTACAAGGGTTTACCCTCTAGTTCATTCCATAACTGAGATGAATTAAGGGAAAGGTTATGCAAACACTTTGAAGACAATAGTGACCCCTTGTCACTGATTAAACTATCAACAAGCATAAGGAGAGCACCATATGAATTCATGGTAGATTTTAATTATAGGTTTTAGAAGAGTTAGGATAGAATCCATGTTGTGGTCAAACCATCTACCAATTGTGTCTTCTTATACTTCCTTAGGGCTCTAAATTGTGACATAGCTGTAATGGTATAATCAATGGGCGAGGATAACCTTCCAAGAGCTTATGACACTGCCATCAAGGCAGAAAGGTGTTTAATACAAGCTGGAAAGTTAGCTCCTTGGCCTCCAATGCCCCTATTCCTAGAGGCTCCTACACAACAACCTACTTTGACACCCATACCAATAGCACCAACATGCCAACTACTCACACCTTCACCTCTTCAGCTATCTGTAGAGATTCAAGAACTCAAGGCTTCTCAAAACGCTATGCAATCCTCTTTGGAGCCCTCCATGCAGAAGATTTTGCAAGTTTTTAATAATGAATTGGTCTCAATCAAGAGGCAACGATCTTAGGATAGTAAGCAAAACCAGCCACAAAATCAAATTACCAGCTACAAAGGGTCAACTTTCAAGGAAAAGTTCAATGGAGATTGGCATAACCAATATAATTAGGCCTTAGTGGTACAAGGGGAGTTTGCTTTTATTAATTGGCAAGGGGCAGTTTTTTGTGGTGTTATCCAAACAGACAGTGCTCCTATGGCTAGCGGGGTTGAGGAATAAGAGGAGGTTGTTTTCTCATTACGGGATGAACTCCCTTCCTTCTTTGAAGAGGAGGATATGCCTACAACTGAACTGCGGCATAAGGACACTCATGTCCTTGATAATCAAGAGGAGTTGGAGAATGATTCCTTTTGGGATGACCTTGAGGGCTTTTGCTCAGTTTTTGACACCGAGATGACCTCTTTTAGTCAATTGAATCAAGAGGAGCAAGAGGAATATCTTACATTGCTAGCAGAGGCAATAAATTTTGAAGAGCAGGGGCATATCTTGGAGGTGCCCATTTTTCGCCAAATCAACAAAGCAAAGGGGAGGCCAGTAGTGATAGCCTAAATCTATTTCTTTCAAAGGGATGCTCTATCAGACATTTGGCTCAGACCTGCAATTCACCCCTTGCCATGCTTATTTATAAGAATGAAGCTGAACATCATGAAGGAGATAAAGTTTTTTCCACCATCCACCTCAAAAGGACAAAATTCAAACATGGGTGAGTTTCTTTGCTCTCAAGTTTTGGGAGGCAATCCAACAGTCTATTGGATGTTTGTCAATTTTCTTTCCCTAGCAGGTTTCAATAGGCATGAAGAGCATCAGAGCATGGTCAAGAAAGGCAGCTACTTCGACAAGCCAATCAATGGCTTTGTTTGATTTCATCCATTTTAAAGCATGTACATAGTTAGTTTAGGTTCTATTTTTAGTTTTTCTATATTTCCAAGAAGTGCATGTGCACACTCTGCTCTTTCAACATCGCAAAAAAAAAAAAATTTCAGGTTGCAGAGGCAGAAAGTATGTAATTTTGTTTAGACCTTAACTCTATGCCCAATGGATATACACAAGGCAACTGATCTTGTGCCAAGTAGGCTTGTCATCCCCTCTAAGTTGCCAAAATGTTGACCTTTATCTCTCAACAAAGCTACAGATCCAATCTGAGAAAGAATCCTAATTGTTTGCATAACCCACGTGTTATGCGATTTTTTAGCAGCATGATGAAGGACCTTTTCACCTTTGCATCTTTTTCTGGCTCCAAAGTCTATTTTTGAATTGACCTTCAATGGACGGTCAAACCACTTAAGGGTCACCGATCGGAGGGTTCCAACTCAATCTCGGTCCGGTCTCTACATTCTTTCCACCGGCTAGGGGCAAGTATTTTTTGTCTCCCCTAAGCCTACTAGCATCATATTGTGAGGTGCGAGAAATAGGATTCACAAGTCTATGCATGCAAACTAGGAACCTATTTCATACTACTAGTTACATTGGAATGAGATTAATCCACCAGGCTCAAGATGACTTAAGAACAAAGTGGATTCGGTGGTCCTTCATTGTGCAGGAATATGACTATGCAAATTGTAAATGAAGAATGCAAGAAGTAGAATCAAATAGGTTGAAATGACAGTTTTCATCTGTTGGAAGTATGTGTTGTTATGGTTGTCATTGATGTCAAACCCGTTGTTCTGGATTGGTGTTGGTTCAAAAATGTTTGTGGTGCAGAGATATCTTGCTATGTTAGTGTTCAGTTATTCTATCGGTTGTTATGGAAGTGTTTGGGTTCAGAAAGTGTTGCTAATGTTATTTTCTAATATCATCTTCTTTGTATATAGTTTTGGTATTGTGGATATGACAGTTTTGTGGTCCGGAAATATTGTTGTGTTCTTTGGGTGTTGTGGCATTATTCATAGTTGGTTGTGATATTCTATGTTAGACCTGTCCTTAGGTCCAAATATGATTTGTGGAAGATTTCTTGATGTGTTATAGGTTCTCACCATAGCATGTGGAGATCCAAAATAGATTTATTTGCATTGGAGGATATGTTTTGACTGTTAATTGCTTTTATGGAGGCGTAGCATGTTAGTGTGTTGTTAGTTATGTTCCTATGATTGTGGATTTGAAGAATTGATATTTGGAATATGTGTTTTGGTCCCCTCTTTCTCTTGGACTGGATCGACTTGTGTGTTTTTGGTTCCGAAGGTTTCTTTTGGTTCAAGCTTTGATGATCTATCATGTATGTAAGGATGAATGTGATTGAGTTGAGTATGTGATGAGGTTTGGAGTGTAGATGTTTGATATGAAGATATTTAGTGAGGTTCGGTGAAGAGAAAAGAAGAAAATTTGTGTTCAAATGATATGCAAGTTGTGTTGAGACTGTGACAGAGATATGAGACAAAGTGTTAGCAGCTAAGGTCTCAGTTGTGTGTGTTGATGTTGGTCAATTGATGCAAATTCCAAGGATAGCTTCACAATCAGGAGATCCTTCTTTTCATATCATTTTTGTATCTTGCCTTGTTGCAATTAGCTTCAGGTTTGCAAGTCCTCTTTTGTATCTTGCCCCAAGAGCAGTTAGCCTTGGTTTGCAATTCCAAAGTACGGAGCTCTTTTCATTGAAATCTGATATACATAGTGGATATATTTTTGTGGGCAAGTGCTCACCATGGTTTTTCCTTGTTTGAGTTTTTCACGTAGAAAATATTGGTGTTTATGTGTTCAATGTGTGTGGTTGTTTAATTGTTTATGTGCTACATTAATTTCTATTTTAGATTGATTCATCCCCCTCTCAGTCATGCTTTGGGTTCATCAATTGATATCAAAGCAAGGTTCCTCTTGAGATAGATCCAGTATGGCGTAGGATGTGCATTACAAAGTTGATCTTTGATGGAACAAACTTTTTGTGCTGGAAGGAGAGAATGGAATAACATTTGGAGACATTGCAGAATGGAATTTGGGAAATCATTGAGACCAGTTATACACTCCTGTCGAGTGGTGCTCAAACTCTGGATGAGATAAAGTAAAATGACACTAATGCGAAGGCTAGAGCTATAATTTTCAGTTGTATAAAGGATTGAAAGAAGCTAAAGCTATGTGGAACAAGATGTGTTTGGCATATGAAGGAGATCCGAAGACAAATCAAACTAGGTTGATGAATCTGAAATAGAAGTATGAGTGTTCGAGAACGTTTGAAGATGAAGGTGTTGAGAACTATATTCATAGAGTGACTAATCTTGTTGATGGCATTAGAGATGTCGTTGGATATTTTAATGCATGTGATGTTTTTCATAAGATCTTGCTAACTTTGCCTAAATCCTACAAACCTACAAGGTGTGCTATACAAGAGAGCAATGAATTAATCATCTTATTTGTACCTTAGTAGCTTTTGAAATTTCATAAATGGAGGAAGAGAAAAGAAAGAAGCAACATTTAATGTTTCAAGACATGATGATCCGGAATGAAGTAGAGATATAGATGAAGTTGAAGCAAATTTTGAGAGAAGATTGTAGCGAGGCACTAGAAAGTACAAAGGTAAATTACCTCTTAAATATTTTTCTTGTGGTAGAATTGGACATTATGCTTCTAATTACACTTCATAGAAGACTATAAGAGACTATATGATGATGAGAAGAAAAATAAGTTTAGAAGACGCAACTTTACTAAAAAAAGAAGGTGGTCTTATGTTCTATTAAGGAACATACATCTGAAGATGAAGTTGATGATGACTCAAATGAAGAATCTTTGTTTTTGGCAATTAAAGATAAGGAGGATGCCTTGAACAAACTGGAAGAAGAGAAAACAATCAAGACTGCATTGCATGCTAAGATATAACGGAGTTCATAGATTATAGACTTCAGATGTTCAAATCATATGACCGGTGATAAAGACAAGTTTATTAATCTCAAGAAGAATGATGGGAGATCAGTAAAATTTGCCATAGAAGATGGTGTAGCTACTCGAGGTATTGGAAGTGTTTCTATTGATGGTAAGCATAAAACTAATGATGTTCATTGTGTTGAAAGATTGAGGCATAGTTTGTTAAGTGTTATTGAGATGTGTAGAAAAGGTTATGAAATTTTGTTTAGCGGCACCAAAAGTGTAATAAAAAATAGAAGACTAGTAAAAGAGTTGTACAAGGAGTTAAAATAGGTGGAAATGTATACTACATCAAGGATAAAAAAGGAGAGTAAATGTTTTCTAGCACAAAAGGCTGAGATTATTCTAGCAATTACATAGAAGACAAGCGATCTAAAAGGGAGCAAAGAGAATGAAACAAATGATGAAGAAGATGAAGAGGAAGACTCAACTAAAGCTTCTACTAAGTACGTTCAGAAGCATCATTCAGAAAAATAGATAGTTGGAGATAAGATAAAAGGTGTTCAGACAAGAAGGAAGAATGTAGAAGCTCAAGAACAAGCCAATTACTATTTTCTATCAATGACCGAGCCGAAGAGTTATGAGGAAGAGAGTAAAGATGAAAGTTGGGTAAAAGTAATGGAAGAAGAACTAAATCAAATTTAGAAGAACAAGACGAGAGTTGGTACCTAGACCGGTGAACAAGAATGTAATAGGAACTAAGTGGGTATTCAAAAATAAGCTGAATGAGCACTTGGACAAGTGACAAGGAATAAAGCAAGATTGGTATGTAAAGGATATTCTCAAGTGGAAGACATAAACTTTGAAGAAACTCTTGCTCTAGTAGCAAGGATAGAAGCTATTCATTTTTTTCTTGTGTTTTCTGTAATACCCTAAAAATGGTCATCTAAACCATGGGCCCCTAATCTCGACTGCATCACCAAGGTCCTAACCAAAGGCAATCAAATCAATCTTGAGCACCTAATTAATTGATTCTTAAATCATCAATGTCCCATGGCAAATAAATCATTCTAAATTAATTAAACGCTTATTTAATTAATTAATCATTCCAAGTAAATCATTTTAATCAATTATCCTATTTATTTAATTAAATATCCTAGCATATTTAATTAATAAATAAATTTACCATTAAATCATCAAAAAGGAAATTATTTGCAAAAAGGAATTAATCATTAAAAATGAATTAATTAGCAAAAAGGGAATTAAATTGAGAAAAGAAATCAACTTGAGATATTTCTTTTTCTAAAATTGAGATAACTTGAGAAATCTCAGAAAAGCAAGAAAAGCAATTAAATTGAATAAATCATTTTCTCTAAATTTAAACTCAAAGCAATCTTGAGGAAAGAGATTCAGTTGCATTAAAACAACTTTTGTCTAATAAAACAAATCTTGAGAAAATAAAAGAAATATGCATGGAATCAACTAATTTTATCTCAAATGCATGACTTCAATTGATTTTATCTCCAATGCAAACTCGGAATTCTAATCCAAATGCATTAAATAAAGCTTTATTAAATTTATCTCAAGATCAACTCAATCTTATCTCCTCTGAAACTGAATCAAAGCACCCAATCATTTCAATTCTCCTTTCTCTTGAGGAATCTCAACAACTCATCATTAATCAATCTTGATCGTTGGTCTCTCTATGTATTCCCTATAAATTCAGGCTTTCATCCCTCAATCAAGGCACCCTGGAGAATTATTGTTATTATGTTGTTTTTGCTCTAGAGTCATTAAGAATATTGTGCTTTGAGATTATTGCATCTTAGCTTTTTTGCATATTAGTTTAATCATGTTTGCCCAATTAGAATCATATAGCTTGATAATCATTGCTTGATCTTGCATCCATCTAGCTTAATCTAGCTTAATATTGCATCCATTTAGCTTGATTTTGTGCTCATGTAGATTAAATCCTTCGTCTTGGTGTAGTCTAGTCACTGGTATTGCTTAGACAAATCTGAGAGAAAGTCTATACTCACATCTTTTAGGAGGCAATAGGTCAATTTGTTATGATTTTTATATTCATTGATTATATCTGTCTAACCACGCATGCAATGACTTATTGAAGTGTTTGTGTCTAATAGCTTACAGGATTACCCCTTTTTACACACACATTTTTGGCACCTACCATCGGGCTCGAAGATTACAATTTTCGACCTTGCAGATCAACTCTTTTTATTTTTCAAATTTCATCCATACAGTTTCTACTAAAACTCATACGAGTTTTTACTAGGGGTAGTATGATAATTTGTGACGTATCGTACGGTCTATGGAGAATCATTGTGCGACTTGGTGAGGTTACTCGTATGATTTTTCTAATTTCTCGTATTAAAAGACAATGATTTTTAGGGTATTTCTGATTGAATTTTGATGATATTAATGCTAACCTTGATCTGTTTTCTGTCCATCTCAGAGATTTTTCACAACCTAACAAGTTTTTGTAGAATGTTTATCCAAGAACATGCCTGTCGCTAAAAAACAATATGACTAGTAATTCATTGTTTTTGCAGGTTGCCCGAGGAGATTCAAGTAAACTTTGTGTATTCTTAATAGTTTTCTAGGAACTTAAATTGCGATGTAATAAATGAACAAACTATTTTCATGTTCTAGAAGAATCTAAAAGGTAGGAGAGTATACTCTTGTCTGTATAGATAATCAGAAATCCAAACCCTTGAAGCTTTTCTAAGTTTGAGATTTGCGTTCCTTTAGCAGGGGCCTATCACAGTGGGAAAAAGTAATCACCCTGTGAGAACGACCCAAATGAGTACAACTAGACCCAAGCATTCTGACTCGCTATAATAAATAGGCCTCTTTGGGCTTAGAGTCTCGGAGGATGAAGTTATTCGATTTTTCTCTTTGAGATCTCTCATATCGAGCATTTTGTAGGGCCTCGCAATCTCAATCACGCTTGCGTGACTACATCTTGTTTCGATACCTTATCGAGCTATAAGCCTCAATCGTGCTTGCGTGACTTCAAGGGGTAATTTCAAACGAAATTCCTTACTAAGAACTTTAAGATATAAGCTACCTAATTCACCTTCGAAAGGGGGATAATCTTTGTGCAAGAGAGATAGTAACTCTCCCATGATACTTGCCATATCGTGCCCCCATTAGCATTTGGAGTTGGCTAATACGATGTTGAGAATCCATTGCATAAGACAGCGGTCGTATTCTGATTAGCTATTGGGTGTGTACCTAATCTTGCAAGCAAAGGTTTTCTCTCTCAGCCAACTTCCTTAGGATTAATGTGTTGTGCTTCAAGTCACTTTACATCTTGCGCATTTGTTGTGTCTCTGTCCTTGAAATTGAAACTGAAATTGGAGAAAAACATAAAAAATTCAGTGGTCAAAACTCTGTTCTTGTCAGAAACTCATCCCTGTCCAGTCCTATGTCGTATGAGTCTTCTAGTTTGTCATACTAGCCTCTGAGAATTATCATCTGGTAACTGTTAAACTGTCGTACAAGTCATAATCTTAGGGGTTTATCTTTGCCAGTTTGTCGTACTACCCAGTGGGAATTATCATCTGGTATTAATTAAACTGTCATACAAGTTTATGTATTTGCTATAACTTTTTAACAACTTAAGGCAGCAACTCGTACGAGATTTCTAGTTTATCGTCTGGCAGTCCCTAAATTGTCGTTTGGTTCATAATCTTTTGTCGTACGAGCCTCTGGTTTCATCAGTCCATAAACCTGTGTTTTCGTGTGCCTTTTTGGATCTGTCATACTTGCCTAATCAGTCTCGATACACCATAGTGAGCATATATCTGGTCTTTTTCATCCCGAGCACAACAATCTTAATAATGTACCCTGTCATTGTGTTACATGATTTTGTCAATTATATCCCAGCTAGTTCAATCAATCATACATCAATCTGATCAACCTAATTTGTTTAGATCACGTCTTATACGGGATAGATCGTTCTTGAAACCAGACTTGATCTCAATCTCTTGATTCAATTATCACCTCAAGCAAACAACTAGCTCTGATTTGATGTTGACGTCTGTATCACTTCTAGCTCTCAGTCACATCAATTGTAAATGCTTGTTCGAACTAGAAGTTCTCATAAGAAAGTTGACAAAGGTAAGGGATAGTCTTTTTCATTACAAACTAATCTATTTTTTCAAGAAGACCTAGTCTCTGACAAACCTTCATCCTCAAGTCAACCAATTTTTTATCAACACTTATCTCCTATTATGTCTGGGGAAAGGCCAAAAAAAAAAACTTCCAAATGTAGTACTCGCGATAACATTAGTACTCATGCTACTGATAGTGACTCCTCATCTAGTGAGTCTTAAGCTTCCGAACCTGGAGAAGTTGTTATACTTAGTTGTCAAAAGGATAAGGATTTTAGAAAAATGATGAAAATTATCATGGCCAGAGAAAAAGAAGAGCATTTTCTAGAATTGGCAAAACAAGGAGCTAAACTTCCCACTGATTATAACATTCAAAACATCATCACAAAAGAAGAGGAGACACCACTATCATTGGTAAATAAACAATTGCAAGCATTGCAAACTGAGTTCAAAGAAATGAAAGACAAGGATAAATCTTTTGTGCAGTATTCTTTGGACACAATCTGCTCGTTCCCATTTGACAAAAATCTTCACATGCCTCCATTTCCTTCAAGAGTGGAAATTCCTAAATTTGACAAATATGATGGTAAATCAGATCCTCAAGACCATGTCCAAGAATTTTGTGCTTTATGCATGGATTTCATGCATGAACGAACATATCTCATGTGTCTCTTCCCAAGAAGTCTAGGAGGACAAGCTATGGAGTGGTTTTCAAACCCGCCTACGGGAATTAAATCTTTTGAGGAGTTGGTCAAACTATTTCTCCAACAATACTCCTATAACATTCGTCATCCAGTCACTATGATTGACCTCTGTAATACCAAATAGAAAATAGGAGAACCTTTTCTCACTTTCTTTCAATGTTGGAGAAAGATGTTCTCTAGATATTCACGACCCATTCTTGATTCAGAGAAGATGGAAATCTTTGTTAATAATCTGATTCCTGACACTAATACATTTGGTCTAGATTTCCGACAGAGGTTTCCGATGGTTAAGGTATAATGTGACCAAATTTGATTTTTTTTTTTTAAAAATGCCTGAATTCGTCGGAATTCCGATGGTAATTTGACATTTGGTTTCGACGAAGAAGGCATTAGCAATGAAATTTTATTTTTTTCAAAAAAGTGCTCGTGTTCGTCAAAATTCCGACGACAACGGGCATTACTTTAAAAAAAAAGAAGAGGGCAAGTCATTTGTGCATTGCAATCCCGCGCAGGCCTCCATGTCGACTTCAACCCCCAACAAGATCAAACCCGCGTCAAAGGCATTTGTGCATTGCAATCCCGCGTAGGAGGTAGATTCTTCACCTTTTTCATGTTGCAAAAAATTACACCATTCAAGAGATTACTTTCAAGAGATTCTACAACTTTTGCTTTTATACATGCTATCTATGCCTGCATTCTTGTGGGATATTGATCGATTGTGGAAGCAACTCTTGGAGTATGAGAGATTCCTTTTTTATGTAAAAGATGTTAGGAAACGAGACATGTGGTGGTTAATTGCCCAAGTTTTAGATGCAAATTGGTCAATCTCATATTCATATTAATTATCCAATCTCAGGCCGGATGGCTCCTGGTCAAAGGTGTGGTTCCCTTAATGCGTAATCCCCATACGAATCCCTATGATTGAAGAGTGAGTGTTAAAGTTTTTCAGAGAAATCCTTTCTTCCTGTATAAGTGTTGATTGATCATTATTGTACAAGCTAATATATAGGGCAGTGTCCGCCTCTGTTTGCTGAATCGATGGAGATCAAACCAATGCACAAGAAAACAATGGGAATAAATATTATTCAATTGCAATCTTCATTCAGTGTTGTTTGGGCAAGCCTTTCTTTCTCTTGCCAACCAACCTAACACACCCGACCCAAAAGCCCTAGGGAGATACAATTGTGTTTGGTTTAGCACAATCCCATCCTAGAAGGGGTGGACTGAAAATCCCCAACCACACAACTTATCACTTTGTAATTGAGGAGTGAGCGTTAAAGTTTGTCGGAGCAATCCCTTCCTCCCGTATACATGTTGATTGATCATTATTGTACGAGCTAATATATAGGGCGATGTCTGCCTCTGGCTGCTGAATTGATGGAGATCAAACCAACGCACAAGCAAACAATGAGAATGAATATTATTCAATTGCAACCTTCATTCAGTGTTGTTCGGGCAAGCTTTTCTTTCTCTTTCCAGTCAACCTAACACACCCAACCCAGAAGCCCTAGGGAGATACAATTGTGTTTGGTTCAGTACAATCCCATCCTAGAATCGATGGAGATACAATTGTGTTTGTTAGAGCAATCCCTTCCACCTGTATACGTGTTGATTGATCATTATTGTACAAGATAATATATAGGGCAGTGTCTGCCTTTGGCTGTTGAATCGATGGAGATCAAACCAACGCACAAGTAAACAACAGGAATGAATATTATTCAATTGCAACCTTCATTCAGTGTTGTTCGGGCAAGCCTTTCTTTCTCTTGCCATCTAACCTAACACACCCGACCCAGAAGCCCTAGGGAGATACAACTGTGATTGAGGAGTGAGCGTTAAAGTTTGTCGGAGCAATCCCTTCCTCCTGTATACGTGTTGATTGATCATTATTGTACAAGCTAATATATAGGGTGGTGTCTGCCTTTGGCTACTGAATCGATGGAGATCAAACCAGCGCACAAGCAAACAACGAGAATGAATATTATTCAATTGAAACCTTCATTCAGTGTTGTTCGGTCAAGCCTTTCTTTCTCTTGCCAGCCAACCTAACACACCCGACCCAAAAAAGCCCTAGGGAGATACAATTGTGTTTGATTCAGCACAATCCCATCCTAGAAGGGGTGGACTGAAAATCTCCAACCACACAACTTATCACTTTTTAATTAACATACAGCATAAAGCTAGTCTATATGACCCCCAAACCATTTTCTTACTGTCTCAGGTTACCCTAGTTTAGGGTATTGGTAGTTTTTACTAAATCTTCTCTAGTTTAGGGTATTGGCAACTATCTCTCCTTTTGCATAGTTTTACGTGGCATACAAATTCATTGCCTTCTTTGGCTTCCTTGCAGCCTCAACCTCAATGATCATCTTTTGCAAACTTACTTTCTTCAATACTCTCTTCTTTATCCTTTCAAAGTTGAGTTGTAGCCACTTAGGAGCATCTAGATTCTCATCACTTTGGATGGATGGGTTCATGGTAGTTACAACCTACTTTGGCCTTTGTTCTTCATCTTGTTGCTTGTGCACCTAATTTTAAAATTTTGGAGGAGTCGTATTGGGGGTGGGGGCCTAGATAGATCCTCTTTTTCTTGTTCTACATGCTTCTTTGATTCCATATTCTAAGTTCCTTCTGACTTATATTTCATTTTCATGAGTCAACTTATAGTTCTTAATTCAGTTATAGGCTAGTATCTTGTGTGTTGATTGTACCTCTTAGTTTGATAAGGTTTTGGGTGGATTTTAATCTCTAATTTTGAGGAAAAAGTTTCCATATAAATGTAATTTTAAAATTCATTTTGAGGGTCTAAGAATTGATTATTTAAGGTCCAAGTTTAGTAACACTACTTAGTTTGTTTTCTTTCAAAAGACATTTAGCAATAGGTTGTACATTAAATAATTGTGCTTTGCTGGTATATTTTGAAGAATTAATGGAAATTAATTTCATAGTTTGCAATGGTATTGGTAGTCTTTTTTGATTGCTTGGTATTCTTCTAATTCTTTCATTTTCCTTAGTCCTGAATTAATATTTACATTTATGAAACATCTTCTTTGTTATAATCAATTTGTTCATCTTTCGTGGTGATTGAGGTTAATAAGGAACATATGAACGAATAGTAGTAGTTGTTCTAGAGCTTTCCTTGGTCTCATTTTCATGTTAGAATTGGCAATTTTGGCATGATAAATTATTTACATACAAGGTTATTTATAGATTTTGTTGATAATGTGGGTTTAGGTAATACTGATGATTCATTTTCTCGTAGCCTTGTTCTATCTTTTATAATTTATTTTAACCTTTTAGCTTAGGCAGATTGAGAAATCGACATTTCAACTTGATTAGTGACATTTTCCCCTTGAACAACTTGATTAGGAAATGATAAATTCTAAAGGTGAGCTAACTTAACTCAAGGGACTGAGATGGTATCCTACCATGAAAGATGATAGTTCTAAGCAAAAGACTACCTAGTGATATGAAAGTTGATGCAAGATAGTAAGGACAACAAGGAAATTTATTTTGAACTTTGACAAGATTGAATCTTTGGGTGGAAGTTTGAATGGATTGATAGCGAAAAGGAATAGTGATGCAGATAATCCAATAAACTCAACCAACTAGGGATATATTTCTCCCAACTCACCTATTCAATTAGGTGTCAACCCTTCACTTACTCACAAGGACCCTCACAAGGTCACAAGTTACTCAAAAGGATTCAATACCCCAAAACACACCCATGCTCACCAACCCTCACCCAACCATTGAATCACACTCAAATAGGACAAATAAACATGTCTAAGTCACAATCCAACTCTCCAACATTCAATCACCACCAACACCCTCAACCCTTATTCACACAAATCCTCCTTCAACTGGGTCTTCTAATCCCCCCTGGTACTCAACTCACAAAATGTATTAGATATCCAAAAACCAATGTACTTTAGGACTCTCTTACAAGGACCATTCAACATATACCACCATGGGTCTTTACCCTCCCAACCACCTAAAGGTCAAAGGAAGATTCACTACTGCAACACTCACTTTTGTGATAGTCTCAAGCACTTAAGATAGTCACTCCTTTCATGGATATTCTTCTTCACAACACTCTCTAACATTAATTATGATGATAGTGTACCTCCTTAAACCTTACACCAACACCAAACTCAATACCAAACTCCTTCCCAATCTCGCTAATGGACTAACCCAACTCACTGTCAAATTGTGACAATCAATGCAAGGTTTAGGACAATCATACACCCTCACGGATTGATGGGATTTTTTGGTCACCAAAAACTTGTATTATGTTTATAACTCCCTCACAAATTCCCCAATACCTCAACAAGACCATTCAAGGACCCTTGAGTTAATTTCACCATCCAAACTCCATGCATACACTGTGTTCTCAGATAAAGACACAAAAATCAACACCTTCCACATATTTGCACATGCCAAAATGCTCATGAGACCCTGCAATGATTAAGAAAACAAAATACATGATTTTATGGGTCATCCCATGCCTTTAAATTGATTTATCAACATGGAAATGATCCCTAATGCATTTTAGTTTGCCTCGGGTTACCCTAGACTAGGTTTTTGACAATTTTCACCAATTTGGCTATAACTTTTGCAATATAGAATGAAACAAGATGAAACCAAATGGAGATTGAAGAGGATTGACCCCTATAAAACATTTAATAGATTTTTAAAGCAAAATAACATGATAAGGAATTGCAAACTCCAATATAGCAGTTTGCAACATTAAAGAACTCAGAAATTGCAGGGTAAAACTAAGATATTCATTAATTGTGCTTAGTTACAATTCTCAACCGACCCTTGGTCATGAAGAGTGCCTTATTAAAAAACTCTAAATCCTCCCTCAATGGTTAGAACCACCTTTTAAACTTGTCTCAACAAACTAACACCTAATTGCTCATAAAATGCATAGAACGTTGCTTTATCAATGTTGAAAATATTAGCAACTTTGTCAAAAATTGTTCCTAGACTCAACCCAAGACCACTATGACTCAAAAATGATAGAAATAGGTTAAAATAGGTTTATAAGACCTTTACATATCATTAAACATCACATTTGACTCATTAAGACATATTTGCAACATAGTGACAATTTTGACAATATTGATCATCATGACCCCCACTAGCACTCAATACACCATCTAATGGTCTTAATGACACTTATTACATGAAATATGGTCTTCTAAGACCTTATTCATAACCAAACTCAAAAACCTTGACCTATTACTAAATTGGCTTCATGGTGGCCATCTTGTGCTAGGTTCTCTTGCCCAAAAAGATGATATGATACGGTGGAGAGAAATATGAGGGGGGAGTGGTAGGAAATGTTAAGGGTAGCTGCTATGTGGAGAAAGAGGAGGGAATGGGATGTGTGGGGAAAGGGGGACATAAGAGATATAAATGATGGAAGAAGGAGATACATGGGGGGGAAAGAGGTTTAGGATGTGGGAGGTAGAATGGGTTGGAGTTAGGATATGTTGGGGAATAAAGTGGAGTGAGAGGTATAAGGGGGTAATGAAAGGGTAAAGGGGATGTAGGTTATAATGGGAGTTATAAGGGGAAAGGAAAAGGGGTAAGGGGGTAGGGTGGTAGGTTAGGATAGGGATAGGGATAGGATATGGGTAGGCTAGGATGGGGGTAGGTGATAAGATGGAAAGGGTAGGTTAATAGGTGCGTGGTAGAGGTAAGCTTAGGAAAATAAAGGAAGTAAGACTTATGGGATGTGGGTTAGAATAGGTGATTTTAGGGGAATAAAGGGGTAAAGGGGTAGGTATTGCAGAGGGGAGTGTGAGATATAAGGTATGAGGGGAAGGGAGATGCTAGGATAGAATAGGGGTAGGGGTGAGGTGGAAAGGAAGTTAGTGGAGGGAGGTGAGGGTGTAAGATGGAAGGGTAGGTTTAAGTTAAGATGTGAAGGAGGTTAAGGCATGGGGTATGAAAGGTGGATAAAGGATAGAGGATAGGAGGGTAGATGAGTTATAAAGTATGGTAAATAGAAGTGAAGAGTGTTAGGGGAGGTGGAAATGGGAGGAAATGGAAATGGGAGTGATTGGGTTTGGGCACCCACTGACAGGATCGACATAAGTGGAAGGGATTATGCCTTGGCTGGGCAAAGGGAATGTTAAACCTTATTTCATTTCAAAGAGAAAGACTTGGCCAACTCCTGAGCAACTATGAACAAAAGGTTAACAACAAAGACTCAACAACAACCAACTAAGCTAAGACAACTAAACTAGAAAGCAAAAAAGTGGGGGTCCCCATTTGCAATGGGGCGATGTGTGAATACATCACAACAGGATGTCACTCTTTCCACTTACCTTTCTTTTTGTGAATATGCATAATACTATTTTGGAAATGATAATATAAATCCTCATCCATTAAAAAATAATTATAATGGTAAAATTAATAGACCCGTTGTAGGGTCCTCCAAGCATAGAGTAAGGAGTTTGAAGCGTAGATACATTGATTTGGCCTTGTGGCCATCAATGAGTGCTAAATGGTTTTGGTTCAATTTGCATAATTTTTATGTTCAAGTGCATTAATTTGGTATATTCTATTGAAACGCGATTTCAACTTCTATGCGACTAGTTCTATAGCCTGATTTTTTGCCTATGAAGAAAGACCATGCCAGACAATATCAACACAACAAAATAAGGAGACAATTGCTAGATTGTGGTCTAACTTGAGAAGAAAAGGTGATGGAAAATGTTATTGTCCCTGAAAAATTTGTAAGGGCTTAAAGACTAGAAGACTTCTAATCAAAATAGCTAAGAAACATTGTAGGCTACATGGTCACATTGAAGGTGGACATGATTATCATCCATTGGTAAGTTTTTCATTATATCGTTTTAACAATTTATATACATAAGAAATCACTTGATGATGAGATCATGATCATGTTTTATTTATGTTTATCAATTTTATATAGGTCGAGCACCCCAGAGCACATGATATGGATCAACACAACCCAGAGAATATGGTTTTCAAAGTGGAGGAACATGGAGGTGTGAATATCGAAGCCAAAGATAATGATCCCATGGAAGATGACAATCAGGAACCACAAAACACAATTGAAGATGATGGTACAAATACATTAATCCATGACACATTTAGTACTGGCGCAACTGATCATGATGATGAAGATGACCTTGATGTTGTTCACGATGTTCCTCTACTTGAGAAGGCATTTGAGGCCCTTTACGAAGGTTCCCAGACAACTCTTCTCTCCGCTGTATTGTTGTTGGTGAACTTGAAGGTTATGAATGGTTTATCCAACATAACAATATCACGTATGTTAAGGTATGTCGTATATTTCATAATAAATGGTGAATCACGTTGTACCATTAATATTATTTATATTAACAAATTACATTTTTTTTGTTGTAGATTGATATGTGAGTTTTTGTTACCACCATCAAATATTCTACCTCGCTCATACCGAGAATTATCTGCCATTATGAAAGATATTGGAATGGAGTATCAAGCAATAGATGCTTGTCTCAATGATCATATTATATATCACAAACAACATGAATTTTGAATTGAATGCCCTGAATGTCATATCAGTAGATATCGAATAAATCAAATAACAAAAAGAGTTCCTTGCAAGGTTCTTCGCTATATTCTCATTATTCCACGTATGCAATGATTATTCAAGTGCACTAGCTTGGCACAATTTATGGATTACCATGCACGCAATAGAAGTCGAGATGACATTATTCGAATGCCTACAGATGGTTCAACATTTATGGACATAGAGGAAAAGTGGCCACACTTTAAAGAAGAACCTCGTAATCTCAAGCTTTCATTGGCAGCGGACAGTGTCAATCCATTTGGAGAGCTGAGATCTGTTTACTCAGTGTGGCCTATTTTTGTTACCAACAATAACATTCCTCCATGGATGTCAATAAAGAGGGAGCACATAATGTTGGCAATGATTGTTCCAGGTATTTTATCATTTAATAGTCGTTTACATTTAATTATAAATATTGCAGTAAAATGGTCATAATAATTATGTAATGTTTTTGTTCATTCGATTAGGTAAGTACCAAGTTAAAGATATGAATGTATATATCGAGCCTCTTATCGATGAGTTGTTGGAGTTATGGATGGTGTCACTATGTATGACGTCTCTAGACCAATAGGACAAATACAATTTTAATTCCATGCGATGCTTGTATGGACAATACACGATGCCCCAGGGCTAACACATTTTTGTGGTATGTTATAGTGTTCAAGTTGTGCATGATAATTATAATTAAAAAAATTAACATATTTAATCCAATTATACATTATCTTGTAGGTCTTCAAACAAAGGGAAAATTTGCATGTCCAGTTTGTGGTCCAAAGATGAAATCTTGTCATTCAAAAAGTTTAGGAAAGCAGGTGTTTGATGAGTATATGCACTTTCTCCACAAAAATCATAAGTATTGAAATAATGAAAAACATCTTTTCAATGGGAAAGAAGAGAATACATCAAAGCCACGAAGAATAACACCTCACCTGTGGAAGTTGGAATATAATAGAATTAATCATCAAGGTAATGTCATTCCATCTAATGGTTTATGTCATAAAACATCTTTTCTATTGTGTTTTGTTCACTAATGATGTGATTGATGATTGTGAAGGTCGTCAAGGCATAAATGACCACATTCCTAAGGGACTATAAAAGTTATCCCCAACAATTTAGTAGATTGCCCTACTACGAGCAGTTACAAATTGTGCATTTGTTTGATACTATGCATATTGGAAAGAATATAACAGAGACATTATGAAAAATATTGGATGGAAGGCGTGACAAAGAAAAAATTGTCAAAGTTTGTAGTGACATTCAGGATTCCAATCATGCAATGAAAACTGTCATTCAATCAAATAGCCATGGAGACCAGATTGATATAAGTGACCTTCCTTGGTTATAAATGGACCAACAAAGCAATGTTATAAAAGAAGTCATACGAAAGATTCGTTTTCCCACAGGATTTGCTACGAACATAAACAATCTCATATCAAAGAAAAGTGAATTTGGGCCAAGGATGAAAACGCATGATGGGCATACCTTCGTTAAGGTAATTCATGTTCTTGTGTTTTTACTATATATTTGTATACTGTGCGTGTACTTTTCATTGTATTATGTTAGAAAAAATGAAAAGATAATTTTATAATTGTTGCAGTACGTTCTACCTCTATCTCTCCCAGACGATTTCGACAATAATGCCAAGCAATTCATATATGATCTTGGAAAATACATGAGGTAAGTAGTGATATTTGTTCAGTTCATTGTATAGATATTATATTTGCGATTTAATTTACTTGTTATGTAATATATTTTTTTGCGTCTTGAATATCTTGTAAGTGGTTGTCATGTAAAGAAATCCATAAAGAAGATATAAAATATTGGAAGAGAAAAATTCCTCATCTAATGTGTGAAATGCAAAAGTGTCTACCTTCAGTTTTTTTCAATGCACAAGAACACTACCTCATACACCAAGCTGAGGAGATTGAATTGTGTGGACTTGTACACACTAGGTCAATGTGGATGGTTGAGAGGCACTTGAAATTTTTGAAGGCTTTGGTTCAACAAAGAGCACATCATGAGGGTTCTATGGTGGAGGGATATATGGTGTACAAGACTATGGTGTACATTTCTGAATATCTTCCTAAGTTTGCAACAAAGATCCATGTAGATCGCATTTGAGATCCCAACCCCATTAATAAATTCAAAGGGGAGTACTTGATAGGGAAATGTAGATTGAGGAAAGTGAGAGGTAATTATAAGATGTTATTGTAGTTAAATAATTCTTAATCTTCAAAATAAATCGGTTTTAAGACGTCTATTTATTTTTTGTACAATTGGTCAAGAGTGGGATGCACTACATTTGTATATTGCAAACAATCTTGCTGGATGATGGTATGGATTGAACATTGTCAACATTCTGCTCGCACATTAACATGGGAAGGTGTGGCTTCATTGGTCAAAGAAGCTCATCATAATGGAGATTCCAATGTTACGCAAAGGGAAATTGATTTAACATATGGTTTAAGAGATAAACAGGTACATATAAATTTATTAATCACCCATATGTTTATCAACTCACGATGCAATAATTTTTACATGTTTGACATATCGCAGGTCAAACACCACAATGCTATGTGCTGCAATGGTCATAAATTTCACATCAAAAAGTTGGATGACATGAAGAAAACTTGTGATTCTAGGATAACTGCAGTCTTTGAGGTGACAAATATTTCATCGAGAAATGACATACATCCTCAAGAGTCTCAAAATCGATACTATGGCATTTTGGATGATATACTTGAGTGTGACTTTAATTCCTTCAAATTAGTTTTGTTCGTCGTCAAATGGTACAGGCTACGATTGAATAAAAATGATCCTGATAGAACTGTTATTGAACATGATAATGGTTTTACAATGGTTAATACAAGGCCATTTGAACCATTTGGGGATGAGCCCTATGTTCTTCCAAGCCAATGTGAGCAGGTATTTTACTTAGAGGTTCCACATAAACCGGGTTGGTCATTTGTTGTTAGACATGATCCAAGAGGTCGACCGATAAAGTATAATTTGATTGAAGAAGAAGATACCGAAGAAGTTGAAGATGATGTAGATGATGATCACGATCGACAGTTACTTGATGATGATGAAGAAGAAGAAGCTGACGATGACGATGATGGTGATGGTGATGGTGATGGTGATGGTGATGGTGATGGTGACGGTGACAGTGATGATGATGGTGATGACGAAGATGAGGATGGTGGCGGTCGTGGTGGTGGTGGTGGTGATGATGATGATGATGATGATGATGATGATGATCATCATCATCATCATCATCATCATCATCATGAATGGAATGTATGGTAGAAATTTAATATTTTCTATTTAATATTGATTTCTTGATAGAATTTTTTTTTACTTATATGGTTACATAATTAATTCATTATGTTTTGAATTCTAATGCCATTACATAATTAATTCATGATGCACCTTTTAATGTTTTTAATTCATGTTCCATGACCTCTAGCAGGTCCTTATAGTAGAACTATGCTACCTCGAGGAGATGGAGATAGGGAGAGTGACTATTTAGGTGACATTTTTAAAACTTTGTGTTTATTTATGGAATTTGGATTGTTTATTAGCTATGTGATGGATGTTGATTTAAAATACATATGTGATGGATTACATGTTTATTATGACACATGTGATGCTAATTATGATGCTCAATTACATATATGATGATACATCATGTGATGCTTATGATGCTTATGATACATATGTATTTATTGTTTATCAACTTACAAATGTAATGCTTATGATGCTCAATTGATGGTTTTGATTTCATGTATAGTCCATGTGTGATGTTGTCACCCTTGGTGGGAATAGGTCATTGACTACAGACATCGTCAACCCTTTAGTTGAGGATCTTGCATAGTCTACATAAAGTAAAGGTAAGGAATTAAAAAAATTACAATGATTGTGATGACAACATCTTATTTTTATTTAATACTCTTTTTGTCTACAAAGTTCATGTTGTGTACTATGTAATTTTTAGCTAACATAAGATAATTGAATTACATGTGCAGGAACCTGAACCCCTTTGACGAGGATCCTGCACAGTCTCATGGATCGACAGGCATAAGTCACTACACCCTATAGAAACAATTTCTTTTTTTTAAATTACTTGGAAAACAAACTTCCTTAGTTTTTCAAACCTCGACATGCGCAACAAATATAATACAGTTATCAACACTTGAGGCCCCAATTGGACTTATTCAAATTTTAATCTCAACATCAACTTTAGGGTCGACTTCTTCATCAACATTACCCTCATTTGCAAAATATCTCTCATTACCAACTAACTCTCTCATTTGATGGAGTGCAGGTACCACCAAATAGGTTTTTGTCAGATGTGTCTTCCTCGAGTGAGAGAAATACAGGAATAGAAAATGAAA